>NC_041381.1:676241795-676316149 GCF_002162155.2 Triticum dicoccoides | reverse complement strand
CCACTCGGTAGGATTTTTTATACTTAGGCGAGTACTGGACTGCAGCTAAGCCATCGAGTGAGAGGATTGCTCGCCACTCGGTAGGATTTTTTATACTTAGGCGAGTACTGGATTGCAGCTAAGCAGTGCGCACAATCTCGTCGTTCTTCGTGGTCGACCCGTACCGTTCAATAGGATCTTTTAAACTTAGGGGAGTACTGGACTGCAGCTAAACCTCCGAGTGGGAGGATTGTTCACCACTCGGTAAGATTTTTTAACACTTAGGCGAGTATTGGATTGCAGCTAAGCCCCCGAGTGAGAGGCTGGCTCACCACTCGGTAGAATTTTTAAACACTTAGGCGAAATCGATTCGCAGCTAAGCCTCCGAGTGAGACGCTGGCTCACCACTCGGTAGGATTTTTTAACACTTAGGCGAGTACTAGACTGGAGCTAAGCCTCCGAGTGAGAGGCTTGCTCGCCACTCCGTAGGATTTTTTAACACTTAGGCGAGTACTGGACTGCAGCTAAGCCTCCGAGTGTGAGGCTGGCTCACCACTCGGTAGGATTTTTTAATACGTAGGCGAAACGGATTCGTAGCTAAGCCCCCGAGTGAGAGGCTGGCTCACCACTCGGTAGGATTTTTCTTTCCAACTTAGGCGAAACGGATTCGCAGCTAAGGCACCCACTGGGTGTACACCCAGTGGGTAATTTTAGAACATGTAAAAAATGAACAACAATCATTCAGAAGACTGTAAAATCATGTCTTTGATAATCAAACTAAAAGGTATTTCTTATTACATCTCAACAGTCTGAATGCTTAAGAGTAAAAAGGCGAAGCAGAACAGCGTTCTAGGCGTGTGGCTCATCTTTATTGTGCTCGACGTTGAAAAGACAATATGCTCTGTTGTGGAGCACTTTGGTGATGACGAAGGGCCCCTCCCAAGCAGGAGCAAGCTTGTGTGGTTTCTGCTGGTCCACTCGAAGAACCAAGTCTCCTTCCTGAAATGCCCAACCCCTTACGTTTCTGGCATGGAATCGACGCAGGTCTTGTTGATAAATGGTCGACCGGATCAAGGCCATCTCTCTTTCTTCTTCCAGGAGATTGACTGCATCTTGCCGAGCCTGTTCTGCTTCTGCTTTCGAGAAGAGCTCGACTCGGGGCGCATAGTGGAGCAGATCACTCGGGAGTATGGCTTCAGCTCCATAGACTAAGAAGAATGGAGTTCTTCTAGTCGACCGATTAGGAGTTGTCCTTAATCCCCAAAGTACTGATGGAAGTTCATCGACCCAGGCACCTGCTGCATGCTTGAGGTCACGCATCAATCGGGGTTTCAGTCCTTTGAGAATCAATCCATTTGCTCTTTTAGCCTGCCCATTCGACTCAGGATGGGCGACTGAAGCGTCATCGACCCTTGTGCCTTGGGAAGCACAAAAGGCTCTGAACTCATCAGAATCGAAGTTCGACCCGTTATCCGTGATGAAGCTGTGCGGAACACCATATCTAAATATTAATTCTTTGATGAAACTCGCAGTCGTACTCGCTTCGAGGTTTTTAATGGGCTTGGCTTCAATCCATTTGGTAAATTTGTCGACTGCTACCAGCACATGGGTAAACCCACTCCTGCCGGTCCTCAGAGGCCCAATCATGTCCAATCCCCAGAGAACAAAAGGCCAGACGAGTGGAATAGTCTTCAGAGCTGATGCGGGCTTATGGTACATGTTGGAGTAAAACTGACAACCTTCACATTTGTCTACTATCTCTTTCGCCATCTCGTTGGCATGAGGCCAGTAAAATCCGGCTCGGTATGCTTTGGCCACGATGGTCCGAGAGGACGCATGGTGACCACAGGTCCCCGAGTGAATATCATTGAGGATCATTCGACCTTCTTCTGGTGTGATGCATTTCTGGCTGACTCCAGTTACACTTTCTGTGAACAACTGCCCTCTTATAACCGTAAAGGCTTTGGATCGTCGGACGATCTCTCGAGCCTCTTCTTCATCCTCTGGAAGTTATTTCCTAAGAATGTATGCAATGTATGGTACCGTCTAGTCAGGAGTGATGACCAAAACCTCCATGATCAAGTCGACCACGGCTGGGACTTCGACTTCAGTCGGATCTGTGGCACTCTTAGGCTGTGGGGGCTCTTCAGTGAAGGGATCCTCCTGAACTGAAGGCGAGTGGATATGTTCCAAAAACACATTGCTAGGGATGGTCTCTCTCTTGGATCCTATCTTTGCCAATTCATCTGCAGCTTGATTTTTCAGTCGGGGTATATGGTGAAGCTCCAGCCCCTCAAACTTCTTTTCCAGCTTTCTTACTGCATTGCAACAACCAGTCATGGTTGGACTCCTGACATCCCATTCTTTCATCACTTGATTGACCACCAAATCCGTGTCACCGTAGACCATAAGGCGACGGACGCCAAGTGAAATGGCCATACGTAACTCGTACAAAAGCGCTTCATATTCAGCTTCATTATTGGAAGAGTCAAAATGAATTTGGAGAACGTAGTTAAGCTTGTCCCCACGGGGGGATACCAACACTACCCCAGCACCGGAACCGTTCAGCATCTTGGAGCCATCGAAGAACATGGTCCAATGCTCCGAGTGAAATTGAGTCGGCAGTTGCTTCTCAATCCACTCGGCAAGGAAATCCGCGATTGCTTGGGGCATAGCTTTCTTTGCCTCAAACTTGATATCCAATGGAAGGAGTTCAATCGCCCATTTTTCCACTCGACCAGTTGCATCTCTATTGTTTACAATTTCAGATAATGGTGCGTCGCTGATGACTGTAATGGAGTGATCAGAGAAATAGTGTGCAACCTTCTTCATGGTCATTTAGATTCCATAGACAAGCTTCTGATAATGTGGATATCGTTGCTTGGATGGAGTCAAAACTTCAGAGAGATAATATACTGGGCATTGAACTTTGTAAGCCTTTCCTTCTTCTTCCCGCTCGACCGTGAGTACTGTACTGACAACTTGTCCAATGGCTGCAATATAAAGCAGTAAAGGCTCTTTGCTGATTGGCGCAGCAAGCACCGAGTAGGTGGAAAGCAGGGCTTTGATCTCTGCAAACGCTGCGTTAGCTTCCTCAGTCCACTCGAACTTATCAGATTTCTTCATCAATTGGTAAAGAGGTAAAGCCTTTTCACCGAGACGAGAAATGAATTGACTCAAGGCGGCCAAACAACCAGTAAGCTTCTGAATGTCATGCACACGCACAGGGCATTCATTCGGAGGATGGCATCAAGTTTTTCTGGATTTGCGTCGATCCCTCGTTCGGAAACGAGGAAAGTGTTGGTGTCAAAACCGGCGGATCTCGGGTAGGGGGTCCCGAATTGTGCGTCTAGGCGGATGGTAACAGGAGACAAGGGACACGATGTTTTTACCCAAGTTCGAGCCCTCTCGATGGAGGTAAAACCCTACTCCTGCTTGATTAATATTGATGATATGGGTAATACAAGAGTAGATCTACCACGATATCAGAGAGGCTAAACCCTAGAAGCTAGCCTATGGTATGATTGTTGTTCGTCCTACGGACTAAACCCCTCCGGTTTATATAGACACCGGAGAGGGCTAGGGTTACACAGAGTCGGTTACAATGGGAGGAGATCTACTTGCCAAGCTTGCCTTCCACGCCAAGGAAAGTCCCATCCGGACACGGGACGAAGTCTTCAATCTTGTATCTTCATAGTCAAGGAGTCCGGCCAAAGGTCATAGTCCGGTCATCCGGACACCCCCTAATCCAGGACTCCCTCAGTAGCCCCTGAACCAGGCTTCAATGACGACGAGTCCGGCGCGCAAATTGTCTTCGGCATTGCAAGGTGGGTTCCTCCTCCGAATACTTCATAGAAGATGTTGAACACAAGGATAGTGTCCGGCTCTGCAAAATAAGTTCCACATACCACCGTAGAGAGAATAATATTTGTACAAATCTAATCTGCTGACGTATTCTGCAGCGTGACATCATGCCACGGCCAAGCCTTTATTCAAATTGTTTTACGTCCCACCTTAGCGCGTTTAGCAAGGCGGTTTCCTTGGCACGTCTTGTCAAAGCAGAGATCGTGTCCCCTTATTCCGGGATTCTCATCAATACGGGCGTGGGTAACCCAACCGTGCCATTGGTATGTCTCTTTAATCGAAAGTGAGTCCTAAACAGTCACGGGGAGGGCTCTTGGTATTCAACCTCTTTATAAAGAGACCAAGGCTCGACTCCTTTCTTTCAATCCCAATCAAATCCGCCTCTCGCCTTGAGTTCCAACACCCAAAGCTCCAGATTTAGGCGCTTCGGACCTTCGATGATGTCCGGCTCCGACCTTCAAGGCCGGTGGATGCCTTCCTCCGTTACGGAAGAAGACGTTTTAAAGTTAAGAGATGCCAGGTATCTAACCGGCGAAATCTTGCATAGGCTACCTATTCAAGGGCAGGTCATTCCCACTCCCAAGCCCGGTGAGAGCGTGGTGTTCGTGTCTCACTTCCTTAGGGGGCTAGGCTTCCCGATTGACCCCTTCGTGAGGGGGCTCATGTTTTACTATGGGCTGGAATTTGACAACTTAGCTCCGGAGTCCATCCTCCATATCTCATCGTTCATTGTTGTGTGCAAGGCCTTCCTCCATATTACTCCTCACTTCGGATTGTGGCTTAAGACCTTCAAGGTAGAGCCGAAGATGATCGAGGGGCAGCATGCAGAGTGCAGAGGTGTTGTTATAAGCAAGATTGTCGATGCTCCATGACCCGAGGGCTCTTTTCAAGAGGAGTTCGGCTCATGGCAACGAGAGTGGTTCTACATCACAGCTCCCAGGGGAACCAAATGGGTGGCGCCTCCTGCCTTTCGCTCAGGTCCCCCACCACAGCTGGCGTCATGGGTCAATGAAGGGCTCAACTGGGGGCCGTCCAAGGAAGTGCCCTTGTTGAAGGGCCGCGTGCGAGATCTCCTGGAAAGAGATATCAATCTAGCCGTAGTGACGCAGGTTATGCTGATTCGTCGCATCCTTCCCTGCAAACGTCGTCCCCTCCTCTTGTGGGAGTTTAATACGGAAGGACCACGAGCTCTCCAACATTTTATGGGCATGACGCCCGTGGAGATGTACAAATTGTTCTTCGGATCACAAGCAATGTGTCCGGACTCGTCCGAGGACGCAGGTCTGAGCTGCAATCGCCCGGATACTCAAGTAAGTAGCCCTGTACCCGGACACGCTATCCGTATATTTATCATAAAATTGCTCATAAAGAGTTGTCCTTTAAATAGGAGTGGATAGCGAAAGCAAAATTAATCAGGTGTTCGGCTCCCCTCCCTGAGACTATGTCGGATCCTGTGTTAACCAGGATGCTGGAGGTTGCGCCTTTGGAAGAAGGCAAAGAGGGGAACAAGGAAGCTACCGCCTCCCTGAAGGAGGCTGTCAGAGAAGGAGGAATCGAGAATTCCTCCATCCAGGGGAAAAAGAGGACCGCCTCTGAAGACCCGGAGGCTATGGCCTCAAAGCGGGGGAAGAAATCTTCGTCAGAGGGTCTGGCGCCGGGAGGTGCCTCGGCCGCATTGCATCCCCAAGGGGATCAGCTCTCCATCGAGCCGTAAGTAGAAAAAGGGGGGTTTTAAAAATAAGGGACATCCCCGTTCTATTTCTGAGGAAGATAACCGAAATTTTACCTTATAGTTCGGATCTCTGCCCTTCTCAGCAGAGCTCATCTTCAGGGGATCTTCGTCCGGAGATGATGGAGAGCGGAACGCCTCCCCCTGCTGTACCGCCTTGCGAGGCGGGCGACCCTGAGGTGTCGTCACGGAGGGTTTCTCCGAATCCGGCAGGGCCGGAAGGTAGTCATATAGCCCCCCAAGGACCTCCGTGTCCGGCCTTCGAAGAAGGCCATCGGACGAGTCCGGCACCATCCGGTGCATGGTCGGAGGAGCTGAAGGATCTGCTCGGGCGAGCGTCTATCTCAGAAGAGCACTGTGCGTTGATGGATACAGTGATTAGAAGGATTTCATTCGTGGAGAGCGGGTTGCACAAGGCCGTCAGGAGTTTACTGACAGGTTTTGAGGTACGTGAAACGATGTACCTTTTGACAGATCTGCATAAGATGCGCCCTGTATAGATAGTAGCCCCTGAGACTCGGTGCGTTGTTAAAAAGGACGGCGCACCGAGGATCATAATCCCAGGTATAATACTATGCCTTTCCTATGTAGGTGGCGAAGTGTCCGGTGGCTGGCTGGACTGATGAATTTGCCGAACTAAAGCGGCAACTTGACGTGGCAGATGCCGACATCATGCTTGTCAACAAGCGGCTTAAGGAGGCACAAGGTATATAATTTCTCCGAAGACACTTGGTAAGAGGAGCTTGATGCCCGTACCTTACAACATATGTGCTTGATGCAGATGGTGCCGCTGCCATGGAGAGCCTTTGGGCGGAACTTGCCCGAGCCAAGGAGCAAGCCAGAAAAAGCGATGTGGCTGCCTTAAAGGCGGCTGAAGAGCTGAAAGCCGAACAGGCTGCTCACTACCAAAGCAAGAAGGAAATGGCCGAGATGGCTGAAAAGTTGAAGAATGCTGCCGACCGCTGCAAGCTTGTTGAAAAAGAAGATCGGGTGGCACAGAAGGACCTAGAGAAGGTCACTGCCGAGGCCAAGGATACTCGCTCTATGATGAGAGCTATGAAGGAGGAGCTACGTCAGGCCGGAGATATCACGGCTGGAAAGCCCTATATGCTGCGGATGAAGTTCGGGGATCCTGAATATGCTCCATTGGACAGGGAGTGGAGTGTGGCGAACACTTACCTGGACTTGGCGGCGAGTGCCGCGGACGCGGCCGAACACTTCCGCGATCAAAATGACCATGAAGTGGAGAAGCTTTTTTGGTCGCAGTTCCACAATCCAAAGCGCCCACTTTCAGTATCCAATAGTTTGGCCGCATGGGCAGAGCTGAATAGGTTATCCGTACTCGCCATGAATCATGTGGTGAGTCATCTATGGCCGGAAAGGCCTGAGCCGAAGAGTTATTTTAGCTTGGTGCAACAGTTCCTCGGTGCGGTGCCACATATTGATGCAATTAAGAGGTCGGCGTGTATAGAGGGTGCACAGATGGCTCTTGCTCGTGTCAAGACATACTGGGCGAATATGAAGGCCAGTGTCGTTGCATCCCAAGACTCGGACGAAAGTCGAGTACCTGCCGAGCACTATTTTTAGGAAGTTCTGCAGGGCGCTCATTTAATAGAGACGCAGTGCTCAAAGGATGTTATGTTCGAATAACATGTATCATTGTAAAACAATGTTTCGATGGAAAAAGCTTTTTATACTTGTGCTTCCAAGAATTAAAATACCTCCTGTGCGGCCGTTAATGTATATGTATATATATCCTGAAAGATGGCAGTCTTCGGCTTCAGCCCCCATGCATATAATGCGGGGGTGTTCGCAGAAGGCGCATTTTCACACTTGATCCAATGTCTTGGTCCTATAAAGGAGGTGATAGCGCAGCGAACTAGGCAACCGGACTATAATGCTTTATCACTTTCACTTAGCCATAGGAGTTTGACAGTGGGGCTACTATATAGCCCCTAGGGGCACCGTGCTCACCCGAATTCGGGGCGCATATGTGCCTGACCAGGAAACGGCCCTTCGTTAATGCGGAGGAATTCTAAAGATTCTGGCAGGTCATCGAGTGGTTGACCAGTCTCGCGATGTATCATGACAAACAGTTTTCGGCTTTCTCTACTGAGGTGCTCGCTTGGCCGAACCGGGGCAAAATCGCAGTAGTTCTCCTGGGGCCGCCTTAGCCGATAGAGCGGAACATAAGGCAGCAAAACACATGAGCCGGGCAAACCCAACATTTGACCAAAGACATTATTCGGAGCTGATGCATATAAGGCCAAACTCGCGACGCCGAACACTCCCTAAGGTGTTCGGTCTTTATGAAAACGGGCGGACCAACGCCCTTGGTAAGAAGCTCCTGGTGTCCAGGTACGCGCAAAATTCTGACGTGGCCAAATGCCAAGACGCCAGCCTCCTCCTCGGTTATAAAAAGAAGCCGGGGGATGTTATCAACAAGAGACAGTAAAAAAGGTTTACGCAGGGTCTTAATCTGAAAAGAATCCTTGGAACGGGTCCCTACTGCACGTCTGCGCCTGTGTCTCTGTTGTGCCGTATCCTGGACGGGTGTAGCACGAGGCTCGTCTGTAAAAGAGAGGAACTTAGTTGAAAACAATCGTGCGAAAAGCTGTGTTATACTAAATAAACAAAATATAATTCGGAAAATGGGTAGAATTGAGCTTTATTGTCTCTTGTTGTATACGCACGGAGCCCCTTGTACAGGGGTGTGCGGCTAGTAAGCCTTTGTATGTTTATGCCGGACTCGTCTAGCCACGTCCGGGGTCTGAACGACCTATTCGGGTGCTTTGACTAGTGAAGCTGGTTTAGTGTGTGGCTGTTAAGGCAGCCGCATAGTCTTCCGCTTTCGAGGAACACTCGATATTTCCCTTTAATGAAATGATGCCTCGTGGACCGGGCATTTTAAGTGTAAGGGGTGCATAATGCGGTATTGCGTTAAAGCGGGCAAAAGCTTCGCGACCCAGTAGTGCTTGATAGCTACTTGTATATGGGGCAATGTGAAAGGTTAGCTTTTCACGGCGGAAGTTGTCGGGGAAGCCGAAGATAACTTCCAGCAAGAGAGAACCCATACAATGGGTATCTGGGCCTGGCGTTACCCCTTGAAAGGAAGTGTTGCCATGGCGAATTTTTGTTGGGTTTATCCCCATTTTGCGGACTATGTCCTGGTATAGTAGGTTTAGATCACTGCCGCCGTCCATTAGGACTTGTGTGAAGTGGAGTCCGTCAATTATCGGGTCTAAGACCAAGGAAGTCCAGCCTGCGTTCCGGATACTTCTAGAGTAATCCTGATGGTCGAAGGTGATTGGTTGTAACAACCAGTGGCGGGACTCCTCTGGGACAGGCCATATGGCGCGTATCTCCATAGGCGCCACTCTGTATTTCCCTTTTGTCACATGAAGTGAGTTTACTGTTTTGACATCTTGAGGGAACTTCTTTTGTTCTCCGATGCTCTGCTTGTGGGGTTCGTCATCGTCCTCGCTTGGTATGTCAAGCCCCTTGTGTTCGGTGTTAAGTTTGCCGGATTGCTTGAAGACCCAACAATCTCTGCGGGTATGGTTTGCAGGCTTCCCGGGAGTACTGTGGATCTGGCATATTTTGTCCAAAATTTTGTTGAGGTTAGAGAGCTCGTCCCTGTCATCCTTGAGGGGCGGCTTTTTCTGATTCTGCCGAGAGCTTTTGAATCCGGCGTTGACTGTCGTGCTCCTCGGGCTGCTTCCCTTGGTCCGGCGCTGGTCCTTGCTACGTCGTGGTTTTCTGTTTCCATCCCTAGATTCGGATGTACTTGGGTCGCTGGTGCTGCTTCTTGCCATCCAGCTATCTTCTCCTGCGCAAAAGCGGGTCATGAGGCTTGTTAATGCGGCCATTGTTCTTGGCTTTTCTTGGCCGAGGTGTCTGGCGAGCCATTCGTCTCGAACGCTGTGCTTGAAAGCTGCTAAGGCTTTGGCGTCCGAACAGTCGACTATCTGGTTCTTTTTAGTAAGAAATCTGTTCCAGAGTTTCCGAGCTGACTCTCTGGGCTGTTGAGTTATATGACTTAGATCGTCTGCATCCGGAGGTCGGACATAAGTCCCTTGAAAATTTCCCTAAAAAGCATCCTCGAGCTCTTCTCAACTTCCTATGGTGTTTTCCGGAAGGCTTTTAAGCCAATGCCGGGTTGGCCCTTTGAGCTTGAGGGGTAAATATTTTATGGCGTGGAGGTCATCTCCTCTAGCCATGTGTATGTGGAGGATATAATCCTCAATCCAGACTCCGGGGTCTGTTGTTCCATCGTATGCCTCTATGTTTACGGGCTTGAACCCCGCTGGAAATTCATGGTCCAGCACCTCATCGGTGAAACATAGGGGGTGTGCGACACCCCTATATTTGGGTGTGCCGTGATGTTCGGATACTTGTTGCGTTGCATTGCTTACTAGAGCTTGCTTTCTTGGCCCGTAGATAGATCTGGCTGGGCCGTCTTTTTGGTGCGAATCCTTGTGCGGATCGCGTGCCGACTTGAGTGCGGCGCCCCTTGCCACTCTATGCTGGCCATGGGGTTGTTTATTCGACCGGGTGTCTTTCTTATTTTTTGATTGCGGGGGCTCTAAGGCCTCCTCATCAATTTCCGGTAGCAATTTTCGCTTCGGATAGCTCTTTGTGTGACGACTGTCGCCGTACTTGTCTGCGGTGTTGAGTACTTTGCCCCATCTAATTCTGAGTGCATGTTCCGCTGTTTTGAGCTTCCGCTTCTCCTTTTTCAGGCTATGCGTAGTGGCGACGAGCCTTTTGTAGAGGTTCTTCTGCTCCGGTAACTTGTCCGGCGTGAGGTCGTCCGGACTATTATCTTCACCGGGGGTGGGTTGTCCGGTTTGTCTACCCATATTTCCCTGTTCGGACGGTTGCTCGATGGCATGTTCGTCGTCCGCCGGTTCTCCCTGCTCTACGGTTGGGTCTCTGTCGAGGTGGGGTTTGGCGCGTCGCTTACGCCGCCGCTTTGACTGCTTTTCGAGGGAACGATCCCTTGTTGTGTCCCTCTGTTCCTCGTCGTCGTTTCTTTTAGGTGTGTCCATCATGTATACATCGTGAGATGAGGTGGTTGTCCAATGCCCTATAGGCGCTGAGTCCTGTTTGTCTCCTGCATCGTCGTCCATACCGTCGATGTCTTCGGAGTCGAAATCGAGTCTGTCGGTTAAGTCATCGACAGTGGCTATGAATTGGGCGGTGGGTGGGCTTTGAATTTCTTCGTCGTTCGCATCCCGTCCTTGCCGACCATAGTCCGGCCAGGGCTCTCCTAATAAAGAGAGAGACTTTAACGAGTTCAGAATGTCGCCGAAGGGCGAGTGCTGAAAGATGTCCGCGGCAGCGAACTCCATGATCGGCGCCCAATCGGGTTCGATCGGCAGGGGCGCGGAAGGTTCGGAGTCCGGAGAGGTGTCCGACACCTTGGAGTCGCGAGCTTCACAAAGGACAAGACTGGTGTTTGGCTCGATCACCGTAGAGATTGCAGCCCCTGAGGCGGTGTCTAGCCATCCGTCCTCGATTGGCGCAGTCGGCTCCGAACTAAGGGTTAGAGCGGACACTGGGGCGGCCTCCTGGGCACTGTTCGGCGGCAGAGCTAGATAATGACCATCGCGATAGTGCGGCGTGCCCGGCCGTGGCTCGAATCCGTCGAAGATCAAGTCTTCGTGGATGTCGGCCATGTAGTTCAAGCTTCCAAATCTGACCTGATGGCCAGGGGCGTAGCTTTCGATCTGCTCCAGATGGCCAAGCGAATTGGCCCGTAGTGCAAAGCCGCCGAATCCGAAGATCTGTCCAGGGAGAAAAGTCTCACCCTGGACTGCGTCATTGTTGATGATCGGTGGAGCCATCGGGCCTAAAGATGACGACACAGAGGAACTCTCAATGAAAGCACCAATGTCGGTGTCAAAACCGGCGGATCTCGGGTAGGGGGTCCCGAACTGTGCGTCTAGGCGGATGGTAACAGGAGATAAGGGACATGATGTTTTTACCCAGGTTCGGGCCCTCTCGATGGAGGTAAAACCCTACTCCTGCTTGATTAATATTGATGATATGGGTAATACAAGAGTAGATCTACCACGAGATCAGAGAGGCTAAACCCTAGAAGCTAGCCTATGGTATGATTGTTGTTCGTCCTACGGACTAAAACCCTCCGGTTTATATAGACACCGGAGAGGGCTAGGGTTACACAGAGTCGGTTACAATGGGAGGAGATCTACATATCCATATCGCCAAGCTTGCCTTCCACGCTAAGGAAAGTCCCATCCGGACACGGGACGAAGTCTTCAATCTTGTATCTTCATAGTCCAGGAGTCCGGCCAAAGGTCATAGTCCGGTCATTCGAAAACCCCCTAATCCAGGACTCCCTCAGAAACCAAGTAACTTTCCACCTGGAACTCCGAATGTGCACTTTGACGGATTAAGCTTGATATCATATCTCCTTAGGTTGGCAAAGGTTTCTGCGAGGTCCGTCAGTAGGTCGGAACCTTTATGTGACTTGACCACAGTGTCATCCATGTACGCTTCCACATTCCGACTGATTTGAGTGAGCAGGCACTTCTGAATCATCCTCATGAATGTGGCTCTGGCATTTTTAAGACCAAATGGCATGGTGACATAGCAAAAGCACCCAAATGGGGTGATGAAAGCCGTTTTTATTTCATCGGGACCATACAGTCAGATCTGATGATACCTGGAATATGCATCTAAAAAAGACAAGCGCTTGCACCCCGCAGTCGAGTCAACAATTTGATCGATGCAGGGGAGAGGGAAATGATCTTTCGGGCAGGCCCGATTGATATGCTTGAAATCGATGCACATACAAAGTGAATCGTCCTTCTTAGGGACCATGACCACATTGGCAAGCCACTTGGAGTGGTAGATCTCTCGGATGAACTCTACTGCTAGGAGCCGAGCCACTACCTCGCCAATTGCCTTTCTCTTCTGCACGGCGGACCACCGAAGATGCTCTTTGACGGGTTTTATCTTGGGATCGACGCACAAATGGTGCTCAGCCAGTCCCCTGGGTACACTCGGCATGTCAGAAGGTTTCCATGCAAAGATGTCCCAATTCTCACGGAGGAACTGGATGAGCGCTTCTTCCTATTTGTTGTCGAGTGTTGTTGAGATATGAGTCGGTACGGCGTTGGGATCGGTCGGATGAATATGAATCAGTTTCGTCTCGCCGGACAACTGAAATGCAGAATCTGTGGCAGGTCTCTTAGCTCAGAGTAAATCGCTCGGATCTGCATTCTTCTGATATTCTTGAAATTCAACTGCTGCCATTTGTGCATCGGCAATTTTGGAACCCTTCTGGAAGCACTACTCTGCCTTTTGCCCATTGCCAGTAATTGTGATCACACCTCTGGGACCAGGCATCTTCAACTTGAGGTACACATAACATGGTCGAGCCATAAAACGTGCATAGGCGGGCCTACCCAGGATGGCATGATAAGCGTTTTGGAAATTCACAACTTCAAATGTCAACTTTTCCTTACGGTAATTCTTGGAATCACCGAAAACCACGTCAAGGGTGATCTGGCCGAGTGATTCGGCTTTCTTTCTAGGGATAACACCATGGAAACTCATATTGCTCTCGCTAAGTTTGGACATCGGAATGCCCATCCCCTTCAAGGTTTCAGCATAAAGGATATCCAGGCCGCTACCACCATCCATTAGCACTTTGGTCAGTCGAGTGCCTTCGACCACCGGGTCGACCACCAACGCTTGCCTCCCAAGGGTGGCTATACGCGCAGGGTGATCAGACTGGTCGAATGTGATGGCTGTTTGGGACCATTTCAGGTATGTAGCCATCATTGCCGGGGCGACCATATTCACTTCTCTGTTGATAACTTGCAATCGACTCTTGCTCTCAACATCAGCAAAAATCATCAGGGTGGATTTGACTTTGGGATAACCATCGTCTTCTTCTTCATCCTCGTCTCTGTCCGACTCTTTTCCCTTTTCATTGGGTTGATTCTCTTGGAACTGCTGGATCAAGAGTCGATACTGTCGAGTGGTGTGTTTAGGATAAATCAGATTACCCTCTTCATCCTTCTTCGTGTGAATGTGACACGGCAAATCCAACACATCATTTCCTGCTTGGTCCTTTACCTACTTAGGGGTCCAGGGTCCCTTAGGTTTTCCTTTAAACTTTCCTTGAGCCACTGCCGCAATTTCGCCGGGCGCCGCGGGCTCGGCCTTTCGCTTTTGTTTCCGATTGGAATTGATTCCACCGGCGTCCTGGTCGACTGGTTTGCCCTTTCCGATGCGGAGTCGATCTTCTTCTTCTCCGTTCACGTATCGGGTGGCTATCTCCATCATCCGAGTCAGAGTCATATCCCCAGTCCGACCGAACTTCAGGACCAGTTCTCGGTATTTAACGCCTTCTTTGAAGGCACACACTGCTTGATTTCAGATACATTCTCCACTCTGTGATGCAAAGTGGTCCACCTCTGGATGAAATCCCTCAGAGTTTCACTCAGTTTCTACATGCAATGCTGCAATTCTGTCAACCCCGCTGGCCACTTGCAAGTGCCTTCAAAAGTTCTGACGAACATTCGAGCAAGTTCTTCCCAACTGTATATACTGTTCGGGGCTAATTGAGTCAACCACGCTTTGGATGATCCTTCCAACATCAGAGGGAGATGCTTCATTGCCACTTCATCATTCCCGTCCCAATCTGCACGGCCACTCGGTAGTCTTCCAACCAAGTTTCAGGCTTGGACTCCCCAGTGAACTTGCTGACTCCAGTCGCCAACCTGAAGTTGGGGGGAATCACTGCGGCCCTGATGGCTCTGTTGAAACACTCTGGGCTTGAAACATGAACCCTGTTGCTAGTCGGGCGATCTCTGCCAAGGTCTTTCCTCTGCGCTCTGTTCCGGTCGACTAAACCCTGAACAAGAATAGATCTTGCATCAAAGCTCGGCTCCCTTGGGTCGACTGGTGCTCTACGTTCGCCGCTGTGAAGGCGTCTGTCATCGTACTGCCGAGGCACATATGATGTACTCCTCGGAGGAGGTGTGGGCATCTGACGATGGTTGTCGCGGTCGAGTCGGTGATCGTACTGCCCACGGCCCTCACACCACAGGGGTGATCTTGGACTGTGAGCCGACTAGACAGTGTCTGCCACCATGGATCTGCTATGAATCCTATCTCGTGACTGGGACACCGCTGTGTTCAGCTCTCCTACTGCCCGGCGTAAGGCCCGGATCTGCATCAAACCTCTGTCAGCCTCTGACTGGGAAGGCTAAATTGACTCTGCTATTTAGGATGCAGCTGTGAGATTTTGAATCGGAATGCGGTATACCTTAGGTGGAGGTCGGAAAAGTTGTCGTCGATTGGACTCGGGAATCCGTTCTTGAGCACGCTCGTCGAGAGCGCGCTGGAGGTTTTCCAGTCGAGTGTGCTCAGCCAAATTAGCCAAACACACCGCTTCCAAGGCCCGAGCCTCGGGGGTTTCTCCAACGATGGCTGATGGGTGTGTGGAGTGCATCCATGTTGCGGCGACGAAGTTCCTCCCTTTGCTGTGAAGAGAGGGGTTCGGTATGGTACTCCTCGTGGACGCGTGATGGATCACCGCCCCCGTCCTCGCCGTCTTCACGGTGGAAACCAGGTGGACTATGTGGTCCTTCGACCATCAAGACTTCAGTCACAGGATCGCTGCTATCGCACTCGGATGCGGTCTCGACGGAGCCAGCCGACAGATCGAACATGCCGTAGAGAGTTTCGTCAGGCTCGATTGCCGCGACTTGATGGGTGGCCGAATGTCGAGCCATTGCGTGTTTTACCCACCACTGGAGCCACGACCGGCCGGATCGCTTGCGGCGGCGAACAGCGGAGGGAGACGACACCATTGGAGCCGACTAATACTGAGTCGACGGCTGCCGGAGAAGGACGCCGCGAATGCACGCATGAAAGTGCGTCGCCCCTCGGGCGGGGAGCGCCTCGACGTCAAGGGGAGCTTCTTGAAGCCAAGCGGAGTCGTCGGTGATTAAAACGAGTGCATCGAGACGGATCTTGCGCCCCTTAGCCAAATCACCACCGGAAACCATGATGATGGGGATCGGAAAAATCGCAACTTCACCAACAAGTTGCTAAGACACCTGCCCCAAGGTGGGCGCCAACTGTCGTGGTTCTAAGGCTGGCAGTAGAAAGGGGGGTAGGTATGGAGAGGCAAGATCTCAGCTATGGTGAAGGTGTACACATGAGATTTACGAGTTCAGGCCCTTCTTGGAGGAAGTAATAGCCATACATCTCGGTGCCCGGAGGCGGTCAACTGGATTATATGTGTGTGATATTACAGGGGGTGCGAACCCTTGTCCTAGAGGAGGGGGGTGGCTTATATAGAGTGCGCCAGGACCCAGCTCCCCTCCGTTACAGAGGGTTCAATGTTCAGAGGGACGTTAAACGTCTGCTTTAAGTGTCATCAATGCCTATAAAGACTCCAGAGTGAATGTCCGACCGTTGTAGTTCCGTGTGGCTCTTGGTCTTCATAGGTCGAGTGGTTTATTGTATGGTCGAGTGATCTTCATAAAATTGGGGTACCCGAGTGATATGGTTGGTCGTGTGGAACAACACTCGACGTCTTCCTTGGTTACTTCCAGTTATCTCTTGAGCTTCTTTGCTTCTAGGGTAGTGACCTTGGGTGGGTCTCCTAGGTCAGTCCTGTGACCCTACCCTAGGTCTATATCCGCATCATAGGGCGGGAAACTATCAGAAATCTACAGGTAGTATAAAAACCATGATGAATGGCTGTGAGACAACGACAACCAAAAACTATCAATTAATCAAAGAATCTCTAGGTCGATATGGATCATGAACTTGTACGCACCTCATATGTTGTCATACCTCAGCAATCCTCAATCATGGTTATGCATTCCTCGTCTGTTTGTCTGGTTGCCTACACATGTACGTGTTGACTGCTGCTGTGCAAGTGCATGTACTGTAAGCAGTTCTGTACTTGTCGCCACGTACAAACAGCGGTACGGGATGCAGCGAATCCTATGTCAACGGCCACGACGCCAACAATAGTTGATGTAAATAGCAGACCCGATTTTTCAATCTCCATGGGAAAAGAAAATGAGACTGGAAAAGATAGTGCCAGATTGCATCGTCTAGTTCTGGTGAAGCGCGTAGAATCATCAATTGTGGGGAGATGGCGAAGTGAGATGAACACTGCCTACCGGATCATCAAGCAAAAGAAAGCATGGAAGGGCGGTCGAGGAGACATCGGGAAGGCGGCTGTGGAAAGGACACGACCTCACGGGGATGGGCTGATGTGAGCAGGAAACACTTCTTATGTGATGAAATAATCTGAGCGCAACAGACCATCGTGATCCAATTTCCTTGAGATATGCAGGTAGGGAAGGGGCAAGCATGTCTAGCATGGAAAGAGCACATCGATTGAATCTCAACCTGAGAGAGGAGAGGCCACAATCTTTATAGTTTTCTTAAAAAATCACGTGGGATGGTTTAACACGGGAGATGGACTTCTTTTGTGAAACCCTCAATGATATGGATTTTTTTCCTTGATGGTACAACGATATGGAGTTTGTATCATGGTTTGTTTAATATGGTCTAAGAGCTTTTTAACGTGTAGGTTGGATCACGTAGTTTTTTCACCTCATGTAAATCATTGGACTTTGTAATATGGTAATTTGTGTAACGTAAATCATATGGTTCGGACAGATTGATTAAATTAATCTAACGGTTAAGAATTTACTAATTATGTGGATTAACGTGGAGGCTTCAATGGTGCTTCCAATTAGTAAATATAAGGTTTAGATAGATTGATTAAATTGATCTAACGGTTAAGAATTTACTAATTATGTGGATTAACATGGAGGCTTCAATGGTGCTTCCAATTAGTAAATATAAGATAGTAGGCTTCAATGGTGCTTCTAATTAGTAAATATAAGATAGTACTAGCTAGCTACCATGCATCTCTTTAATTCTAGTTTCAATATCATTAATTATCATGCTTGATTAATTATTATCTGATTAAATTCTATTCTCGTAAAGGCCCTGAAGCAGGCGTCGGGGAATGATGTGTGTGCATACTACGTTTTTGAGAACATACGCATGATGACATTCGAAAAGAGCAAAACTGATAGACAGCTATGAATACGTTTGACAGAACAATATTCACATTTTTTACATCATTAACGATATCTAGTCACATAACTAATACACATGCATATTGATATCCTTCTTAACAGTTTGAATTGGTGCGGGATAAGCTCCTACAAGTGGAGCGCATACAAGCACTTCAAGATGAAATAGCGGGATTTTTGCTCGACGAGGTCATAGATCCCAAAGGGAAATTCTATTACGAGCTACCGCCCATTGAACCACTTCCAATTGTCATCGTGCTCTGAAGGCACCAAGGCAAATGCCACTGGCTCTGAAGGCAACATGTAGAAAAAACTGTATATATATACATGTGTATATGTGTGAATAATATGATGTGGTTATGAGGCATGATCGGTTCTACGAGAAATTCTATTTATATATATGCATAACGTGTACAATATGTAGTATCATAAAATACCAGCAAACGAAAATAAAATAAATGGAAAACACAAAATTAAAGGAAAAAAAAAACAAAACCCTCCAAAAAATTTAGTACTCGGTACTAAAGGTCTCCCCACACCCGGCCCTGGCTCGTGCCACGTGGTGGCCCTTTAGTGGCGGTTCGTGCAGAACCGATACTAAAGGGGGGGACCTTTAGTCCCCACCGGCCCTTACGTACCGGAGCTATAGCCTGGTTCTGCACTAGTGTTGGCGAGTTCTTAGCCGTGGAGGTGTGGTGGTTGGTCTGTGTGCTCTTGGCTGTGCGGGTCTTGGTTGGACCCCGACTTCTCAGCTATGATGGCGAAGTGCTACGACGAAGGCGGAGTGGCAAACTTGGATGGAGTGGCCCCAATCCGGTGGGCAAGGATGGAGGTGCGCGGCGACTCGGAAAAAATTCCTGCCCGTCTCGTTCGGTGCTGGCGGTGACGACGCCCGTGGGTGTTGTTCCCCTCCTTGGAGGCGTCACCAAGGCGTGTCGGCGTCCCCATCTCATGCTCCTGGGATTGGTAGCGGTCTTCGGGTGAAAGCCTAGGTTCGGAGTTGAATCGGTGTGATAGCAGCGTCCTCTACGTCGCTACTCTGTTGGGAGCATCGTGCTTGAAGACACGGTCACGAGGTTCCAGGTTGCGCTACTTCCGGTGCTCGTTGCTGTTCAAGACGATCTTCAGTGGCACAATGTACGTCATCACCGGTGAATCCAAGACGGTGCCTTTTGTGGACTGACTAAGTTCTGCCATCTACTTGCCACCTCCTTTTAGGCATATAAGGGTGGATGGTGCGTTGACGAGGGAAGCCCACCCGGAGTTGGTGTTTGTCTTCGGAGGTGACCGGCGATGGTTGAGACGCGGCAATGGTGCTTTGTTTTTGGACAAGCTCTTTTTTTTGTAGTGGTGTTATTGGTGGCAGACTAGCCCTGATGTGGTGTCGGTACTACACTCGTTGTTCGCAACAAGTTATAGTCTTCTTGTAATTCAAAATATGCCTTCTACACCCTCCGTTCCCAAATATTTGTCTTTCCAGAGATTTCAACAAGTGACTACATACGAAGCAAAATGAGTGAATTTACACTATAAAATATGTCTATATACATCCGTATGCTGTGTCCATTGAAATGCCTAGAAAGACAAATATTTGGGAACAGAGGGAGTATAAAAAAATGATACGCATTCGGGTACTCTCAAAAAAAAAAAAACATTGTGAACCATTCTTCTCATGAAATATATGTGGTTACTTAAAAAAAAACGAGGCGAAAATGACCAGCATGGGATGGGTTCGGCGGCCCTGTTAGTTCTGGGCCTACGGGCCGAGCAGAACACAGAACGCATCCACCGACACGAGTATTAATCTTCTTCCCTCTTCTAAAAAAAAAGAGTATTAATCTTCCCACCCCTCAATTTTTTTTCTTAATCTGCCCTAGCGGGAGCTCCTTTATATGAATCCCCACGCCGCCACCTCCCCTGTCCCAGCAAACAGCGTTCTTCTTCCCTCTTCCTCCTCCCGCAGATCTCCGATCTCGACCTGTCTTCCTTGTTTCCGAACCTCTTTTCCGTTCGTTCTTCCCGGGGGGTTTGAGGACGGTGAGGACGTCACCGCGGACGCACCTCCCAGTTCGTCGCTGTTCTTGTCTTCTCTCGATTTGATTGACCCTCTGTGTTTTCTGTTTCTGGATTCGAATGTTTTTCGTTGTACGGTTTCTGCAAGATCAGCTTCTTGTCTGGGCCTCGTTACCCAGGACCCCAGCCAATCGGCAAATCGTGCTGCCATCTTGCTAGATCGAACCCCCAATCGGGCTTTCAACTCACCCGGATCTGATTGATTACTCGATGATTCTCCGGGCCCTTTCCGTCGGCACAGAACGAAAATTTCTTTGAGATTTGTCACTTTTTTGTTTTTGTTTTTGTACTTCTGGAGTATAAAAGCAAACTCACTCTGTCCCAAAGCCATTCCGTGTTTTGAGGCAGTTTCTTCGTCTGCGAGATGGATGTAACCCAAGTATCTCGTCCGCGAGTCCTTCTCAAACCAGTAGTTTTGCTTTGTTGTTATAGAAAATGAAGAGAGTTGGTTTTGCTTGGCTGGTGATGATTCAGGTCCGAATGGATCTGAGCGGATTTCGGTGAGGCGGATTCGTCCGCCGTTGATCGATTCATGTTGTTACACACACTGAAGCCTTTTTCTTTCTTTCTTGTTTCGATTATCCTCTTTGTTCTCGCGATGCGATGATGATTTATATAGGTTTTGGCAGTGGTGGCTTCTGTCACCGTGAGCCTTCAAACCAAAAACGACTTCTCTTTCCACTGAGCATTGCTTTAACCACATTCTTCTCCTGGTCTGTTTTGTTTGTTTATCGGCGGCCAAGGATTAAACTGAATTATAGACAAGCATATGTCCGAATTCTCTTCATGTGGAACGATCTAATCTTCTCTATGAGGCCAGCGATCTTGCTTCTTTCTTGATCTGCAGTTTTATTAGATGCGTTCTGTGGTTGATGCCGATGATGATTAGTGTGAACCTTTCTCAATGAAATCGCTAATGATTACATAACCTACTGTCTTCCTTCTGAGGCGCCACGAATCCTCGATTCCTTGTGTCCTTTTCTATCATCACTATGTTTTGGTTGTCTCTTGAATTATTGGTTTGCCAAGGTCGAATGATGATCACAAGTGCATAGTTCATATGATCAAATCGTGATTACTTGAACAAAAATAGTCTTTCGCTCCTATCTGACGACCCTACAACCTGCCCTTTCTCAGGAGAATCAAACAATTTGTGTGTTTATGTTTTGCAACCTCATGTCTGAATTTGTTGTAGAGGACGGTGAAGATTGGTATTTGCGCTGCCGACCATCCTGCTATATCACCACCCGTATTCTGAGTACCATATTGTTTGTTACATGTTACATGTGGAAAGCATAATTTGTTTTTGTACTAGTATAACTTGTCTGAGGTAGGCTGACCATCACAAGTGCATAGCCACAGATGACCAAACTGTGATTACATACTGTAGCTTTCCTGTTTAAATTCAGTTCAAATTTCATATGAGAAACCATACCTACCCAGTAAAGCTATTTGGATTTGAGGAATAATTTTGGAGAATGTTTTACTTGTATTTGGAGCAGTGACGAGACATTCACTCAATATCATCTTTCAGGTTTGATTAATCGCTATGTTCTTACCTAGCTTCATATAATATGTTCAGAACTTTAATGTTAATGCTAGTGACCTCTACAAAGCCATTCTACTACACATTAGGCAGTTAATGAACTTATTGGGATGACACATCTCAAGAAAAAGAATTTTTTTGGAATAATACAGAAATGACAGAATTAAGAGTAATAGATGGAATTTCATATTTTCGGGATCTTTGATTAGGCGGCACTTGCATAGTTAGTTGTTTTTGAATTGGTAGACCATCTACAATAGGTACTTTGATGTTTGCAATGATTCTTTAGACCAGTCTTTCAGGATGATGATTTCATATTTGTCGCCCCAGTCTTAGGATCCGCCTAGGTGGATCTCTGCTGATTGACATATTTTTGAATCTGACTCGGCAGATGAAAATTTTGAACTGTTGGTTTGGTTTTCTTTTCTACTTATTTTTCCTGGGTGATGGCAGTGACGATTTGCAAAATTCAAGCTCAACAGACCAAATCACAGGTTTTCTCTCAGGAGTTGATTTGTATGCCGATTAACCTTCTGAACCGAGCCATCTGACACTGAGTTTTTAAAACTGAAGTTCACTGTTCTTATCTTTGGATCCTTCACTTCCATGCTTCGTTTTGTGTTTATTTATTTTTGCTTGTATTGGAGGACGTAGTTGCAATGAGGATAACAAGCTCCCTCTTCTGAAAGCATTGACGACATCGCTGGCAGAATCGAACCAATTAAATATTGCCACCACTGAGCAACTCTGTATCTTTGTACAATCTTTGTTGCTTCTTCTTACATCTACAAGATCTGTTTGGATCGTGAGGAAGTATTGATGCATAATCCAGCACTTGATCCGAGGGCAGCTTGCGCAGCCCATATGATGTCATCTTTGCAACTGAATCCATCAGATTTCAGTGTTATTTTTTCTGAAACTTTGAAACAATCTTAGGACACCTTCGGACACAGTGCTTAATTTTCTGTGAATCAGAAGTCTTCTGTATTCTGATGATACATCTTGTTTTCATCATTTTTTACAATCTTGTCTTCCAAGTTGGATCTATAATGCAATTGAAGCCCATGATGATTAGCTTTATGTTGGAATTACCGTCAGATACTGAATGATGATATTTTTGCGGCTTTCTGAGGCATAAAACCATTAGCTTCAGGTCTTCTGTAGTTTTTGCATTGTTAATTTCGTTCAACTTAAATTATCCCTGTGAAGTTTCTCAGACCATAGGAAGTGTCATATGACACTGTAAACAACAGTTGCTTCTCTCCACTGCAAGTGTCCTCCCTCGAGCATAGCCTTTGTGGTTTTCTTTCCGTGTTAATTTTGTTTTCTTTCGGCGAAGATCCCAGCAGAGAGGTGTTGAATCTCCCTCGTTGAGGCCTCTCTAACAAATTTTTAATCTTCGCACAGTGACGAGATGCCGTGGATTTTGTGGATGTGTGATATTCCTGGTTCTGTCACATCTGTTGCTATGGATACATCTTTATCATACTATGGTATCTAACCTTCTGTTTTCCATCCGAGGGATCTATGGATGGACAGCCCTTCCCGTGCTGTGTCTACCAAGTTTGCCTTCGGACACTATAAAGCAATTTGTTCTTCAATCATCTTGCTTCAAACTCTTTATTTTTTGTGAGGTTGAAACTTTTGCTGACATTTGATTTATGTATAGCCAATGAATTTTTGTTTCTAATTTTCGGTCTTGCAAATCAGACCCAACGAGCGACGATTCAGGCAGCCCTTTTGTCCATTACAATGGCAATGGAGGTGTTGCGTTGCTCGGAGATTAAATTTCTGCTCTTCAGATTAGCTGAGTGGGAGGCTCTGCTTCCCTCGTTGAAGCTTGTCTAGTAGTCTTAAGAACATCTAATAGCCCTCGTTACAAACTTTGTCGAACATTGTAGTTCTGTGACGAGCGATGATTCAGGCAGCCTCTTTATCATTACAGTGGCATTGGAGGTGTTGCGTTGCTCGGATAGTAAACCTATTGCTCTTCAGATTAGCTGAGGGGGAGGCTCCTGCTTCCCTCCCTGAAGCTGGTCTAGTAGTCTTAAGAACATTATTATAAGTATGTTTCTCATACCCGATTTTAATTTTGACCTTTTTTGTTTGTGAAATGGTAATTCAATAATTGGTTGGTGATCCATGAAAACAAATGATGATAGCAAGATAGGGACATCAGAACCCTGAATTTCAGGGTTATGACAGATTACGTCTATAATGGGAATCTCTCTGATGTTTTCGATTCCCCAAGTTAAATTGATCTGTTTTTTCCTTTTCAATCAGTCTTCTTTGGAATATGCTCTTGCAATTCAGATCTTGGATGGCAATGCTCAGCCCATGGTCGGCCTCATCGTGCATACAGCTAGATAGATCCAACGATATATAAAGCAGTTACACAATTGGCAACTGAAGCTTAATAACATTTACATGAAAGTGAACAGAGATTTTTTATCTAAAAACAATGAACATACTGACCTGGATGTACTTTTATTCATAGGATAGGAAAAATGGTAAACTGTTAATGAACATGAAACTAACCCAAAGGCTTGCAGATGGGCCCCTACAATGGCAATGCTCAAGTTGATATTCTTTTGGTTGATCAGAGTTTGGTCAGTTCAATACGCGAAACGAATCACATTAGCATACAGCTAAAATTGATCCACAGATGACATCTGTTTACATCATTTGAATCTTAGCAAAACTTGTGGAATTTTAAATGTCGGCCTTGTCTGAAAAAATACCAATCTGTTGATGCATCCGTGCAAATGTTCTGAGGGACAATTTCCTTTTGAGATTTTGATTTAATGCTTAAAGCTGTCCGATGATGATCAAACTAAATACTTTCGTTCTTCTGATGTGCTATCTCATGGCGCTGTGCGGAAGCAATTTGGAGACCTGAACTGAGGAAATGCTTGATTTGTTCTTGCCACTGCAAGTTTTGCTATTTTTTTCATGTTTTTTCTGCTTGTAGTTTGTGATGGAAAATTGTTTTTGTGTTTGTTGCTTCACAACTGGAAGGATGGCCTGTTGATAACAGTTTGGTCATCCCGTAGAGGGAAGCATAGATAAATGGAAACACTGGCCAGTATTAAACAGCATGACGCTCTGTCAAACCGTGTCATGTTACCTGTCTTCTGGCACATTTCTAACATAGTACATATTTTTATTTCTCAGAGGTTTTAGTTCCTGAGTCTGTAGCTCGTTAATTTGGCGGAAGAAAGCCAGCATTGCACGTGCTTTGGAGGATTAAACTTGCAGAAAGCTCAGTCAGTTTTGTTCGGTGATGATCAAACTAAATACTTTTGTTCTTCTGAAGTTCTAATGCGCTATCTCATAGCTCGGTGTGGAAGAACACCTTTGTTTATCAACCGCATTATGCCTACCACAGAGCATCATTGCCAAAACAAACGGATGAACATATTATGCATTCTGATTGACAAAGCAATTTACATGATTTTAGCAGAGTCCACTGTACTTGATCTTTGAGTGACCAAACAACTGACAAATCTTTGTTGAGAAAACCCTTATCTTGAGAAACCACTGAATTTGTTTCTGTAGTCGTTGTGGGCTGGGGCCTTGATTATTTTTGCAATGATGATACTATTACCCAGCTCATTATGAGACTTCCCTTTGTGGGCAGTCGTGATATGAACATCTCTTTTGTATCTGAGCCCACTCACATCTTTCTTATGATTTCTTCATTATAATTTGGTACAGCCAATGAAGGCTCTTCTAGTTTTTGGGAAAATAGACATAGCTAGACTGTAACTGCTGCAGTGATGATATAATCCTTGTCTCCCTTTTCTAACATCCTCAGTTGTGATAACTGAATGAGCAATGATGCAGGCAGCCTCTTTGTCTGATTACATTGGCAATGGAGGTGTTGTGTTACTTAATTTGATGATCTTTTGGTTGCTCATTGTTTGGTCAGATCAATATGCGAAGCAAATCAGCTTCAACATTAAGCATACAGCAAGATTGATCCAAAGACGAAATCTGTTTATGTCATTTGAAAGCTTAGCAAAACTTGAATTTTAAATGTCGACCTTTTCTGAAAAAAATACCAATCTGTTGATGCATCCGTGCAAATGTTCTGAGGGACAATTTCCTTTTGAGATTTTGATTTAATGCTTAAAGCTGTCCAATGATGATCAAACTAAATACTTTCGTTCTTCTGATGTGCTATCTCATGGCGCTGTGCGGAAGCAATTTGGAGACCTGAACTGAGGAAATGCTTGATTTGTTCTTGCCACTGCAAGTTTTGCTATTTTTTTCATGCTTCTGATCTTCAGATTAGCTGAGGGGCTTTGCTTCCCTCTGATCCTCGTCTTAAGAACATTTTCTATCTGTTTCGAACTTAATTTGGTTTCTTTTACAGTTTCTTAAGGATGATCTACTTGTTCCTTACAAATTTGGTTTCCTTTGTGTTTTGGTTGCGGGTTGCCTACCCAAGGGACCTATGGATGGACAGCCCTGCCCGTGCGAATATCTCTGATTTCAGTGGAATGGAGGTGTTGTGTTGATTAGAGATTAAATCTTCTGCTCTTCATATTAGCTGAGGGGCAGGCTCTGGCTTCCCACTTTGAAGCTTGCCTAGTAGTCTTAAGAACATTATCTATCTGTTTCAATTCAATTTGCTATTCTTTTGTTTGACGTTTTTGACATATCAATCAGTGCTTGGTCAGTTGAGTACGTGAAATGAGTCACAATTTTGCTGGTTCTTTTGCATCTTCTTTTGTGAAAATTCACCTAGAAAACTTGATGGAGCTATCAGCGATTCAGGCAGCCCTTTTTTCTGATTACAATGGCAATGGAGGTGTTGCATTGCTCGGAGAGTGAATCTTCTGCTCTTCAGATTAGCCGAGGTGGATGTTCCGGCTTCCCTCCGTGAAGCTAGTCTAGTAGTCTTAAGAACATTATTATCAGTATATGTTTCTCATACCCAATTTGATATTGTATTTTGACATTTTTTTTTGTAGAATTAAAGAACCACATGATTTGGTTTCTCTATGCTTTGCTGGCAGTAAATTTCTTGTTTGGGGATCAATTGAAGCAAATGATGATAGCAAGACAGGGACATCAGAACCCTGAATTTCAGGTTAATGACAGACTACGTCTATAATGGGAATCTCTCTGATGTTTCTGATTTTCCCCAAGATAAATTGATCTGTTTTTATGTCTATTCTTTTTTCATATTTTCTCCTTCTCATTCTTCTTCGGAATCCAGATCTCTTTCCTGTTTTAACTTTTGGCTATTTGGATCTTGAATGCGAATACTTCAAGCAGATCATGGTCAGAAGATTGTTACATCATTGGCAACTGAAGCTTAACAACACATGAATATGATCTGATATTTTGTAATGGAAAGACAGTGAACATGATCTTTAGCTGACTCAAGGCTACTTTTATTCATAGGAATAGGAAAGATGGTGGATTGCCATACCATGCCCATTTGAATCCTTTGGATGCAAAACAAAGGAATTGATCCAAGTGTTTGTTTGATGGAAGCATAGGAATTTTTCACACATCTTTCCAAGAGCTTGCAACTATAAAAATCATATAAAAATACTATGAATCACACAAGGCCTTATAAACAGGACATTTGACTGAACATGATTAGACGTTTTGACTGAAAAAACAACCTCATGATCTTAAACTGACTTGAAATGAACTGAACAATTGAAAGCAAATGCATCATAGTGGCACAGCTATTTATTTATTTTCATATATTTATAATTGTTCATTACAAACCATGAATAAATCCTCTTCTCTTCAGATGACATAATTTTGATTTCTTGATGTTTTGTTAAGTAAAAATTCAATTCTGGTGGTGTTTCACTTCTTTTAGTTTCTGTTCTGTGATTGCGTTCGGTCTGGGCTGGAATCTCCATTTGCAGCTGGTTTGGTTCAGCTGTGTGCGTTATTTTAAGCGGGTCTCCTATTGATTCTCTTTAATGTTGTTAGCATTGTATTTGGCCGGTCCAGAGTGCCTGTTATTGGATGAATGAGTAGTTAATCAGTTGTGATCAATATGATTTGATTATTTGGGGATGTGTTATGGCAGTGATGATAAATTAAAGGCTTGTTTCTCAAAACATTCGCAGTTGCCGCCTAAGAGCTTTCGCCCTGCCAGGCTTGAGAGCTAATGCTGCTAATTCCTTCCTTGGATGTCTGAGCCTTATGAAATCCCCAATTTATCTTTATTTCTATCTTACTTTGTTGTCTTCATTTCCTGATCTAATTATTCCGCCTTCTCCTTTTTGATGTTTATCTTGTTAAATGTTGTTGTGTTTTGTTGGTTCACTCGGGGAGCACTGACCCATGTCCGCCCACCGTTTACAACGCTCCCAAGAGGTATTCTGGTGGCGCCTAGAGCACAAGATCTTGGGTTACGCTCGCCCCCAAATTCCAGTTTAATCTCTACTGTTCTATCTTTTTTTTCATGGATTATAATTCTAGTTATTGTAGGATTGATTAAACCTTTGTTGGTGCAGTGATTATAAAACATTCCTCGTACTGATGGGAAATCCCCGTGAACGACAACTATAGACCCATAGAATCTGAGCACCAGCAAACAATATTTCCTCTGGTTTCATTTGATTCTTAATTTTGTTTTCTGTTTATTTCCCCTGACTTTCTTTTCGTTTGGACTTGAGACCAAACGTTTATCTGTATCTGTTGACTTGAGGTGTGGTAAATTCTCTATTCGTATTGCTGGTGGTTGCGATTTGCAGTGATTATAAAACGTTCCTCGTACTGATGGGAGCCGCTAGTCATCAGTTCAGATACAAACTGTGACTGATGGGAGCCGCTAGTCATCAGTTCAGATACAGACTTTGGAGTGGAGCACTAAAGTCCAGCCATGTCTTGCTAGTTCGTGGGCCACCGTATTACAAGACCTTGGACAGTAGTCAGTGAACTATGCAGCTCCTTTTCAGTTAGAGCAGTTGCAATGCATCGGGTTCTATTAAGCAGTCGAGTCAAGCACTGTCTTCATGAAATGTAATTTATACTGTTGAAATAGACGGTTTCAGTAGGGCTCACTTATTTTCTTTTTTAAATGTAGCCTTATAGCTTCTAAAAGATTTTGCAATTGCTTGTCGTTAGTGAATCATTGTGAAGCTTGTTTAGTGATCATCCTGATGATCAATGCTTATAAATGTATCACTACTTATGGATGGTTCTTTTTGGTGGAGAAATGTTGTACAATTCGACCATGATTTATCATTTGACAATTTTTTTTCATCTGCCACAATTAAGCATAGTACTCCCTCCGTTCGGAATTACTTGTCTCGAAAATGGATGTATCTAGAACTAAAATACATCTAGATACATTCATTTGTACGACAAGTAATTTCGAACGGAGGGAGTAGTATGGAGAGATCGACAGCAACAGTGTCACTTTACAAATTGGTGGTGTCACGTGGTTGACGAAAAGAGATTGTACAACATCTCCACCAACTGGGTCATGGTTCATATTTTTTCTCATGCCATTCGTATTTAATGTGGTTCCCATTCGGGCCAAAACCCGGCCGATCCGCGTGGGTTTAGCCCTGGACGGGGTTGGATCCCGGCCTGGGCCAAATCCCTCCCAAACCTCGTTGAAATCTTTGGGAAATGTCCCACGTGACCCATTCAGTGGTTCCCATTCGGGCCAAAGCCCGGCCGATCCGCGTGGGTTTAGCCCTGGACGGGGTTGGATCCCGGCCTGGGCCAAATCCCTCCCAAACCTCGTTGAAATCTTCGGGAAATGACCCACGTGACCCATTCAGTGGAAGCAAACCCTCGTGTGAAACGTTACGCAACCTCTTTCTCGCCCCGACCTCGTCTCCCTCTCTCCGTTCAGCTATAGTGCACTATCGGCACAACATTCAAGGGAAGTGGCATGAGCTTGGCGGTGACCCAGACAACCATGGAGCCCGGCCGAAACCCTAGCTGTACTTCAACCAATCTCCCCTACCGCCTCACGCCGGAGAAGAGGAGGCAGCCGACGACAAGACCTCTTCAGGGTGGTCTCTATTTCTCTCACTGTGTGCTTCTTTTTTTCGAGAGTACGCAAATTGCGTACCATAGCTTTATAAAAGAAGAGAGAATTACAAATACAAGATGACTACAACTCGCTGCGAACAACAAGTGTAGCATGAACTCCACATCCGGCTAGTCCAAAGACAGCCACCTATGAAAACACCACTACAACGCAAAGGAACTTGCCCAAAACAGAAAACCTCGCCGCGTCTCAATCGATGCCAGCCACCTCCGAAGAACTGCAACTCCCACCGAGCATCTCTTGCCGACGCACCATCCACCCTTAATGCCTAAAGGAGATGGCAGGAGAATGGCGGGACTCGATCAGACCCGAGAAAGGTACCATCTTGGAATCACTAGCGACGATCGTACATTGCGCCGCGGATGATCGATCATGAACAGTGGCGAGCGCTGGAGGAGTGCAACGAAGAACCTCCAACCCGTGTCTCCAGACACAATGCTCCCACCAGAGGGACGACGTCGAGGACGCCGCCATCGTGCCGATCCTGCACCGAATCAAGGCTTTCGCCCGGAGACAACCACCAACACCAAGTGAGCGAGGGGATGTCGACGCACCTCGGCGACGCCTCCAAGGAGGGGTAAGACACCCACAGGTGCCATCGCCGCCGGCCCAGCAAAACCGGACAAGATTTTCATCCGTGACGCCGCACATCGCCCCACCTCCAAGGATTGGGGCAGCACTGTACTTGTAATCTCACACCGCCGCCGCCACAGCTCCTCGCCGATGAAGCCGCACAACCATAGTCCACCGACACCACGCACAGCAGAGAGGAATGCGGCCCCAACATCGACCACCAACCTCAGCCAGCAGCCTCCGACACCTCGGCCATGGATCAGGGTCACCACCGTGGTCGTCACCCGCTCCAGGGGACATCCACGCATGACCCCATCCCCTCCGGCCCAGATCAAATCCGGAAAGATCCAGATCTGACCCTCCTCTCCAATCACCGCTCCAGCGCCAACACCACCCGGCGGCCACCACACCAGCCCCGACGCGGAGGAGGCCGAACGCCCGCTGCTCGTCAGGAGCTCCTTCCTGACAGAGCCTCCACAGCGTCGCCGCCTCCGAAGCCGAGATCCAGCGCCATCGCCTCCAAGCAGCGCCGACGCGCCACCCAGCTCCACCGCCCCTGCTGCCTCCCCGCCGACTCCGCCGCTCCTCCAAGAGCCACTCCGCCCACCGGAGAAGCCCGCCGCATCCTCGCGCCGCCGGCCATCCACCACCATCGCATCCCCAGGGACGACCCACCTCCGCGCGAAGGGGCTCGTCAGGGAGCGCCGCCCTCGCCCACCATCTTCGACGACCAGGCGTGGCCGCCACCGCCGGCGCCGGCGGCGACAGCGGCTGGGGAAGGGAGATCAGGTGCCTCTGGTTTCCTAGGGTTAGGGGCGCCTCCGGAGCCGCACGCGCGTGCGACCCGGGGGCTGGTGTTATTGGCTTGGCAGCACGCGAGGAGGAGGAGGAGGGCGCTGGTCCGCGTTTCTCCACTGTGTGCTTCTCACCTGTCCACTCTCTGATCTCTCTCTCTATCTGTAGCGAAGGATTAACCAAATGCATAATAATTGACATGAATTGCAGAGTGACATGTATTTGTTCCCCGAGGGGATTTGGTGTAGGGTGGGGGATCATCCAATCCTCTAGAGGACTAAATACTCTTGAACCGTAAGCAGTTTGCCATTGGGGGTGTGACGTGTGTGGTGAAAGTTTTATGGTCAATTTTGCATGGTGGGGTCGTCTGGTTAACTGGTGGGGTAGTTGGCTTGTGGTATCTGTTGTCTCGGGGATGGTTTTGCATGAGTTTTTTAGATTGGGGAACTAGTTTTGCATGTGTTTGTTTAGACCGGCAGACCGCATGTCTGTGTGATGGGCATGTTGTGTGATTGGTGCTCGTTGATTTCTTTGGGGTGTATTTATTCGTTGTTCTTTTACTGCCCGGGTTTGTAGTTGCACCCATGCCTCACCGATTTACATTGACCATCTTCTTAGAAAGATGCACACCGTGTCACAAACACTACGTGTTGGAAATATTAGCACTTTTCCAATTAAACTAATCCATGAGTAAACAGTAAGCATGGCAAATATGGTATACATCTCATACCAATTCCTATGCATACTAGCACGTATAGAACATAGAAGCAAACCATCTATGAGCAGCACATCTACACCTAGCACAAACACTAGTAAATGAGGGATGAACAGACCAGACCCTCCGGTTGGCCAGGCCAATGCGGCGGCGGCAGCAGTCGCCTCGGCTTCGTCCGTGGCCTGCTTCTTGGCGTCGTCGTCGTCGGCCATGGTGTTGATACAGGGGAAGTAGTGGAAGCAGAGGCCGACGGAGCTAGGGAAGGATCGGGAGCAGTCGCACCGAGACGCTCCCCAAAAATCTTATTGCCGTTCTCCCGGGTAGGATCTCGAATGACAGGGTTCCGGAGGCACCTGCTCTCCCGACCAACCGTGCACGCGGTCGTCGGGATGGGGTCGCCGGAGGCAGCACAGAGCAAGAAACAATAGATGACAGCTAGGTTACGCGAGAGGGAGTGAGTGAACCGAACTAGGTCACTCCACTGGGCAGAGCCTTCTTATATAGGCCGTCGTGGAGAAAGTCGTGGGCCTAGCGGAGGCCCACGACCGAGTCGACACACTCCGGGCAAGGGATTTAAAGAAGGGTCGCACTCCCGGCAAGGGAGTCGATGAATCCCGGCAAGGCAAGTCAGCCCACAGTCCAACGTCTCGGACAGTGGCCCACCTATTAGCGACTCGTTGATTAATCCCTGATTAATTAATTCGTTCTTGAGCGGCAAAAATAAGCTTCGGCTCAGCTCATTCCCGCAACCCGCGACGTGCATGCGTCGTGACGAGGCGAGGCGAGGCGTGGTGAGGCGGGCGGCGGAGGAGGAGGAGCACGCATGTACCACTCCTCTTCAAGCTCCCAATGGCAAGTGATAGAGCAGCCCTTATAAAGGGGTCTCAACTCTCCTCAACTAGCAAGGTGGGACTAAACTTCCCACCACCTACCATCTGATACATGGGCCTCAAGATTAACAACGGATTAGTGTCTTATATGGGCCTAAGCCCATCCATAATCCATCAATCCCCCATTAGATCTCGAGGCACATAAGTTTGTCAACTGTTCCAAACAATGTTTGATATATCAAAATTTTTAGTGGAGACTGTTAAGTTGAACTTCCACCTAGAGCAACAGGATTAGACTTCTTCACAACTGAACAATGGACTATGCCTTGAATTGTCAGTTTGGTGTGTAGAAGTTTCGCCTATTGTCAGCGGATACGTGGCCGCCGAAGGCTAAACCCCACGGGTGGAGCTTATTAGTCATACTCCGTACCTTCTCATGAGCTTCCTAGAGATCATCCAATCTCATAGACTGTGACCAGCAGCCGGGCTCACATAGGTGTGTTCCTCCAAAGAATGCTCTGTAGGTTAGCATCTTGCTTACATAAGCTTTGGAACACATTAAGACGAAAGTCAGCCTGCCTTACAGAATTGAGAATATTATTGCATCTCCAACGGAGTGGGGTAATTAAGGATACTCTCCTCAGTTGACCGCTGGATTGTTTTCCCATGTCCTAATTCATGGGATCTCCGATCACATAGGTTGGGTTACCCCCATGGCAACTTACGTGGGTCTCATACCCATATCCCTGGATGCAATTTCTATCACAATCCGTGATAGCCCTTTAGTAAAAGGGTCTGCCAGATTCTTAGCCGTCTGGATATAATCCAATGCTATTACCCAAGAGTTTCTTGATTTTCTGACAGATTTCAATCTTCTTCTTATGTGCTTTGTGGATTTCATGTTGTCCTTTGAACTCTTAGCCTTGGCAATCACCGTTTGATTGTCACAGTTCATAAGGACAGCTGACACTGGTTTATCAACCACCAGCAAATCCATCAAAATCTCTCGAAGCCATTCTACTTCGACGCAGGATGTGTCTAATGCTGTGAGTTCTGCTTCCATAGTCGATCTGGTTAAGATCGTCTTCTTGCAAGACTTCCAGGAAACAGCACCACCACCAAGTGTGAAGACATGTCCACTTGTGGCTTTCATCTCATCAGCATTAGATATCCAATTCTAATCACTATACCCCTCAAGTACCGTTGGTACCCAGAATAGTTAATTCCATAGTTCGCAGTACCTTGCAAGTAACGCATCACTAGCTCAACAGCATGCCAATGCACATCTCCTAGATTGGAAACAAACCGGCTCAGTTTGCACACAGCAAATGAGATGTCAGGACGAGTAGCACATGCTAGGTACATAGTGAACCAACCACTTAAGAATATCTTAATTGATCTACAGCTGTGCGTTCGAACTTTCGAATCCGCATGCTAGGATCATATGGTGTTGCAGAAGGTTTGCAGTCCGAATATCCAAAACAGCTCAAAATCTTCTCAACATAGTGGAATTGCAAAAGTGTAATTCCACCCTCAGAATTTCTTAGTAGCTCGATGTTCAAGATAACATCAGCCACTCCCAGGTCTTTCATCTCAAAGTTATGAGATAGAAAAGCCTTGGCCTCCTCAATGACCTTAAGGTGGGTCCCAAATATCAGTATGTCATCGACATACAGACAGAGTATAACTCCTTCGCCCCCACCATAGCGATAGTATACACATTTGTCAGCTTCGTTAACAACAAAGCCAGCAGATGTCAGAGTAGTGTTGAACTTCTCATGCCATTGCTTAGGCGCTTGTTTCAGGCCATACAAGGATTTCACTAGCTTGCACACCTTTCTTTCCTGACCATTTACTACAAAGCCATCTGGCTCTTGCATGTAAATTTCCTCGTCTAGCTCTCCGTTAAGGAAAGTCGTCTTAACGTCCATCTGGCGAATGAGAATACCATGCGAGGCAGCCAAAGCGAGTAACACTCGAATGGTTGTCAGTCTCCCCACAGGTGAGTAAGTGTCGAAGAAATCCTCTTCTTCTTTCTGGGTATAACCCTTGGCCACAAGCCTAGCCTTGTACTTCTCAACAGTACCATCGGGCCTAAGCTTCTTGTTGAACACCCACTTACATCCTAATGGTTGACAACCATAAGGACGATCAGTGATCTCCCTGGTCCCGTTAGCCAAGATGGAATCCATCTCGCTATGGACCGCATCCTTCCAGTAGTCAGCATCTCCAGATGCTTAAGCTTCTGAAATGGAACTGTGAGTGACATCATCCACAAGGTACACGAGGAAATCATCACCAAAAGACTTTGTAGTCCTTTGTCTCTTGCTCCTAATAGGAGCTTCCTCGTCATCCTCCGTGGAACTCTCATCACTTTTATGTTCATAATATTCCATCGGAATGGTAGGTTCAGGAGTCTTATCAGATTCCAGTCTAGAAGTGCTTTGCATATCTCTCATGGGGAAAATATCCTCAAAGAACGTAGCATCCCTAGACTCCATGATCGTGCCGACCTTCACGTCGTGTACATCAGATTTCACCACTAGAAATCTATAGCCAACGCTATGATTGGCATAGCCAAGAAAAATGCAATCCATAGTCTTTGGTCCCAACTTGTGCTTTTTGGTTATCGACACGTTGACTTTCACCAAACAGCCCCAAGTGCGTAAGTAAGAGAGTGTAGTTCTTTTCTTTTCCCATTGCTCATAGGGAGTAGTTTCATTATCCTTTGTGGGAACTTTATTCAGGACATGACATGATGTCAATACATCCTCCCCCACTATGCCTTGGATAAACCCGATGTATCTAACATGGCGTTAACCAAATCAGTTAGAGTATGGTTTTTCCGTTCGGCAACCCCGTTTGACTGGGGTGAGTAGGGAGGCGTCCTCTCATGAATAATACCATGTTCCGCACAGAATAGATCAAACTCATTAGAAAAGTACTCTCCACCCCGATCAGACCGGACTCGTTTTATTTTCTTATCAAGTTGGTTCTCAACTTCAGCCTTATAGACTTTAAACTAGTGTAGAGCCTCATCCATGGTATTTAACAAATACACATAGCAGAATCTAGTGGAATCATCAATCAGAGTCATGAAGTATTTCTTTCCACCTTTAGTCAACACACCATTCATCTCACAGAGATCTGAATGTATGAGCTCTAACGGTGCCAGGTGTCTCTCCTTCGCAAGCTTGTGAGGCTCATGAGGTTGCTTAGCTTGCACACACTCATGGCACTTAGAGCCTTTGGCTAAAGTGAAACTCGGGATTAACTCCATTTTAGCTAGCCGCGTCATACAACTGAAATTTATGTGACAAAGACGTGAATGCCAAACCTCAGATTTGTTCACATTAGAATGAATTTGGTTCAGGACTTTATTAGAGAAATCCTCCAGGGAAAGGCGGAACAAGCCACCACAATCATATCCTTTTCCGACAAATAGTCCATACCGAGATACGACTACTTTGTTAGACTCAAATACTAACTTAAACCCTTCTTTACATAGAAGGGAGCCACTAACGAGATTCTTCTTGATGGCGGGGACATGCTGCACATTCTTCAGTTGCACGATCTTTCCCGAAGTAAACTTCAGATCTACCGTGCCAACACCATGAACAGAAGCATGCGAGCCATTCCCCATCAGGACGGAACAATCTCGTGCGACCTGGTAAGAAGAAAACACAGACACATCAGCACACACATGAATATTGGCCCCAATGAAACCCACCAATCGGTGGAATGACAAACTGAAAGTATGGTAAACAGATTACCATACCTAGATGCCACATCATTGTTGCTCAGAGTGAAATTGATAGACTTGGACTCCTGTCCTGACTTCTTATACTTGTTTGGGCACTTGTTTGCCCAGTGTTCCTCTGAACCACAAGTAAAGCAACCATCTCTCGTTTTCTCTTTCTTCTTACCCTTCTTCTTAAAGGTAGTATTCTGCTGGACAGAGTTCTTTCCCTTGAACTTGTGGAAGTTCTTCTGTACCACATTGGCACTAGAAGAACCCGCTGCCCCTTTCACGTGTGAGTCCTTTGCTCTCGAGTTCTGCTGAACACTGAGATGACCGATGACATCCTCAACAGAGAATTCATGTCTCAAGTGCTTGAGAGAAGTAGCAAAGTTCCTCCATCCAGGAGGGAGTTTTGCAATAATGCAACCCGCGACAAATTTGTCCGGTAACTCACACTTCAGGAGCTCCAGCTCCTTAGTGATGCACTGTATCTCATGAGCCTGGTCCAATACAGAACGGTTATCAACCATCCTGTAATCATGGAACTGCTCCATGGCATACAGTTCGCTCCCAGCATCCACTATAAAAAAAAGACACATCCGTGACATTTTGGGCCGAACGAAAAAAATTTCAGTCATACTTATGACACTTCTATGACGATAATTGTGACAAAACCCGGTATCATCATAGATGTGGTGGGCTCCTACTTCTATGACAAAAAATCATGACAGAAAATGGGCTTTTCGTCCTGGGCGGGCCGGAGATGCAGCTGCATGACATTCTTTGGGCCGTCCATGACGGAAAAAACCGTGGTAGAAGCGAGGGCGAGGAAAGTTTCGGGGACTTCCCGGTTACGGTGGGTGGTCGGGGGCCGAGCGATGCGCATTTCTCTCGTACACGTACGTGTGTGTGTGCGAGGCGTTGGGCTCTAACTGAACCCGAGCGAGGCGTCGCCTAACTGAACCCGAGCGATTGCAGTGCAGGCCACGCGTTACTGAACCCGAGCGATCGAGCGATTCCTTTGCTACTGCTGCTAACTGAAGCCGATCGATGCTGCCTCTGGATGAACAGTGAACGTTGCAGGGGGGTTTGGATGAACAGTGAGCGTTGCGGGGGAGGGGGTGGGGAGGGGGTTGGATGAACAATGATCGGTGGGAGTGGATGAACAGGACCCGTGGCGTTGCCTCTGGATGAACAGGACCCCGATCGATCGAGCCGGTTGGGGCTGGATGAACATGACACCATGGAGGGATGGATTAATAGGACGACCCCGTGGAGGGCTGGATGAACAGTAGACGGTGGAGGGGTGGATGAACAGTAGCCCATGGAGGGGTGGTTGAACAGGAGCCTGTGGAGAGGGGTGGTTGAACAGTAGCCGGTGGCGTAGCACGCGGTGGAGGCTGGATGAACAGGAGCCCGTGGATGAACAGTCGCAGGTGGAGGCTGGAGGAGGTCGACGGTGGATGAACAGTATCCCGTGGAGGCTGGAGGAGGTCGACGGTGGAGATGAACAATATCCCGCGGAGTCCCGTTTTGCGGTACGCCACACCCGTCCAAATGAACAGGACCCTCGTTTCGATTGTAGCGCTCCAACACAATTCCGTTTCGACCGTTTTGTGGTACGCCACACCCCTCCCGATCAACATGACCCACGTTTCGACCATAGGAGGCCTGTTTCCCTTATTTTGCGGTATGCCAGACCCCTCCCGGTGAACAGGATCCTGTTTCAAATGTGGCCGGTCGAACACAAGGACGTTTCCTCCGTTCTGCGGTACGCCAGGCCTCGTTTCCATCGCCTGTTCTGTCCAAGCCCTCCCGATGAACACGACGACGCATTCCGTTCCGACCCATCCGGTTGGCTCCCCATGAACACGACAACGACGCTGTTTCTCCGTTCTGACCCAGCCATGTACACGAGCCCTGGCCGTACGTATCCGCGAGTAGGCATTCCGGACCTCGCCCGTATGTACGTACGTGGCCGTATTTTCTTTCTTGCACACTGTCCGCTATACGTACATGTACATGCTACGTGCGCGCCTCTACTACGACACGTGCGTGCCTCTACATCTACCTGTATGTACGTACACGTTCGCGACCAGAATGACAACACTACATATGCTTCGACCAGGTGGGTCCCGACTGTCACGCACTTCCTTGCGTGCGAAGATGTAGCTGGTGGGTCCCAGCAGTCAGGGGGGCGAATCATTATTTTTTTGCCCAGACGCACTTCCTTGCGTGCGAAGATGTAGCTGGTGGGTCCCAGCAGTCAGGGGGGAAACATTTTTTTCACAAAATACGGTGGCCCGTCCGGTGGGTCCCTGCGGTCAGGTGGAGGAATCATTATTTTCCGCGTAATAAGGAGGCACTTCCTTGCAGCTGCCGTGGACCCAGCTGTCAGCCTCTCCACGTACAGTACTCTTCCGATGGAAGTCGGTCATTGACCACATTGACCACGCCGCGCCGAGAGCACCACAACGGTGGACGACGGCGAGGCCTAGGAAGGGGACGACGCGGAGCCGGGGAAGACGCGGTAGTGGATGCCCACGCGGAGAGGAGTACGACTGTATGAGGGTTTACTGGTTCGTCTGCCATCGCCGGAGAATAACAGCAGGTGTGGGTCAGTAGAGGGATGGCTAGGCCAGCGATGGGAGTACGGTGGGGCGGTGAGGCCTGCGCGGCAGCACAGGCGGCCGCGGGAAGGAGGGAGCAGGTAGTCCCGCCGGCGCTTGTTTGAGCGGCTGGAGCAGCAAGAGCAGAGATTGAAGAAGCACGTCAGCCGTTGGATGGAAATCCAACAGTCACTGCTTGTGCGTCAACCTTTTTTTTAGGAAAGCCTCAAATCTGTGGAAAATAGCATACAACCCATCTGCCATTATTTCTAATAATTTACAGCCATTTGCTAATTCTTAAGGTTTTTTTGGAGCCCATATTCTTTTTTTAGCATTACAACCCATATTGTGGCCACGGTTAAAAAATTATACGAAAATTTGCATATTTTGGTGCAGTCCGAATTGTTTTTAATCCCGAAATTTCGAGTCACATTCATACTGATTTTAAAAATAAATGTATATCAATATAAAATCCAACAAATTGTCCATGCATAAAAATCAATGCAATTTAAAATCTCAAAATGAAAAAAAAGAAATTTGAAACTAATTGCCGGTTTGATGTGTTTTAAAAATGTACAACCCATTTCTCATTACTGATAGACCATTTTCTTGGCCAGCCGAATGAAGCTCTCCTCGTCTTGAAAGATTTGCAGCCCAATAGGCCTGACAAAGCGACTTACTTGGCAAATCACAAAAAAACTGGGTTGTGGCCGTGGACCCAGCTGTCAACCTCTCCATGTACAGAACTCTTCCGATGGAAGTCGGCCGTTGACCACATTGACCACGCCACACCGAGAGCACCACAGCGGTGGACGACGGCGAGGCCTAGGAAGGGGATGACACGGAGCCGGGGAAGATGCGGTAGTGGATGCTCACGTGTAGAGGAGTATGAGGATTCACTGGTTCGGTTGTGGTGTGAGGCTGCCGTAGCCGCAGAATAACAGGGGGAGTGGGTGAGTGGAGTGGAGGGATGGCCTGGCCACCGGTGGGAGTAGTATGGGGGCGGTGAGGCCTCCGCGGCAGCACAGCCGGCCACCGGAGGCAGGAGCAGGCGGCACGACCGGCGCTGCTTTGGGCGGCTAGAGCAAGAAGACCAGAGGTTGAAGAAGCACTACGCCCGTTGGATGGACATCGTACGGTCACTCGAGTTAGAATCGTGCATATTGACTAAGTTGACAAAGCCCTCCATCCCCATCAACTTAGTAGGCCCACTATACTGGGTCCCAGCTAGCAGGGGGAGTATTAATTTTTTTGTGCGTAATAAGGAGGCACTTCCTTGCATGCGAAGATATAGCTAGTGGGTCCGAACTGTCAATGGCTGTAACATTTTTTTCACGAAATACAGAGGCCCTTTCTGTGGGTCCCAGATGTCAGATGGAGGAATCATTATTTTGCGCGTAATAAGGAGGCATTTCTTTGCATGCGGCCGTGGACCCAGCTGTCAGCCTCTCCACGTACAGTCCACTTCAGATGCATGTTGGTCATTGACCATGTTGACCACGCCATGCCGAGAGCACCAGGGCGGTGGATGACGGCGAGGCCTATGAAGGGAACGACACTGAGCCAGGGAAGACTCGACAGTTGTTTCCCACGCGGAGGGGAGTACGACTATACGAGGGTTTACTGGTTCGTCTGCCGTCGCCGGAGAATAACAGCAGGTGTGGGTGAGTAGAGGGATGGCTAGGCCAGCGATGGGAGTACGGTGGGCCGGTGAGGCCTGCGCGGCAGCACAGCCGGCTGCGGGGAGGAGGGAGCAGGCAGTCCCGCCGGCGCTTGTTTGAGCGGCTGGAGCAGGAAGAGCAGAGATTGAAGAAGCACGACGGCCGTTGGATGGACATCCAACAGTCACTGCTTGTGCGTCAACCTTTTTTTTAGAAAAGCCTCAAATATGTGGAAAATAGCATACAGGCCATCTGCCATTATTTCTAATAATTTACAGCCCATTTGCTAATTCTTACAGTTTTTTTGAAGCCCATATTCTTTTCGTTGGCATTACAGCCCATATTGTGGCCATGGTTAAAAAATTATACGAAATTTTGCATATGTCGGTGCGGTCTAAACTGTTTTTAATCCCTAAATTTCGAGTCACATTCAGTCTGATTTTAAAAATAAATGTATATCAATATAAAATCCAATAAATTGTCCACGCATAAAAATCAATGCAATTTAAAATCTCGAAATGAAAAAAAGATATTTGAAACTAATTGCCGGTTTGATGTGTTTTAAAAATATACAACCCATTTCTCATTACTGATAGGCCATTTTCTCGGCCAGCCGATTGAAGCTCTCCTCGTCTTGAAAGATTTGCAACCCAACAGGCCTGACTAAGCGACTTATTTGACAAATCACAAAAAAACTGTGCTAGCCATTTTTAGAGAGAAAAAAACTACTGGGTTGGTTTGTGGTAAACATAAAAGAAAAGGCCGTCTAGACAGGCCAGAGTGTCCCGCACAGCCCAGTTGACACCCTGTTTCCGTCTCAAAAACAAATTAGATAAATGCCACTCCAATTATGGCGATTCATAAAAATGCTACTACAATTTCCAAACTTTTAAAAATGCCACTGCAATTTTTGCAAACATTGAAAAATGCCACTGCAGTTTGCAAACTTTGAAAAACGCCACTCTAGACTTTGAAAAATACCACTAGAAATGGCATGAAATGGCATTTTTCAAAGCTTGGAAATTGTAGTGGCATTTCTCGGAAACACCAAATTTGGAGTGACATTTATCAAATTAACCCAAAACAAAAATAACTAGGCGAGCTGCTGGGTCCCTGGTGTCAGCCGCTCGTTGTGCAATTCTCTCGTTTATTGACTACGTTGACAACGGCATGGGACCTAGATGTTAGAAATCCATTAGGAGGAGCCATTTTTTATTGGCTTGAAATAAGGAGGCACTTGCTTACGTACTGCCATGACCTTGGCGGGTCCCTGCTGTCATCCTTTCCACGTACAATCATCTCCTGATTGTGTACGCGTCAACTTGGTAGGCCCACAAGTCAGCCTCTAAACCCGTGGAGGACAAATACAACCCATTTTAAAAAATAACAGCCCATTCCATATGTTCAAACGGAAAGTTCAACATTCAGAGCAAAGTAACAGGTCTGATCCACATATAGAGTACTGAACTTTCACGTTGACAACCATCATAGCCAAGTTAACTATCTACTCCCACTACTACTGTAGTAGCGTACAAGTACTAACTTACGCTTAGCTAACTAGACGATGCCGGCCGCCATCTGCGGTACACGCTAAACGCCGGCACGGACGTCCTGCGCCTCGCCTCGAACTTGCCAGAGGTGCGATAGGGCGTGTTGCTCGCGCGCGTTGGCCCTTTCCATGTCGGCGGGGTCCACCGAAGCTTCGGCTTCCAACCGGGAAACCCACTTGACGAGTGAGGGAGTCCTGAATTAGGGGGTATCTGGACAGCCGGACTATATACATCGTCCGGACTATTGAAGCGTGAAGATACAAGACTCAAGACTTCGGCCCGTGTCCGGATGGGACTCTCCTTTGCGTGGAAGACAAGCTTGGCGATCCGGATATTATATTTTCTTCCTTGTAACCGACTCCATGTAAACCCTAGCTCTCTCCGGTGTCTATATAAACCGGAGAGGATGGCCCTTAGAAGGCCGATCACAATTACAATCATACCATCATAGGCTAGCTCTTAGGGTTTAGCCTCTATGATCTCATGGTAGATCTACTCTTGTACTACTCATTGTTCAATATTAATCAAGCAGGAAGTAGGGTTTTACCTCCATCAAGAGGACCCGAACCTGGGTAAACATTGTGTCCCTTGCTTCCTGTTACCATCAGCCTAAGACGCACAGATCGGCCCCCTACCCAAGATCCGCTGGTTTTGACACCGACATTGGTGCTTTCATTGAGAGTTCCTCTGTGTCATCCCTGCAAGGCTTGATGGCATCTTCAATCACCAACAACACGGTCCAGGGCGAGACTCTTCTCCCCGGACAGATCCTTATGTTCGGCGGCTTCGCACTATGGGCCAATTCGCTTGGTCATCTGGAGCAGATCGACAACTATGCCCCTGGCCACCAGGTCAGGTTCGGAAACTTGAACTACACGGTGGATATTCGTGGAGACTTGATCTTCGACGGATTCAGGCCTGTGCCAGGAGCGCCGGACAGTCACGACAAGCACAACCTAGCTAGGGAAAAGCCTATACACAGAAATTTAGCAACAGCGCAGGTTAAAAAAGAGCGCTTGCTAGATAGCAGTAGCGATTGAGGAAAAACCGCGCTATAGATACACCGTTAGCAGCAGCGCGTGTAGTTCCAAAAGCGCTACTACTAATATTCCCGTTGGTAGAATGATAGGATACGCATAGCAGTAGCGGGCTTGGAAGAAGCGTGCTACCGCTAGGGTATAAGTAGTAGCGCGTTTCCAACGAAGAGTGCTACTGCTAATGGAAATAAAATAAGATGAAAAACAAATAGAAAAGTAAATGAAAATGAAAGAAATAGAAAAAGGAGAAAGGAAAAAATAAAATGTAAAGCATAATAATTGAAAAAGCGAAAAAACGGAGGAAGGCATAGCAGTAGCGTGTGTCCGTAAGAGGTGCTACAGCTAACATAGCTGCAACGCGTGTCCTAGACCCCCGCTATAGAAACAGAAAAGAAAATAAAAAATGGAAGAAAATTACATAGCTATAACAGCAGCGCCTTTTTGTGAAAACCATTGTAGCTATCCTAGCTATAGCGCGTTTTTCGAAACGCGCTACCGCTAAATTTGACTTAACCAAAAAACCGTTTCCCCCCGGCCACCACATCTCCCCCAAATCCCTCGACCCACCCCGATTCGCCGTCGCCCCACTTCGCTGCCGTCTCCTGCCGACGTCGACGCCACCAGAGCCGTGCGCCGTCGACGCCATCGGAGCCGCCCCAACGCCACGGAGCCGCGCGGCCTCATCAACGCCACCGGAGCCTCCGTCGACGCCACTGGATCCTCCCTCGCCACAACTGCCTTCCACGCCGTCACCGGAGACGCCCCTGCCTTCCTCGCCAGCACTGCCTCCCTCGCCACCACTGCCTCCCTCGCCACCACCGGAGCCATCCTCTGTAAGCCCCCACCCCTCCTCTGTCTCTCATGCATAGGTTAGCTAGTTTAATTAGCTTAATTATCTAGGTTAGGGAAAAAATTTAGTTAGGGCTTTGACAGAGAAGTAGTTAGGTTAACTAGTTTAATTAGGTTAATTATCTAGGTTAGTGCAAAATTTAGTTAGGGCTTTGACAGAGAACTAGTCAGGTTTAATTAGGTTAATTATCTAGGTTAATTAGTGCAAAAATTTATTTAGGGCTTTGACAGAGAACTAGCTGCGTTAACTAGTTTAATTAGGGTAATTATGTAGGTAAACTAGATTAACTAACTAGGTTAAATAGGTAGGTTAATTAGGTTCGTTGGATTAACAAGCTAGGTTAAGTAGGTTGGCTAGGTTAGAGGAAAATGTTATTTTAGAGCATTAGGTCAGAAGGGTTAGAGAAATGGAGTTCCTTTGCAATTTAATTGGGTTATGTCCTAGGCAGAGAAGGGTTAGAGATAATAATGTGTGTTTGTGTGAGAGAGAGGAATAGCTAGATCAACATAATTTGGGTTTTGTCCTAGGCAGAGAAGTGTTTAGTGAAGGAAAAGAATTTAGGCAAATTTTATTTTAAAGATGATCCCTTCCTAGACTTTTATTGTTGATTATATCTTTTCATCGAAGTGGTCATGTTATATCTTTTCACTGAAGTGGTTCGATTGTGCCCAAGTGGCTTTGTTGTTTCCAGGGAATGATGCTGAGTGGCCTATGTTTTGCCGGAATGTTGATTCATTTCCGTTCCGGCAAATTTCAGGTTCTCGATTTGTCCACTTTTTAGCAATGGTCATGCCAAAATTTTCTGTGAATTTCAGCATGACTTGTGCTACAAACTAGGAATATCGAGTGCCCGGGATTTGCCGCACCAGGAAGGAGTCAACATTCCTGCAAAATAATAGGCCTTTTTATGTCATTATTCATTTTATTAGGTCTAGAATTAATTGGCTAGATTTAATCATAGGAAACATGGCTAGCAACGATGAAGGACAGGGTTCTGGTGATTGCGTCGACACCTACCGGGCGGCAGATGAATTTTTTAGCCTTACCGACGATCAACCGATGTTGTTGTTGGGCCCACCGATGGCATCAGGGACTGAGACCGACACGCAGAACGGTGCTGAGACTGAGACCGGCGCTGAGACTCAGACCGGCATCAGGACCGGCGCTGAGACTGAGACCGGTGCTGCCTCGGGGAGCGGAGCCGGTGTAGAACCGAAAGCAAAGAGGCAACGGCTTTCTAACAAACTCGGGACTACTAGGTTGGTGGTCACGGAGGTGGAGGACGACATTTTTGAGCCAAAGGGTTTGAGCGTCATGAGTTGGTGCCTGAATTGCCGTCTCAACGTATTATGGACGACCTTCCAGTAGTAAAGAAGTCTAGGAAGAGAGCGAGGAAAGGCAAAAAAATTGATTCTATGATCCAGCCGCCTCAGCAGCCTCGGCTTCAGGACCGTATAGATATCCCCGATGCGGATAAATGGTATATCCCCGGTCAACCAATCCTACCTGCAACAGCGCTATAGGCCAGATTCGGCGATCTAAGGAGACTTTATGACGATGTGCTGCGGGTAGAGAAAGGCCTCATCGCCTCGACAGATCCAGGATACCCACTCTACATGGTTAACATTCCGCGGCAAAGGTCGTACGTCGATAGCTTCCCCGCGGATAAGTTCTTCCTCCGATTCGATTACATATTCGACATGTTTCACGTGAAGAAGCTGGATTTTACGTTTGTCCGCCTTTATGCCTTGCACATGAACTACATCATCGGGTTTGAGCACATATCTCATATCTGTGTTGCTGACCCGTACTACATGCACGAGAGCTTCTTGGGAGTTTGCGCAGAGCACCGTGTATACGCGAGGGAATACATCGTCAATTTCATGCTCACAAATAAGGACAAGGGGGCGATTCTCGTGCCTTATCATCCCATGTAAGTCATCCGCGCTGCTATCCTTCCTTCGATTTCAATCATTCATTTGCACGGTGGAGGCTAAGTAATTTGAGGTGTACTTATTTTGCGCAGCGGCGGGCGCGCCGTCCTCATCATCCTATACCCCCAATTCTCCCACGCTCTTTACTTGGACTCGTCGAAGAACATTCACAAAAAGGATTACACCCACATCAAGGATGTTCTCGACAGTGTTGTGTTTTACTACCAAGCAAGGGGTGGAGAGGTCAGGGACAAGAAGAGAGGGGGCGGCAGGGCCGCCTTCGCCCATAAGACCGACTTCTACTACATCCAGCAACCGAACAATTCTCTTAATGATGGATTCTATGTCCTACACCACATGCTGGAGTACAGACGGGATCACCAGAACCTTCACATGTCACCTAGATCCGGCGATGCCCATATTCTGCAATGGGCAAAGAACGTAGGAGATATCGAGGATCATCGACTTCGAGCTGAGTTCTATCACATCCAGCGTGAACTTGCCCAAATCATCATGAAGGAGGTCGTCGGAAAAACAGGGATGTTCTACGAAGAAGGACAAATGTCGCAGGAAGACGTCCGAACATGGATAGCCTCTCAGCGTCTCGACATGAAGCCTTTCACTAAGCTCGAGGACTATCTCCCTGACCTCGATGGATGGCACGGCATGTTGTAGTGATTGTCGATATATGACAATGTGTCCGTTTAGTCCATACTTTCTGTATGACAAAACTTTGAGTTATGCGTGGTGAAACTTTATTTGTGATGTAATTAAACCGTCCTCCTCCTCGACTAGCGAAGATCACTCTAGTTAGGGCATTTTGGGTATGATGAACTTTGTTATTTATGCTTATGATATGTTGTTTCTATTTTTACCAAGTCTGTCTCTTTCTGTTGCTCAACTATATATGTTGCATATCATCGACTCATGTGACGATGCAGGTGCATAGATCATCGATGGAGAAGAAGTGCTACGCCAGGAGTATATATACGATGAGTGGCTGGAGTGTCAGGCCCAGGTGTTACCGGTTTCCGGTTTCCGAGCGACAGGCAGTAGTTAGTTTAGGTTCACGCTAATGCGAGAGAGGGATACGAACTCATGTACTCAAAGTGATAGCTCTTCTCTCATATACCATTGTTTAGATGGATGACGATGTATTTGCAAGTAATCAAGGACTTGTATCTCTATTTTCGAGATGATGACGAGAGACCACTTTGTGTTGGATGATGATTATGATGATACTATTTGTATGTATATGCTATGATTACATTTGTGGTCTCGCATGCATTTGTATGTGTATCATGATGACATTTCTATGTGCTAAAGATTCTTCTATAAAGCCTGTTCAAATACAAAACAAATATGCCCAAAAAAACAAAAAACCTGTAAAATTAGCAGTAGCGAGTGTATAAAAGTTAGCAGTAGCGCCGCGATAGCAATAGCGCGCCATTGAAAAGAGCGCTAGAGATACTAGCAGTAGCATGCTTCCGAGAACCACGCTGCTGCTACACTTGTGTACCAGTAGCACCGGTGACCACGCGCTACTGCTATACGTTAGCTATAGCGCCTTATTAGTAGCGCCGGCCCCCGCGCTACTAATAGGCCCAAAACCCGCACTGCTGCTAGGCTTTTCCCTAGTAGTGTAGACCTGATGTCAGACAATGCTCGAGATATCACCCCTGTAGTAGCCCCGGATCTAAATCCGGAGCAGGTGGCGTTGCCTAAGGACGGAGGGCTGGACCCCGCCCCGCGGGCCGCATACTCATCGGCGATGGAGCCGAACACAGGTCTCACCTCTGTTGAGGCCTGTAACCTCGGGCCCTCGGACTCGTATCCGGTTGTTGGTCCCGATCCGCATACCCTCGAGCCAGTTGGGCCAGGTTGGGCTCCGGTAATGGAGTTTACTGCTGTGGAAATTTTGCAGCACTCGCCCTTCGGCGACATGCTGAACTCATTAAAGTCTCTCTCTTTGTCAGGAGGCTCTGGGCCGAACTATGTCCGGCCTGAGTGGGAAGCAGGTGACGAAGAATTTCGTTGCCCACCCACCACCCACTTCATTGCCACGATCGATGATTTAAACGACGTTCTTGACTTCGACTCCGAAGACATCGACGGTATGGACGACGATGCAGGAGAAGCTTCAGAATCTCTGGGGCGCGGGACTACTACCTTGTCACACGATATATACATGGTGGATACGCCCAAGAAGTACGACGGCGATAATCCGGATGATAAAACACCCGGGTAAAAGCCAAAACGGCGGCGCAGACGCCGCTCAAAGTCCAGCAACAGCAAAAATAGCGACAAGAGCGCAAGAAGGGTCGACATACCAGTAAACCCCGAAGGCAGTAACGACCACATGGACCAAGCGACGGAGCAGGACGAGCCAGGTCACGCCAAACCGAGTTCGGAGCAAATACCTGATCACAATGATCCGAAGGGACGAGCTCATGAAACCGCCCCAGAACAGGAACACAGTCTGAACGACGATGCATTCATCATTCCAGACGAACGAGTGGAACGATACAACCTCCACCGAAAGCTTATGGCCACAACAAGAAGTCTAAAGAAGCAGAAGCAATGGCTCAAAGCCGCATAGGAAACGCTCAGTCGCAGATGGAATAAAGTGCTAGACACTGAAGAAAGATATGGCGACGATCGCCATACAAAAAGCTATCCAAAACGCAAACTACTGCCAGAATTCGACGATGAGGCCGTTCCACCAAAGAATAATATGACCAGGAGACCAGACATACCGCTTCACAACCACAACAGAGCGGCTACTGACACCGCGCACGATCTGCGTGAGCATCTGGATAAGAAAGCCGGTGCAACCAGGTCCATCTACGGATCTAAAGGACACACCCCGGCGAGGGACTATGGTCACCCAAACGCTCATACAAGCCAAATACCAGTTCAGAATAAGCACCGGACACAACAACAACCGATTGCATGCCACAATGCGCCCAGATATAGAGGGGCTGCTCACCCCCCGTGCTTCACCGAAGAAGTACTGGACCATGAATTCCCACAAGGCTTTAAACCTGTGAACATAGAGGCATACGACGGAACGACAGACCCAGGGGTCTGGATCGGGGATTTTATCCTGCATATTCACATGGCTCGTGGGGATGACCTCCACGCCATCAAATACCTTCCCCTCAAGTTGAAGGGACCAGCTCGACACTGGTTGAAAAGCCTCCCCAAAAATTCAATCGGAAGTTGGGAGGAACTCGAGGACGCTTTCAAGGCCAACTTCCAAGGGACTTATGTCCGGCCTCCGGATGCAGACGATCTAAGTCACATAATCCAACAACCCGGAGAGTCCGCCCGCAAGCTTTGGAACAGATTCCTCACTAAGAAAAATCAAATTGTCGATTGTCCGGACGCCAAAGCCTTAGCAGCATTCAAACACAGCATCCACGACGAGTGGCTCGCCCGGCATCTCGACCAAGAAAAGCCAAGGACAATGGCAGCCTTAACAGGCCTTATGACCCGCTTTTGCGCGGGTGAAGATAGCTGGTTAGCCCGTAAAGGCACCAGCGACCCCAACACATCCGAAATAAGGGATGGCAATGGGAAGCCATGGAGTAATAAACACAAACGCCAAAACAAGGAAGAGAGCCCGGATAACACAACGGTCAATGCCGGATTCAGGGGCTCTCGACCTGATCAGCAAAAGAAGCCATTTAAAGGTAGTAAAGAGGGACCGTCTGGTCTGAACAGAGTCCTGGACAGACTATGCCAAATTCATGGCACCCCGGAGAAACCTGCGAACCACACGCATAGAGAATGCTGGGTCTTCAATCAGGCCGGCAAATTAAATGCCGAACACAGGGGGAGGGAAACACCAAGTGAAGACGAGGACGAACCTCGCCAGCCGAACACTGGGGGACAGAAAAAATTCCCGCCAGAGGTTAAAACAGTAAACATGATCCACGCGACTCACACATTCACGAGAAGGCACGCATGCCACTCAGAGACACGCACGATGTAGAGCCCATCGTACCCACATCTGACTTCTGGATGTCTCGTCCGATCACTTTCGATCACATGGACGGCCGAACTAGTATTCGACACGAAGGATCAGAGGCCTTGGTGCTAGACCCAATAATTGACGGATACCATCTCACCCGTGTCCTCATGGATGGCGGTAGTAGTCTCAATTTAATACACAAGAACACTGTCCGCAGAATGGGGATAAACCCATCCAGGATTAGCCAAAGAAACACCACCTTTGAAGGGGTGATACCAGGCGTTGAAGCCCATGACAGGGGCTCCGTCATGCTGGAAGTAACATTCGGCTCCCAGGTAACTCCAGAAGCAAATAAATACTCTTCACCATCGCACCCTTCCAAAGCAGCTATCACGCATTGCTTGGAAGAGCGGCCTTCGCCCGCTTCAACGCATTGCCGCACTATGGCTACCTTACACTCAAGATGCCCGGTCCACGTGGCGTCATCACCATTAGCAGAATCACATAGCGTTCTTCACGCGCAGAGGAGCACGCGATGGCCCTGGTGGCCGGACTGTAAGCGGCCTCCAATATCAAAAACATGACTGGTCATTACGACCACAGACACAGTTAGACGAGTCCGGTAGCCCGAATAAAACCGAACTAGGGCATCGTATATGTAATCCCATAACGAATACCAGGGGCTGTAAATATTTAATGCAGCCCCACAGCTGGCTCAACCTTACTGGCAGGCCAACACCTTACACTTTTATTATCAATCGCATACTTACGTTGTACTCTCCTATGAGTTTTCTTTTTTTCCACAGACAACGTTTGCGCGATACCCTTCCAGGATACAACACAATAGAGACAAAGGCGTAGACCTGCAGCAGGGCCCCGTTCAACAGGTTTCTTTTTAGATTAAGCCCCTGTGTAAACCTTTTCTACTGCCTCTTGTTGTTTAACCATCCCATGGGTTCCATACCCACAGAGGATACTGCCGTTATTGGCATTTCGCCAGGACAGATCAAATCGCACGTACCTGGAAATTTAGGGCTTATAATAGGCCCTCGTCAGCCTATTTTCTTTTACAAAGACCGAATACCCTCGGGAGTGTTCGGCATCACGAGTTAGGCCTTATATGCATCAGCTCCGAATCATGTCTTTGGTCAAATGTTGGGTTTGCCCGGCTCCTGGGTTTGCCGCCTTACGTTCCGTTATTATCGGCTAAGGCGGCCAAAGGAGAACTACTGCGATTGTGCCCTGGTTATTCCGGATGAGCACCTCAGTAGAGAAAGCCGAAAACTGATGTCATGATACAACGAGAGACTGTTCAACCACTCGAAGATTCACCGGAATCTCTAGGATTCCTCCGCATTAACGAAGGGCTGTTTCCCGGCCATGTACATGCGCGCCCGTATTCGGATGCACGCGAATGTACAGGGGCTACATAGTAGCCCCACAGTTAGACCCCCATGGCTAAGCGAAAGTGTTACAGCTATATAGTCCGGTCGCCTAGTTCGACGTGCGATCACCTCCTTAATGGACCAAGACGTTGGATCAAGTGTGATTAAGCATATTTTTCATGAACACCCCCGCATTGTATGCGTGGGGGCTGAAGCCAACGACTGCTAACTTTTGGATTCCTCATATTTATATAAAAAACGTCCGCAAAGGGGACACAACCATACTTCCGGGCAAAAGTATAAATATAGCCTCATAATCAAAATAAGCATTGTTTTTTACAATGATTCGACTTATCACTCGAACAAGACATTCTTCGAGCACTGCGCCTCTATTAGGCGGGCACCTTCTGTGACCTGCGCCAAGTAGTGCTCGGCCGGATATTGGCCTCCCGTCGGATCCTGGGTCGCTATAATGGTGGCCTCCATATCCGTCCAATAGGCTTTAACAAGGGCAAGAGCCATCCGCGCACCCTCTATGCACGCCGACCTCCTCATGGCGTCAACCCGAGACATGGCCCCAAGGAATTGCTGCATCAAACCAAAGTAGTTGTCCGGCTTAGGCCCCTTCGTCCAAAGATGGTCTATTACAGACCGCATTGCAAGCCCGGACAGCCTGTGGAGCTCCGCCACAGCAGCCACCTTCTCATTTAGCGGCAGCGGGCGAGTGGGAGCATTGAACTACGACCAGAAAAGCTTCTCCACCTCTTTATCACCTTGACCATCAAAAAACTTAGCAGCGTTAGCTGTACTATTCGACAAGTCCGAATATACATCTCCAGAACTCCAGCGCCCAGCCAGGGGAGCATACTTCGGATCCAAAAACTTCGTCCGTAGTAAGTAGGAGCCCCCAGCCACAATTTTGTCGGCCTGTTGGAGCTCCTCCCACATACCCCGGATCTCGGTCCGCATCTCCTTGGCGGCATTAAGTGCCTTGTCCAGCTCGGCCAAACTAGCCTTATTCTCCTTTTCAAGGAGTACATACTGGTCGGCGGCATTTTTCAACTCCCCAGCCATTTTAGCTATCTTTTCCTCGCTTCGGCGATGAGCAGCCTGTTCGGCTCTCAATTCTTCGGCCGCATTTAGGGCAGCCACATTGCTAGCCCGAGCTTGTTCCTTGGCCTGAGCAAGTTCCGCCCTCAAGGCCTCCACGGCAGCAGCACCATCTGCGGTACAAACACATTGCATTAATATTGTACCCCTCTCGCATTTTCCTATACATCATAATAAGGGAAGAAGAGCACATACCCTGTGACTCTTCCAGCCGTTTGTTCACCAGCATGATATCGGCATCAATAGATCCAATCTGCCTCCTTAGTTCGGCAACTTCAACAGACTGGTCGGCTGCCAGATCCTTATATACCTGCGCATATGTATGGCGCAGCCATTACTATATGATCCCCCGTTTGCCGCCTATGGCGGGTAACCAGAGTCTCAGGGGCTACTATCCATAGGGAGCACACGTAGCACGTGCTTCATAACCAATAAAATTGTGCATTTTTCACTACATACCTCAAAAGCCTTTGAGCAGGCTTGTAAATGCCTCATTCAAACCGCTTGTAGCGGACGAAATCTTCGTGAGCACCGTGCTCATTAAAGAATGGTGCTCCTCTGAAAGCGCGGCTCGCTCCAGAAGGCCTGTCAGTACGTCTGGCCGGACATTGAACTATGCCGGACCCTTCTCATCGCCCCCATGGGAGCCAAACGCTCCAGGCTCAGGGCGACAGACATGTTAGCTTCCGGCTTCGGCAGATCCGGACTCCTCCGTGACGACACCTCAGTGTCGCCCGCTTAATGAGGTGGAGAGGTGGGTGGGGTCTCACTCTCCATCATCTCCGGAGGAAGATCCCCCGAAGACGAACTCTGTTGAGAAGAGCTGCTCGCCGGACTGCAAAAGACGAAGTCCCAGTTATGGATCTCGGAGAAACACCATACCTTCAAATTAATGAATAACTTACAGCTCGGTGGAGGGCTGGCCCGTTGGTGGGCACGACGCGGTGAGGGTGCCTATCATGGCAGAGCCCCCTGGTGATACCTTCTTCCCTTGCTTGGGCATCTCCGCCTCCAAGTCTTCGGAGGCGGCCCTTTTCCTCCCGCGCGGGGAGGAGGCTTTAGCCTCCCCTTCCCGACTATCCTCCTCAGGGGAGGTAACGATTCCCCCGGTTTGGATGTGTATTGTGTGAAGTTCGACTTCACCACCCTTTCCTTCGCCTTTCCCTGAGGGAATTTTGCTGAGCACCCGGCTAAGCATCTTGGCAACGATCGGACCAGGCGAGCCTTCAGGAAGTGGCGCCGGACACCTGATTCTCTCTGCCTTGTTGAGCCATTCCTAGCCACGGAGGGATTTTCAGAATAATAGTTATGATAAATATAAATGAAGTGTCCAGCTTTAAGGTTACTTACTTGGGCATCTAGGCGATTGCAGCTTAGGCCCGCATCCTCGATGGTGTCCGGACACTTTACTTGTGGTCTGATGAATAATTTACACATCCCTTCGAGCTTCAGGCCGCAGAAGTGCTTAATAGTCCGCGGACCCTCCGGATTAAACTCCCACATCCGGAGAGGCCGACGTTTGCACGGCAACATCCGTCGGATTAGCATCACTTGAATTATGCTGACAAGATTTATGTCCCTCTCAATAAGCTCCCGGATGAGATTATGCAGTTCAGGTACATCACTAGCGGGCCCACAATTCCGTCCTGCGTCGGTCCAAGATGCCAACTGTGACGGAGGGCCCGAGCGGAACTCGGGGGCGGCTACCCACTTTGTGCCTCTGGGAGCTGTAACATAAAACCACCTCCGTTGCCATATATCGGATACTTCTAGGAAAGAACCCTCTGGCCATGGGGCATCGGCGTTCCTGCTTATTATGGCACCTCCACACTCCGCATGTCGCCCCTCGATCATCTTTGGCTTCACATTGAAGGTCTTGAGCCATAAGCCGAAGTGTGGGGTGACGTGGAGAAAAGCCTCGCACACAATAATGAACGACGAGATATGGAGCATGGCGTCTGGAGCCAAATCATGAAAATCCAACCCATAGTGGAACATGAGCCCCCTCACAAAGGGGTCGAGGGTGAGGCCCAGGCCTCGGAGGAAGTGAGGAACGAACACAACGCTCTCATTGGGCTCCGGCGTAGGGGTGACTTGCCCTGGAGCAGGAAGCCCGTGCTGGATATCGGCGGTCAGGTATCTGACCTCCCTAAGCTTCGTAATGTCCTCCTCTTGGATCGAGGAGGCCACCCATCGGCCTTTTGCGTCGGATCCGGACATACTGGAGGATCTGGGGTGTTGGAGCTTGGGTCTTGGGTGTTAGAACTCGAGGTGCGGGAAGGAGCAAAGGGGGTGGAAAAGAGGCATAGGCCTCGACCTCTTTATAAAGGGGATGAATATCAAGAGTCCTTAGCGTGACCGCTTGAGACTTATCCAAAACTACACGGAGTCATACCAACGGTCGCCGTGGGGTCACACACGCCCATATTGATGAAAAATCCCATAATAAAAGGAACACGATCTCTGCTTTGGCAGGACGTGCCAATAAAACCGCCTCACAACGCGAGTCGAGGTGGGGCAGGTAATGCCGGTTCGTGTTGGACCAGGCCACGATGCAAGGGCACGACGTACAAAGATTGCCAGTAGAACGGATTTATGCTATGTTCCCTACAATGGTGTGTGAAGATCATCTTGCAGAACCGGACACTATTCGTCGTAGCAGATCCGGACACGGTCCCCGTGTTTGATAATAACCTTGGAGTATTCGGGAAGAGGAACCCGCCTTGCAATGACGAAGACAAGACTGTGTGCCGGACTCATCGTCATTGAAGCCTGGTTCAGGGGCTACTAAGGGAGTCCTGGATTATGGAGTATCCGGACAACCGGACTATATACATCGTCCAGACTATTGAAGCGTGAAGATACAAGACTCAAGACTTCGGCCCGTGTCCGGATGGGACTCTCCTTTGCGTGGAAGACAAGCTTGGCGATCCGGATATTATATTTCCTTCCTTGTAACCGACTCCATGTAAACCCTAGCTCTCTCTGGTGTCTATATAAACCGGAGAGGATGGCCCTTAGAAGGCCGATCACAATTACAAGCATACCATCATAGGCTAGCTCTTAGGGTTTAGCCTCTACGATCTCGTGGTAGATCTACTCTTGTACTACTCATATCTTCAATATTAATCAAGCAGGAAGTAGGGTTTTACCTCCATCGAGAGGGCCCGAACCTGGGTAAACATTGTGTCCCTTGCTTCCTGTTACCATCAGCCTAAGACACACAGATCGGGACCCCCTACCCGAGATCCTCCGGTTTTGACACCGACAACGAGCTGGTAGTAAAAATCAGCGTCGCGAACGCGTGCGTGCCCGACAGCCTCCAGCGCTATTTGCCAGGCGCCGGCCTCCATGTAGTCGGCCCAGTTGCGGGTGTTGTGCTCGCGACTCAGAGCGTTGGTGCACTGCTGCTCCATGTCCCACTGGCGGTGCAAATCGGTGATACGCTCCTCCTCCGCCAGACGGTCGCGCTCCAACAACTCCCGCTCCTCCGCCAGGTGGTCACGCTCCAACAAGTCCTCGATCTCCACATTGCCATCTAAAGACAGATAGAATGCCTCCTCCCTCCGTCCGCCTTCCGGTGAAAAACCGAACACTAGTTCCGGCGGTGACCGCCTTCGGCCTCGCCTACCGCGGACGTTCGGGGGCATGGCAGACATGGCGAGCGACGTAGGGCCGGTGGGGGCTTATGAGGATATGGTGAGTTGCCACCGGAGAAGGCTGGGAAACAGTACTTATAGGCGGAAGGTAGGGCGATGGTCATCGGAATTCAATGCATAGCCAGGCATGCTTAGCGCGCTAGCTTGCCATGGAAAACTAGCGAAACTGAAGTTATGACTGTGTCGTCCCGTCCCATCTGGGTCGCACGCCGGCATGACGGTCAAACGAGTGCACTCGAATCATCTCCCTCCTTGTCAATAATGATTCCACGGATTTAAAGAGCCCGCAACAATTAAAGCGCATATTTTTTCGCATCAGTTAGCTGCCTTAATTACGACCGACTGCATGCAGGCACTAAGAATCGCTCGCAGCCAGTACGCGGAGCAGCATGCAACGAGTCGCAGCCGAGGGAGCCACTTAAATTGCTGGAATTAATTAGGCTTAAACTTCAGCATGCCGTTAATTATTGCCATGCCTTGGTCTTGCTACTTTGCTCACGGGACTAATGAACCCGGACGGAGGGAGTACCTTGGTTTGTGAGAGGTTCGAATTAAGCCTTGCAAACCAGAAAGGAGGTACTAGTACGTGCGTGATCCGCTATTTATTCGTGTAGGATCGAGTAGGTCGTTTCTTGAACTGAGCCCTGTAAACAGGAAAGGAGGTAGTACGTGTGTGATCCTCTATTTACCTGTGTAGGATCAAGTAGGTAGGATAGTGTAGCTTGTCAGTATCTTCAGAGGTAGGCATTTTTATTCAAAAAACTGCCACTTCAGATCTTGCGTCGCAAATAAAACTGCCAGGAGCGCATTAGTAGGCTAGCTAGTGATTGATCAATAACTTGTAAACACAGAGCGAACAGAAATAAGTAATTGTTAATGCATCTCAATGATTCACAGATTATATACAAATATGTAGCTCCAAAAGCAAAGATCCGCCACTTCGGATCTTGCATCGCAACTAAAACCAACTAGTATGATTCCCATACATAAGATCAACATGTTAATGCATCTTAATGATTCACGGATCATATACAAATATGTAGCTCCAAAAGCAAAGATCTAGAAAAAACATCTGTTCTTCCTACTAACATGGATGCTTCTCTTGGCCAACATTCAGTACAGACTGAAAGACAAATTTGTTTGTGAAGTCTACAATTCCTCTTGCAAACGTAAGTGGTTTCACCAACAGCTGGAACCATGAGAATGAACCACACATGATGGAGGAACATCCACTGCAATATGATTTGGTATTCTCTCGATCACACCGCGAGACTATTTTCGGAATACAAACTTTAATTTAGGCAAAATGATGCCCATTGTATAATCAGACCAAAGCAATGAAGCACCTAGTGTTGGCCAATAAATAGTATAGTACTACTTTTCTGCAATCCATAAAGTGACTATCCAATCTTCCTATGTCTATTTTCAAATGGCACTGCATGCAGTGACTATACTATTCTCTTGTGCAGTTCAACCAAAATTGCGGTCACTTTGTTTGTTTGCCAAATAGCAACGGGCAGACATCTCTGTTTGCACAAATATCAAGCAGCTAGTAAACATATACCACACCTTATATTTTCGGTTTAAACAAGTCTCTTCCGCTTAGCATCTATCATGTTCTGCACTGAACAATTTGATACAGTTATGTTTTGCCCTGGATAATTTCATACTGAATTGATTTGCTGGTTTAGAGCAGAAATTGTTGGGGAACGTAGCAGAAATTCAAAATTTTCCTACGTGTCACCAAGATCTATCTATGGAGAAACCAACAACGAGGGGAAGGAGAGTGCATCTACATACCCTTGTAGATCGCTAAGCGGAAGGGTTCAAGAGAATGGGGTTGAAGGAGTCGTACTCGTCGTGATCCAAATCACCGGAGATCCTAGTGCCGAACGGACAGCACCTCCGCGTTCAACACACGTACAGCCCGGTGACGTCTCCCATGCCTTGATCCAGCAAGGAGAGAGGGAGAGGTTTAGGAAGACTCCATCCAGCAGCAGCACAACGGCGTGGTGGTGATGGAGGAGCGTGGTGATCCAGCAGGGCTTCGCCAAGCACCGCGAGATATGAGGAGAAAGAGAGGTAGGGCTGCGCCAACAGGAGAAGAACTTCGTGTGTTGGGCTGCTCCTTTGCCTCCACTATATATAGGGGGAGAGGGGGCTGCGCCCCCATCTAGGTTTCCACCCCTAGGGGCGGCGGCCAGCCCTAGATCCCATCTAGGGGGGCGGCCAAGGGGGGAGAGGGGAAACTTTCCCCCAAGTCAGGTGGAGGCACCCCCTCCCCAAACCCTAGGCGCCTTGGGCCCTTGTGGGGGGCACACCAGCCCACCTGGGGCTGGTCCCCTCCCACACTTGGCCCATGCAGCCCTCCAGGGATGGTGGCCCCACTTGGTGGACCCCCGGGACCCTCCCGGTGGTCCCGGTACGTTACCGATAAAACCCGAAACTTTTCCGGTGACCAAAACAGGACTTCCCATATATAAATCTTTACCTCCGGACCATTCCGGAACTCCTCGTGACGTCCGAGATCTCATCTGGGACTCCGAACAACATTTGGTAACCACATACAAACTTCCTTTATAACCCTAGCATCATCGAACCTTAAGTGTGTAGACCCTACAGGTTCGGGAACCATGCAGACATGACCGAGACGTTCTCCGGTCAATAACCAACAGCGGGATCTGGATACCCATGTTGGCTCCCACATGTTCCACGATGATCTCATCGGATGAACCAGGATGTCTAGGATTCAATCAATCCCGTATACAATTCCCTTTGTCTAGCGGTATTGTACTTGCCCGAGATTCGATCGTCGGTATGCCAATACCTTGTTCAATCTCGTTACCTGCAAGTCTCTTTACTCGTTCCGTAACACATCATCCCGTGATCAACCCCTTGGTCACATTGTATACATTATGATGATGTCCTACCGAGTGGGCCCAGAGATACCTCTCCGTTTACACGGAGTGACAAATCCCAGTCTCGATTCGTGTCAACCCAACAGACACTTTCGGAGATACCCGTAGTGCACCTTTATAGCCACCCAGTTACGTTGTGACGTTTGGTACACTCAAAGCATTCCTACAGTATCCGGGAGTTGCACAATCTCATGGTCTAAGGAAATGATACTTGACATTAGAAAAGCTTTAGCATATGAACTACATGACCTTTGTGCTAGGCTTAGGATTGGGTCTTGTCCATCACATCATTCTCCTAATGATGTGATCCCGTTATCAAAGACATCCAATGTCCATGGTCAGGAAACCGTAACCATCTATTGATCAACGAGCTAGTTAATTAGAGGCTTACTAGGGACATGGTGTTGTCTATGTACCCACACATGTATCTGAGACTCCTATCAATACAATTATAGCATGGATAATAAACGATTATCATGAAGAAGGAAATATAATAATAATAACTAATTTATTATTGCCTCTAGGGCATATTTCCAACAGAACTATAGCGCCTATTCTTCATCATACCAAGGATATCCATGTTTGCAGTGATGGAAGAGGTGAAATCGATACAACCGAAATTGAGCATCGAATCATTGAATCCTGTCCTGCACCTCCAATGTAGGTCCACCCTGCCAATACATTCACATGCAAACCACTAGTTTTACTATCTAATGACAGTACAAAAAGAGTAGCAAGATAGTAGCAAACCATGTACCTTCGTAATGAACAGCTCATAGTGCCACCAATTGGATATAAAGGTTTGTAAGAAAACATGCTCCTAATGTTGAACCACTTGGACTTTTTGCGCAGTTCCACTAAAATCGAGCATCCCGGTTTGCATAGATATTGAAAGTGTGATTACTGTAAAAACGACACTAGTTGAAGCATAGACTCACAAATATAAGCATTCCAATTTCTTAATGGAAAAGGTAGTAAGACTATTTCTAACCACCTATTTGAAGGAATAAAAAATGCAACAACGACTGATGTCAGAAAGGCATATATAGTTCTTTTTGAAAGAATGATCGACTCCTGACCTTTCCTCTACTTTTAAGCATATTTTGTGCAGTTCAACTAAAGTAAAATGCCATCACCGCCTTGACAGTTCAGTGACACTGTACAAAAGGAAATGACGTAACATTACATCATGATGTCAGGTATGTAGTCGAAAGGCATTAGAGACAAACATACAGACCTCCTCCGATAACATAATGAACATTAATTTTAACAAAGGTGTGACTAGCTTTACCGGGATAATTTGGGTGAACTCTACACCCTATGTTCCTTAATATAAGACGTTTTCGCGGTTCAATTTAAAGTACCCAAACATCTAGTATTTAGAAAAGCAGGCAGTAGTTTTCTTGAGCACATATCTGGGAAAGCTTGCCACACTTTATTTATGTCCATACGCTAATGCAACACCATTCAAATACTATAAATATACACTAATCCAGTGGCTAGTGCAATAGTAGAGTAGTTATTTTATTACAGGGTACAATACAATGGTTCTACTGAACAAATTTCAATAAACTCTAGCACTGGAAGATTTCTATAAGAATTAACAATACAAAATGTAAAGGTGACAAGTTTCAGCATTGGTATACTAGCTGTGCATGAGCATTAAACCAAATACAAAAGTCTGAAGGTAACTAGCATTATTAACTAATGACAGTATACAAAAATTGCAAACCATGTACCTCCAAGGTAAATATCATTTCGAACTCGTGGGGACCTTAAAAATTGCTATCCCAATCTTGATAATCGATCAAACATAAAAACTTGATCGAACGAATAAAGAGAACAACCAGAGGAGGAGGTGCCCACTCTTGACCTTTCCTCTTGTCTTCATAATTTTTTGTGCAGTTTAACCAAAATAAAATGACATCAGCGCTTTGGCATTTTGGTGACATTGTACAAAAAATTAACTTATCTCATGAAAGTGAGGTATGTAATCTATAAGCATTAACAGTGCAAAAATCTGAAGGTAGTAACAAGTTTCATCGTTGGTATACTGGCTGTGCAACAACATTAGAATGCCTTAGCTGAAAAATCTTTAATACATCCACAATCAACTAACCCTGAAATAATCCAGTGACATTAAAATGGCATTGCTTAAATTTATCGGTGGCATTAGACTGAGTGTGGCATTAGTTAAATGTGGCATCACTTTAGCAGTAGCATTGCTTAACTCAACTACTAGCGTTATACTAACAACAAAAAAGTGGCAATAAGAGCATGGGAGGCCCATTCGGATAGTGGGCGTACCAGTATGATGTACCTCCACGGATGCAGAGTGGTGAGGGAGGTATGGTTGCCCAGAGCAACAAATATCCAGGCAGCATATGTGGATTAGTCCCATTTTTGTTCTCTTTAGCCACCTTTTTCCTATGTGAGGACAACAAACCGATCGACCTGGTCATTCTCTATTGCGTTGTCATGCCTTTCTACCCTTCTTCAACCAAGAGGCACAAGACTCGTTTCTTAGCTACTGATTTTCCCCTTTTCAACCTAGATGCGGGTTCGATGCCTACTCTCTTGGACAGTACAGTCTCCCTTCCTTTCCTTATTAAACCCAGACATGGATTAGTCTGCATGAAGTAGGGTTTCCTTTAATAGTGCAAATTAAGGTTTTCGTCTGCGTGGCCAGCAGAGCAAAGGATAGCAAATTGGGAAGATGGTGGAGTGGAAAAAGATCCACATGCAACGACATGTCAGATGGGGCAATAGAACAAGGGTATGGTTCAAAAAGAGGTAGCATACCTGAGGGTCGGCGGGAAGTGGCTTCGCTCGTGGTTGTCGTCCTCCGCACACACTACGGCAGCGAGCTTGGGGACGGAGGCCATCCCGCGCGGGCGCTAGGTCTGAGAGGATGGCCTTGCCGTCAGTGCGTGACCTTGCTCGCCGACGACGAGTGCATCAACACTGCACGTCATTTTCTTCCCCGGCGGATCTGTGACCACCGGTGAGGAGGGAGAGAGAGGCCATCTTTTTTAGACCTGGAGAGAGGGTGATAGTGTGAGAAGCAAGTGGGCAGCCCTTAGCAAGAAAGCACTGAAGCTCCAGCCTATATATCTTTTTTATACTACTAGCACTGGAGGTGGAGTAGTGGTAGAGTAGTTTATATTTTCTCTGCGTACAGTACCAGTTAGTCGTGCTTCAAAATTGAACGGCACGCCATTAAAAAAATAAAAGGTCGATAACTAATGCGGCACCTCGGGCCAACGCGGCCATATCGCATTTTACACGAGAAATTACACACCATGTTTCCTTGACATGTGGTCCCGTTCCAACATATCAGTGAGACGACGACGAGTCCTTTTCTACTAGTATTTCCAACGGACGTGTAGGCCGGGGCGCCTCTTCGTGTACCATGGAAAACTGGCAACCGTCCATCGACTCTTTGCCTTTCCCTCTAGATTTGGAACTGCTATCGCACGCTCTTCCTCTCCCTCCTCCATTTTCCTTCACCCTTCCTTCTGCCATTGTTCGATCATATTCTCCATGGAGGTAACAGGATGGAAACGACCCCGTTATTCTTGCCCCGATTTGAAAGATGACGTGGTGCAGGAACTCATTGATCGGTGCGACGTCATCACCTCGTCTAGCATGGCAGGTTCGTTCAAGACCATTCTCGACTCAACTAATAACATCATTACAAGGAACCCAAGGGTCAAGGAGCAGTTTGATCTCCCCTATCTTCTTCTACGTGTCCCTGATGACTGGCGCGGGGACGCGGATGCCTCGCCTTGTGCAAGTTGATGCCGCTTGATAATGATATGTATGATGTTAAGATACCATTGCTTGAGGGCAAGGCTTGGGCAGGCGCAAATGGATATTGGGTTGTTTATATTGGGTCCAACTGCGAGTGGGAACTTGTGAATGTGTACACTCGTCAACGGGTTCCACTTACAAAAATCTCAGCAGACTGCCCAGAGGTTGAGCATACCGGTATTGTACGCATGTTCAAATATGATCATGCTGACTGTCTTCTACGGAAGATAGCAATTTGTCGAGTTCCCAACCGCTCTTGGGATTACACGAACTATGAAGTTGTTGCTATCTTCGACAAGCTTGTTGCCGTCCTTCGTGGTTCTACTGGATGGATATTGCTCAAAAATCAGTTTCTATACACGGATGAGTACTGTGATGCAATTCAATATGAGGGCCTTGTGTTTTCTTCCACCACTCATGGCACTGTTTTTGCATGGGATCCTCGTAATTTCGATACGTCTGTCTTCCTCCGTAATTATAATTGTTTCATCCACATGCATGCGGGTTAGCAAGTTTCCCTTTACTAATTAATCTTCTTCTTGTGTTTCCAAGGTCGTGTGAACATTCCACCACCTATACTTGAAAATTTTTATAACCAAGGGGGAGATGATGATGGTGATGATCACGAGCATGAGGACGAGCAGCGCCCATATACTCTGTGGCGCCTGGCAACTAATTCTGATGCATCACCTCTTTTTGTGTGTATACAGCCCACTGATGATGTTACTACTAAGGAAGCAGGTGTAGTCTCCCATGGTCGCACTCTCCGGACCTATTCCAACACCCGTTGCATGGTATTCGGGATGGATACTAGTGTGGTAGCGCCAACACCTTCTCCCTGGTACAGAATTGATAGTCTTGGAGAAAACTTGCTCTTCCTTGGACAAAACTATCCAATGATGGTGAAAGGTGATCCAACTGCTGTTGACACAACGTTACTAGTACCATTTATGAGAAGCAACTGTATCTATACCTTGGACATTTGGGTGGTTCCCTACCCTGGTACTGATATAGTAGGCCACTTTAGCCTGGATGATCAGTCCTGTGTTGGTCACGAGATTGACAATGGATGGCCCGTCCTAGAGAATCACCTGTGGTTCAAAGCAAGCGTTTCCAACACCGAGGATTGGTTGAGTTGAAGTTCATTTCATTGCTTGTTATTTGTTGTGTGATGAAAACTTTAGTATTTATAATGTATCCTCGTTGTCGATGTGGGTTGATGACCTGTTGTATGTAATAAAATGATATGCCTGTGATAAACTTACTAAATTTATGAATGGCTTTCGAGTCGCTTCTCTGAGTGAGTGGTGCGGCAAGGCAAAAAAATATTTTCCAAATACATAATTGTACGTGCATTGCAACAGGTTACCGGATGAGGCCAATCAACAATAGTAGTACACTATTTGTACTAGCTTCACATGCCTCGCGTGTCGGGCGGGTGCTTTTACTGTAGCATTATGTTAATGTGTTCGCTGTACGTAACCAGCACCTCGAATCCTCGATACTACTAGTAGGAGTACTATATAAGTAGTAGGAGTAGTAGGGTGGCATGAGCCAGAACAAGCATTCACGTCCAGGAGTACGACACACGCCACCAGCACGACATCCATCTGACACCATATTTCTTGGAGTCCGTGGTAGAGCAATCTCTTCAACCTCATCGTTTCTCTAACTTCAGCCATCGCACGGCGGGCTAGGTGGGGGTTTGCCGATAGTCGGTTTCCTCAACTGCGGCCCCACTTGTAAGGCCAACTACAATGCACGACCCCAAAGGGACCTCCGTTTTGCACGAACTCCAATGATAATTTTGACTAGAAAAGCAAGACCAAAGAAAACAAGAGCCACAACAATACATTTTACTACTACTAGAAGATATCCAACTTCCATAACTGCTCCTATAAGTTGGATTAGTGCCTTCTCGATGCATTCATTTTTTATCTGCGGAGGCTCGATCTTGCGTGCTTCTTTGTTCTTTGAGTGTAAAGAAGTAGACGTTGCTTCCTCGCATCCTAGTCTCATGTCTAGCCTATACTCCCTCCTTTCCGGTTTATAAGGCTCAATTCAAAAATCTTACCAACCAAGGTAGATGGTGAGTGGTGGAATACTTTTTGTAGTTTGCAAAAGCACCTAATTAATGCTCTTGTTTTTCTCAAAAAATTATGTTTATCAATGCATTAATTGCAATGCATGCATGCATAAAGTACATGCTTTGGTCAATTTTCTCTCAATAGTTGCATGCAATGATTTAATGCACCTTGGAATCTGAACATGTGATGGGAAACAACCAAATTGAGCCTTATAAAATGGAAAAACTAAAATTTTGAGATAAGCCCTATAAACCAGAAAGGAGGGAGTATTCTAGTAGGAGTATCAACAAGTGCACTAGTCTCATCTCTAGCCTCTATGCTAGCTAAAAGTGCTAGAACATCTACTAAATTGTGCTCTATCAATATATCGATGTACTCTTCTTCCCAATACCAAAACTTGCATCCATTCTACTCCCTCCATTCCACAATAGTACATGCCTTCTATTTGTCAAAATATAGATGTATCTAGACATGTTTTAGTATATAGGTACATCCATTTTTGGACAAATGGATGTCAAGTATTTTGGAACGGAGGGAGTACACAATATTTTTTTTAAGTTAGCACAACTATTCTAATCCAAGAGCACAACCGAAGATTTGGTCGGGTTCTTCCTCCTTTTGCCGACACGTGCGACATCCAGCATCCAGGTCGTGTCATGCAAGAAAATAGAGTGGTAGTTGAAGCCACGTGATGTGCATCTTGGGTGAAACTATAAATAGAATCTTACTACTCTTGAGTAACTCCTAAAGCAGCCACCAAAGATCTTTATTGGATTTGTTTTTCATCACCAGCACGTCAAGGTGAAAGATGTGCATGTTCAGTGGGTCCTCTTGCGTTTTTACTGACATGTGGGACCGCATGTGAGCAAACAGACGATGGGCTCCGTGCGTCCGCTGGTTGGCTGAGAAGAGAGATAGAGGAGGGCTGAGTACGAACTCCAGGAAATTTGTTCTATGTAACCAGCACCTCGATATAGGCTCGATATAGTGGGGTGGCATGGGCCATAACTAGCATTCACGTCTAGCAGTACGGCACACGCCACCCACACGAGTCCCATCCGACACCAATTTTCTTGGAGTCTGTGCTAGAGCCATCTCTTCTCCCTCCCGTTTTCTCAGCCATCGCACGATGGGCGGGGTGGGGGTTTGCCGATAGTCAGCTTGCTCAACTGCGGTCCCACTTGTAAGTGAAAATGCAACACCGCACGCATTACCCCTTGAGCGGCGTGCCGGACCAACCGTGTGGGGGTGCGATGCGAACATGGCAGTCTTTTCCTTTTGAACTCGTAATTTGTAAAATTTGGTTCTGCTCCATGGCGCGACCGATAGATAGAAAATAACGATTTTGCCTAGAGTAATGATAAGTTTGGTTCTGGCGCTGTTCATGCATGGAGTACGTACGAAAATTATGAAGTTGATGCGAAAGGTAAGATAATTACTAGTAGTACCATATACTACAACATGGATTTGATGGAAAGATAAAAATACATACGGATCCATCAATGACATCCTCATGCCCTAGTGCGCCGGGTCACCAACCGACGTGTGAGGAGCAGCAGCGTTGGTGGCGAGCTCAACGTGCTTCTGAACAATGCCGTCCAAGGTTGCCCTGTGGTCCAAGAAGGCCAGTGTCCTATCGTCCTCCTCTTGCATGTAGTAGTCCTTGTGGACGATTTGCGCCTAGACGTGGGTGATTATGTCGATGGTGTCTTGCTGCGCTAGGCGCTGCACGGCGAGCGCGACCTCGAGGTGGACATTCTCCGGCGCGACGGCAGGCAGTCGCAGGGCCACCAGTGTGTCGAAGAGGTTGTCACCATAGTGAGCGTTGAGGGTGGCGGGCATCGCAGAGCCCGGGCGCGTCGGCTGGAGGCGTACGTCAAAGTCGTCCGTGAGCTTCTTGACGATGGTGAACTTGTCGAGGAAACCGACGAGGACCTCATCGGACATGGAGACGAAGCTGTCGTCCAAGCGGCCCCTCGCCCTGGCGGCCTCAAGCAATACCTGGAGATGTTCCTTGGTGTCGGGCGGCAGACCCGGCATCGTGGACCATCTGGCATAGTCGGCTGATGCTCGCGCTCATCGCCTCCATGGGTCTATCTTAGCTTCTAGTCAACTGATCTTGCGATTCGAGTGATCACTCTTGCCCTTGGTTAGCGTGCGTACGTGCATAGGATTTCGTACTACTCCTCGGCCCTCTACTGCACCTACCTTTGGCTGTATGATAGGTGGGCCAGCCACCCGTTGGGCCCACGTATCATTCACCCAAAGGCAGTTGCAGTAAGTCAATGAAGCGGTGTCCCCCTCCGCGCCGGTGCAGTATATAGTCATCTCACCGGACCTCTAGTTGGGGCCAAACAAGAGAAGTTTGATGTTTACTGGTTTATTGGTCCCCTTTGCATTTTGCGCCAATTTTGACCTTTGATTTAACTAATAAAATTTTAATGCATGTAAACAAAAATGTTGTGTAAGTCACCTTACGAAAACAAAATAATCCCAAAACACTTAGGGACGGTACATTAACTCCCTCCTCGTTTCTTATTTCGTGACATATAAACCAATGGGAGATGTGGGCTGTGCATGCTTTCAATGACTTGAGACTACCAAACATGACATGCAGTGTTTAGTTAATTGCATGTAATCCTATTAGTTAGCAAAAAGACATTAAGTTCTCTCGCTGATAGTAATAAAACAATACACCATGTATTTATTTACAGAGGGAGTAGTACATTTTTTGTGACATGCATTACTAGATATTGCTAGTCAAATACTAAAATCTAGATGGACGTGGTAGTACTCCTAAATCCAGACGGTGGTGCTACTAGTACTAGTTGTAGTAGTACCAATGTAGTAGGAGTACTAGCACTGTACTACCCGTTGGTCAAATTATTTACATGCTGCTCCTCACAGTGAAGTGACAAGACCCTATGCCGGAGATGACACCTGAGTATAGGCGCCGTGTTCGGCATACCATAGTCAGCCTCACCATCTGCAGTCACTATCATCATGGCTGTAGAGCTAGCCTGCTTACAACTATCCCTGTTCGGCATAATTTCCCGTGCGTAGATGCCTGTGCATTGCACGGAACACCAAGATTGGGGGTGGACGGTGCCGGCAGCAGCCATCGCGCCAGATTTTTCCACGGCCTTCTAGATGTGGTGGGGAGGAGATAAGGCTGATTGTGAGAGACAAGGAGTTGTTTGTAAATAGGGAACAAGTGCGGGCATCTTTTTGCAAAAATGGAGAAGTTTGGTTTGTATGCGTCAGATCTAGATCCGACGGCTATTGGTGAAAGATGGGAGGCACAACATCATCACCAACTCAGGACCTGTTTGATTCGCAGGATTTTGAAAATGCATGAATAGGACACGATAATATTACAAGTTTCAAACTGATATTACAAATGTTAGGAGTAATGCTGCACCTACGAAGAGGGAATTACTAGGAAGTTTACGTAAGAACTTCCGTTACTTTAGGTGGATGCATCATTATCGTACAAACTAAAATCCACCGCCCTGACAAGTCATTAATGGGAAAATAAGTTTTCGAGTCTCTGGCCACTTGATGTTTCAAAAACAAATTCAGCTTCTGTGGAGACTTTGTCATTTAGGCTTAGATGCTTGCGGTGCTCAGCACGCCATTCATTGTTGCGCTAGAGAACGCCAAACCTCATTACCTTGAGCACACTTGCCTCCAGAACAAAGAACCTGGCCAATTTAATCTCAGATTTGCTGCCTCGGTAGTCGGTCAAATCAATTTCTATAAGATGGAGATCAAGGCATTCGATGAGATTGGTATAGTGCAGCACATTTTTCACTTTCGGGTCTTTTTTTATCTGCAAAAGAAGAGAACATATTAGAGCAGCTAGCTGTATAAGATTGCCGTGTCATCAAGAGGTACCAATATCATTCGCTCATACGATAGGGTTGGCTGGCTAGTGATATTTTTTCACTCTCTCTCTCTCTCACTTTCTGTTTCCTCTCATTTAACTAGGAGCACGTGAAGAGCTTGGGCATTTGTTGCCTTCCACTATGTGGACGATGCCATATATCGCAAAAGTATGCCACATAATACGCATCGATGTCAAATCAAAAGATTTTGGCACAGCTCTCGCGATGTGAGAGAGTTGGCACCGCTGTGCACACAGACCCACATGTATAAACAAATCAATCAAACCAACTACACCAGCCTCTCACTCTCCCAAACAAGTGTTTTTTATTGCCTCAGTCCTCTCTCTCTCCCATGCAGTGTTTTTTCATTACGTGAGTTAATTTGGCACCGGAGCAAAGTAGGTGATCCAGATTGGGGCACCAGGTCAGCAATGGAGGGGCATCGATGCCAAATGCATCACAAGTGAATTTGGCACGTGTTTTGGCCTACATAGCCCACTTTTGTACTCCCTCCGTCCCAAAATTCTTGTCTTAAATTTGTCTAAATACGGATGTATCTAGTTACATTTTAGTGTTAGATACATCTGTATCTAAACAAATGTAAGACAAGAATTTTGGGACGGAGGGAGTACTACCTCGTATTTAGTATAAAATTTTGACCATAGATTTACCTAAGAAAATGCCCATGCATGTCACTAAACATTACACCATTTGAAATTATGTTCAAATACGAATCCGACGATATAGTTCTTAGTGACATGCATTAACATTTTGTCAGTTAAATCTATGGTCAAATTTTGATACTACAAGATTGGAAGAGTAAACCAGGACGGAGGTAGTACTTGCTCTTAGGGTAACCATAGAGTTACTGGAGTAGTCTAAGTTACTTTCCACTATGACTAGCCTAGGCTACTATAGTAGTACAACATAAAAACGATGCAGGTGATCACGTGAGAAAAAAAATACTAAAAACATTTCTCTCGGTGCAGTGCGTAGATGCAGTTTTGAACACTACACTTGTCATCGTAATTTGGGAAAATTACGAAAAAAATTGAGCTACGTTGTGATTACGGTTTACTAATAGGAAAGAAGTTTCACCTCGATGAGTAGCTTCTCCGTGCACGGAAAGCATGTAAGGAATCCAACAACTTGATCCAGATTGGGGCCGATAGATTTTTGTGCCAAGATCTTCATTGTGCGCATGGACTGGGTCAAGCTTGTGGGAATCATTTTCTGGAACACGGTCGTAAATACATCAAGAAAAAATTTAAAAATGTGAATTTCAAGAAGACGGAGAAGAAGATGAGTGTTGTACCTGAACGATTACAGATCCAATAAAGAGTTCGGAGAATTTGGTAGACGAGTACACCAACGCTGTCAATTTCGGTGCGTCAATGACCCTGATTTTTGTTGGACCTTCTAGATCCGATATAAGCAATCTCTCAAGGAAAGGCGCATTCTTAATGACCATAACGTGGAATAGCTGGAGTGATCTCTTCCCAATTGATGTCTTGTTGCGGGGCCAGCAAGACACATAAATCCATCGGAGATTCATCGAGGCGATGTGGAGGCTAATGAACCCATGGATCTGCTCAAGACGAAGGTACTCGAGCGCAGTACAGTTGTAGAGCAGGTGCTCCATAGCCTTCTTCGAGATGACAACGTCGAAGAGGTCGAGCTGCTTGAGTTGAGGGAGAAGAAGGGCGGGCGCGACATTAATCTGGGGAAGATAGCAGGAGCTGAAGCTAGCGCGGCACAACATTGGCGTGAGGCGGAGCGCGGACGGTGGCAGAGAGCGACATCGTCCAGCTTCAAAGCTGAGCTCCTCAAGCTGATCTAGGGCGGGGGATAAGAACCACTCGTCAAACTTGGGTTGGACCTTGCAGTTGGTACTGAACATGCGGATGTCAAGGCGTCTGGCTGGCCCAGGGTGCGATGAAAGGATCTTGGAGACTGCGGCCATGCGTTTGCAATCCCCATCGTAGAGGTAGCTATCGACGGTGAGGTTGAGGGGCACACGGCACCAGAGGGGGCGCCACCACTGGGAGAGCAGGGCGGTCCGCACGGCAGATTTGTTGGGGAGGAGGCCGATGATGACGAGAAACATGTCGTCGTGGAGGCTGCTAATGAAGTCCAGGCTCACCGAATGCGGTTTTGGCTCGAGCCGCCTCCGCTTGTTGGCTGCCTCGCCATCCATCTCAACCGGCGGCGACACTAGTGTACACGTGTGCTGGTGTGTGTTGTGTGCTGGGTGTGCGCGAGTGCGTCCTTCTGTGCATGCCACCGCGCAGTGGTGAATTGTGTGCGAGTGCGTCCTTCACATGCAAGAAGTGTGTCCTCATTGCGCCCTCAATTTACTAGCATGCGGGGTGCTACCCCGAGTGGTTTCAACTTTGTTTACTTCACCGCGTGTCAGATGGGCCTCTAGTTTACTTATTTAAAGTCAAACTTTTGAAACTTTGACCAAGTTTATAAAGAAGTTACTTATATCTACAATACCAAAGATAAATGATAGTATGAATTAAGTACATGTTGTGATGAATCTAATGATCATTCCAGATGTAAATGTTTTTCTCCACATATACCTGGTCAAACTTTTCTGAGGTTTGACTTTTCAAAACATCCATATGCTTATGGACGTGACAGAGTCCCTAACTAGAGAGAGAGAGAGAGAGATAAATAGAAAGAGTGAGTGAAAAAGTGTGTGTGCGTGTGTGAAAGAGACATGGACAACACACGATAAAAGTAGAGAAAAAGCGTGTGTGTCTTATGCAAACATATCACACATGCATCTTCGACAACGGAGGCAAGGTGAGGAGATAGTGTGTGGTTGTTTGGAACCGAGAGAGCAAGATCCCTAGCACGTGGACAATAGGGGTCTGACAAACAAGGGAGAGAGGTCGAGAAAGACGTACGGAGAAAATGCATACATGGGGAGGAGAGAGTGTATGTTTGTCATAGAGAGATCCCCTGGAGATCGTGATGGGACTACATGGGTGGGAGATCGAGTGACAAGGTGTGTGCGCGATAGATGCCCCGAGAGATATCGAGATAGACATATGGATGGAAGGAGATAATACGTGTGTTCCTGATGGCTAGTAAGAGATAATCATACTTAGGAGGGGGGGGGGAGTGCTTGCGGCTATGATGGAGTGAGGGATTATGGTACTTAGGGGGGTGCGTGTCACATGGAGAGAGAACAAGGGCGGAGAGTGTTGGATGGGTCTATATGTATAGCGTGAGCGAGACATGTGTATGTGTGAAACAGGGAGATATAAGGTCAGTTTTGCTTGCGTCCTGAGCATCTTTTGCCTGGCCTGGGGTTGTGGCTAGATTTCATGCACGCTTGTTTGGTTGCTACCATGTGAAAAAGAAAGCCCGCCTGGCCTGGATTCCCTTGCACTTTAATTAGCCTGGCTGGACTCCACACACTGCAAGTAGCCTGGCCCAGGCGACCGATTTCGAACACCTGGTCGTGCGACCACAAGGCTAACAACAACCTGGATGGATATTAGCATTAAATAATTCCTGCATGGATTGATTGATAGGACGTTGATGCTTTGCCTGGCCCAGGCATGAACCAAACGCTTCAGCACCACAAAAACCTGGCCAGGCAGAAATATTTTACATCTCACGTCCACATCAGGCAGTACTGGCCATTAAGGCATGAGGGTCAGGTCATGAACCAAACTAACCAATACAGTTTGAGAGAGATTGAGGAGCCCCGATAAGGCTGAGTGGTGCGTCAGATAGTTGAGAGGGGGAAAGAGATATTCCATCCGCTCGATAATGCAGTGCATGTAAATTTTTTAGAAGTCAAACTTTGGAAACTTTGATCAGGTTTACGCAAATGTTATTTATATCTACAATACCAAAGATACATCATACAAAACTACATCTCATGGTGAATCTAATGGTATATGTTTGTCGTTCTAGATGTAATTGTTTTTCTCCACGTACATGGTCAAACTTTGTGATGTTTGACTTTTCAATAAATCTATATGCTATGGATCGAGGAGAGTGCCTAAGTCGAGACAGATCAAGTGCGTGTGAAGGAGAATGAGTAAGTGTGCAAAAAGAGTATGTGTGTGAAAGATAAAGGGACAACAAACGATAAATTAGAGAGAGAGAGTGTGTTTTTCATTTCTTATGCGAACATATCACGCATGCATCTCCGAGATAGAAAAGCGAGGCGAGGAGATACACGAAGATAGCTAGTGTGTGATTGTTTGCAACGGAGAGAGACACCCCTGTAGCACATGTCCAATAGAGGTCTGGCCAACAAGGAACAAAGGTCAAGAGGGACACATGGAGGACATGGACGCATGGAAGGGAGAGAGGGTGTGTTTGTGATAGAGAGATCCCCTCGAGATCGTGAGGGGACTATATGGGTGGGAGATCGAGGGAGGTGCGTGCGCGATAAAAGATGCCCCGAGAGAAATCGAGATAGACCATGCACATGTTTGTGATGGAGACTAAGATTAGCTAGTCATATGCATATAGGGGGGACTACGTGTGCCTACAATTGAGTGAGAGACCATCATACTTGGCTAGCTAGGCATGAGATTGTGTGTGTGTGTGCGTGTGAGATGGAGAGAGAACGAGGGAGAGAGATAGAGTTTTAGATGGGCCTATCGAGTGCGAGTGAGATATGCATGTGTATGTGTGACCCAGGTAGATGGAGAGTTTGAGAGAGAGGGGGAAGAGCTCCGAGACGACATAGTGGTGCGTGAGAGAGTTACGGGCAACGAGCCAAGGAATTTGTGTGCGTACGATGAGTGCACCCAAGATATCTAGCTTGGACTAGCTAGAGTATCATACATAGTGTGCGAGAGATACCTATAGATGGAGTATATATGCATGCGAACTAGAAAGACCCCCCCCCACACACACACACACAAAGAGAGAGAGAGAGAGAGAGATGGAGAGAAAGGGAGAGGGACCAACAAGGTTTTTGTGTCAGATGCATGTGACATAATTGAAGATTGTCAGAGAGAGAGAGAGAGAGAGAGAGAGAGAGAGAGTGCCTAAGTCGAGATAGATCAAGTGCGTGTGAAGGAGAATGAGTAAGTGTGCAAAAAGAGTATGTGTGTGAAAGATAAAGGGACAACAAACGATAAATTAGAGAGAGAGTGTGTTTTTTCATTTCTTATGCGAACATATCACGCATGCATCTCCGAGATAGAAAAGCGAGGCGAGGAGATACACGAAGATAGCTAGTGTGTGATTGTTTGCAACGGAGAGAGACACCCCTGTAGCACATGTCCAATAGAGGTCTGGCCAACAAGGAACAAAGGTCAAGAGGGACACATGGAGGACATGGACGCATGGGAGGGAGAGAGGGTGTGTTTGTGATAGAGGGATCCCCTCGAGATCGTGAGGGGACTATATGGGTGGGAGATCGAGGGAGGTGTGTGCGCGATAAAAAGATGCCCCAAGAGAAATAGAGATAGACCATGCACATTTTTGTGATGGAGACTAAGATTAGCTAGTCATATACATATAGGGGGGACTGCGTGTGCCTACAATTGAGTGAGAGACCATCATACTTGGCTAGCTAGGCATGAGATTGTGTGTGTGTGCGTGTGAGATGGAGAGAGAACGAGGGAGAGAGATAGAGTTTTAGATGGGCCTATCGAGTGCGAGTGAGATATGCATGTGTATGTGTGACCCAGGTAGATGGAGAGTTTGAGAGAGAGGGGGAAGAGCTCCGAGACGACATAGTGGTGCGTGAGAGAGTTACGGGTAACGAGCCAAGGAATTTGTGTGCGTACGATGAGTGCACCCAAGATATCTAGCTTGGACTAGCTAGAGTATCATACATAGTGTGCGAGAGAGACCTATAGATGGAGTATATATGCATGCGAACTAG
>NC_041381.1:676240443-676241441 GCF_002162155.2 Triticum dicoccoides | reverse complement strand
CCAACAAGGTTTTTGTGTCAGATGCATGTGACATAATTGAAGATTGTCAGAGAGAGAGAGAGAGAGAGAGTGCCTAAGTCGAGACAGATCAAGTGCATGTGAAGGAGAATGAGTAAGTGTGCAAAAAGAGTATGTGTGTGAAAGATAAAGGGACAACAAACGACAAATTAGAGAGAGAGTGTGTTTTTTCATTTCTTATGCGAACATATCACGCATGCATCTCCGAGATAGAAAAGCGAGGCGAGGAGATACACGAAGATAGCTAGTGTGTGATTGTTTGCAACGGAGAGAGACACCCCTGTAGCACATGTCCAATAGAGGTCTGGCCAACAAGGAACAAAGGTCAAGAGGGACACATGGAGGACATGGACGCATGGGAGGGAGAGAGGGTGTGTTTGTGATAGAGAGATCCCCTCGAGATCGTGAGGGGACTATATGGGTGGGAGATCGAGGGAGGTGTGTGCGCGATAAAAAGATGCCCCAAGAGAAATCGAGATAGACCATGCACATTTTTGTGATGGAGACTAAGATTAGCTAGTCATATACATATAGGGGGGACTGCGTGTGCCTACAATTGAGTGAGAGACCATCATACTTGGCTAGCTAGGCATGAGATTGTGTGTGTGTGCGTGTGAGATGGACAGAGAACGAGGGAGAGAGATAGAGTTTTAGATGGGCCTATCGAGTGCGAGTGAGATATGCATGTGTATGTGTGACCCAGGTAGATGGAGAGTTTGAGAGAGAGGGGGAAGAGCTCCGAGACGACATAGTGGTGCGTGAGAGAGTTACGGGCAATGAGCCAAGGAATTTGTGTGCGTACGATGAGTGCACCCAAGATATCTAGCTTGGACTAGCTAGAGTATCATACATAGTGTGCGAGAGAGATCTATAGATGGAGTATATATGCATGCGAACTAGAAAGACCCCCACACACACACAAAGAGAGAGAGAGAGATGGAGAGAAAGGGAGAGGGACCAATAAGGTTTTTGTGTCGGAT
>NC_041381.1:676216292-676240321 GCF_002162155.2 Triticum dicoccoides | reverse complement strand
AGGAGTCCGGGAGAGGGGGAGGTCGCGTTTTATGCATCAAAGACTGATATAAACCATGTTTCGATATAAACTTGCATTCAAATATTTAAATTGGAGAACATGTTGTCTGCAATCCACACATGAACGGATATATGCGTATATCAAAAAAGTTCATTTATTTGAATTTCAACATGTTTATGGAGTACTATAATACTGTACAACATGCTACTCGATTGAGGTGTTCAATTTTGGATTTAGCTCACTATTTTGTCCTAGTGAACGAGTTATTTCATTGAATCGAGATATGTCATTTTGGGGTTGATTCGCGTTTTTGAGTGGGTCAACTATTTGTCATATAGTAAATTGCTAGCAACGAGCATGTAAAAACACATTACTCCCGAGCATCATCTCTCCATCTAAAAAAGAAGTGGCAAGCTAATATTTCAAAATTTGATTCGAATCGACTTGGTAAGGTAGACATGGATGCTTGTTCTCCCAAAATTTGAACGAACCGTTAAACATCCTCCGCTCGGTGGAATTCACCCGAGCAAATAAATGAGAGACGCGAAATTACCGTCCTATGTGGGACACGCATCAATTGGCCCGTTGTACATCGAGGGTAGGTTTGTAACTTCATCCAAGCGCGCCTTCTCCTCGGCCGACATGACATGTGCCAAATAATTCATAAACCATGGTTGGCAAAACGCGCTCTCCTCGCCCGAAATAGCTCGCACCCACTATTTCAAAACACGCTGTCCTTGCCCGAAATCGCTCGCGCCCACTATATTTCAAAACACGCCCTCCTCGCCTGAAATCGCTCCCGCCTACTATTTGGGGAGAAGCAAAGTTACTCTACTATCCCCGACCCTCAGTACACACACCCAAGCCGAGAAGCCTAAAGGCAGGGGTAGAACTGTAACTCCCGCTCACATTTCAGACAAATGCGTCTGTAAGACATGGTTCCACTCCCCTCCCAATCCCCCCCCCCCAATTCATACCTCGTGGGCGCCAAATCACCTTCTCCCTGGGAAGCTCCCTTCTCTCGAGCCGCGAAACCTCAACTCCTCCTCCATGGCGCCCCCACCGCACCAATTTCACAGCCGCCCTCCTCCCTAATGCCGGAGACGCTGTCCATTTGCCATCGTGCACTGGGCCGTGTGCCTCTTACTCCATGCTACTAGAGCTGCCTCGATGACGGCCACGTGAATCGTACCGGAGCCGATTCACCCCCGCCGTTGTTCACGGCGCCGGAGCGGCTCCAACTTCGGATCCGTCCAGAGTCTCGGCGCTGCTTCCCCATAGCCGTCGACCATCGCAACATTGCTATTTCCCTGCTGCCAGTCGCCACCACAACCGCACCGGCCTCATCGACTCGGTAGCTGGACCTGCCTACTTCACCATGCCTCCAGATAGGTCGCACCCTCATCTCAAATCACTTTATTTAGGCGTTAGTTATCTGAATTTTTATTCTGGGCCAATCGATTCCCAATGGGAAGCAACACCCCTCGAGGCGGCGGAGCTCCTAGGCTGCCGGTTGGCTGGTGTCTAACATAAGGGTGCGGGGTCGCAAGTTCACCGTGGAAGCAACACTTAGATGGCTATCTTGGAGTTGCGTGGGTTGAAGGTACTACCGCCGCCGGATCTGGATGACGGGGAGTCTTTGTGGATTGGCCCGGGGGCGGCGCAACCACGGCAGTGCGGTGGGGCGGGGAGCGGGGTTTTGGCCGGGGCCACGGACGGTGGAGGCATGCTGCTCTACCATTGGTCGCTAGCTCTTCGGGGAAGATTCCGAAAAGTGTCAGCTGGGAGGCACAAGACGGCCATCAAGCCATCCGGCGTAGATCGGACAGTACCAAAATAAAATAAAATCGTGTGACCCCAATTTAGTCTTCAGTCAACAGACGTGTGACCACTCTCGTACCTTGCTGTTGATCTCTTAGTGTATTTCTTCAGATCAAAGAGATATGTCGTTCTTAACATTATGCGTTATCTGCATCTTCAGACACACCGTCTTCCGACTCACCGCAGCTGCTCCAACAAGGGAAGCATACACCAGAAGGGAGCTATAGTCCCCACTCAACAGTTCCCAACATCGAATGCACGTGCCCGACATGGACATCCACAACAACTGCAGGGCCATCGACAAGTCAGCACATGATGCTCACTCCTCTCGATGGCGGCCAGATAGGTTGTACCCTCATCTTACTTGTGTGCAACATTTATGGCTTTGTTATTCATCTAAGCATGGAAAATAGATTATCACATTTCACTATATATTCATGCTGATCTCTTACGGGTCTTGTTCAGGTGTTAACGTTGTTCCATAGTTCAGCTAAGATACTTGTTCTTTAGGTAACGTTGTTCCATAATTATCATCCATCAGCCAATGCTATCCCACAGGCTGGTGATTATAGTATTATACCACTTCTAGTATTACCTATGTTGTTCTTTAATACTTTTGTGTGTCATCTAGTTAATCTCGAGTACAAACGATACATATTATGTAGCTTTCATCTGTGTTCTCCCTTTAGTTTATGAGACCTGTTGCTGCTAGTTAACCCAAGTCCTACTATTTATGCCGTCTCCTACATGCACTCATTACATAAATCTAACTACTAGTTGTCTTCCATGCATGTCAGATATAATTGCACACATTGATATACCCACAAGAACCTCACAATATGATGGAACATGTAAAGGCAGTTCTTTAGAAGACTTGCAGAAAGATGATGAATCCTCTTCACCCCACAAGGTCCTTGCTCTAACTTGGCCTGTGATATGGGTACAACATGCATATAATGTCCTAGAGTGTATCTACTCTGTTGCAATGCCATGTGCTTAGCATGCTGATCATGCATGTAAATATGTCATGCCTTCCTGTTTTTCAGTACCTATTCCATTCATGATAACATGTTTTCCAATTCAAGTATTGTCATTCTACTCTATCGCAATGCCATCTGCTTAATTTGGACATCATGCTTATGAATATCTTATGCATTGTTATTCATCAGTATGTACTTCATCTGTCTACCATACCATGTTTTTTTACATTGAAGTGATGTTCTAGTGCTCTGTTGCAATGCCATCTTAGTTTCCCAATCATACACGTGTATGTTGCCTTAGTTTTTTCTGTATGTATTCCGCTAGCATACAATTTCACATTCAACTAGTGTTTTTTGCTGTGTTGTCCTGTCGTATCCCTAGATCTTACACCATACTCCCTCCATAAGGATTACATGTTGCCAAAATGGATAAAAAAGGATGTATCTAGAACTGAAATACACCTAGACCCATCCATTTTTTCCGGATGGAGGGAATACATGTTAATATGTCATGCCTTTCTATTATTCAGTACCTATTCCATCTCTCTGTTGTAGCATGTTTTATAATTAAAGCACCATTCTTCTATACAAGGCATGCAAGGGGAAGACGACTATGTTAGAATCTGAAGGGTTACAAACAAGGCCTTTGCAAAAGATCCAAACGCCAGGAGATAATAAACCAACTCCAGTTTTTATAGATACTGCTCCAGCACAGAGAAACCCAACTCCTACTGATAATAAGCAGATTCCAGTGGCCAAAGAACTAGTCCGCTCCAGTCCAGCAAAAATATGTCAACTCCATTCTAAGAAGCATGTGCGTATCCTTGCATCATGAAATTTTATAGCATGCTGATCATATTTTCTACATGTTTCTTACCCATCCCTCTTTTAGAAAATAAGCTTAACATATAGAAGAATTTCTGCACTGGTATCGTATGTGAGGAAAGATTCTTGCAGGAATTCTCTGTGCTCCAATGCAGATGTAAGTACCTGTTGTATATCACTATACTTTTACATCAGCATGTATTTTGTTAATCGGTGTGAATCGAACCTTTATCTGATCTAAATTTAGTTGTAGCAAAATGTATGATTAAAGGCCACAATGTTGATTTTTGTAAGGAAAACTGCCTGGTAGTTTTGCATCCTAAGCTGCATGAGTGTACTATCTCATATCAGTGGGTTTGAATACTTTGGTTCTGTAGTGGGGTTTTAGTGTTTTTACTGTGTTGTCCTCTCGTATCCCTAGCTCTTACATCAGACTCCCTCCGTCTGGATTACATGTCACAGAAATGGATAAAACTGGATGTAACTAGAACTGAAATATGCCTAGACCCATCCATTTATTTCCGGATGGAAGAAATACATGTCAATATGTCATGCCTTTCTATTCTTCAGTACCTATTCCATCTCTGCTGTAGCATGTTTTATAACTGAAGCACCATTCTTCTATATAAAGCATGCAAGGGGAAGATGGCTATGTTAGAATCTGAAGGGTTACAAACCAGGTCCTTGCAAAAGATCCAAATGCCAGGAGATAATAAACCAACTCCATTTTTCATAGAAACTACTCCAGCACAGGGAAACCCAACTCCCACTGATATAAGGAAATTCCAGTGGCCAAAGAACTAGTCCGCTCCAGTCCAGCAAAAGAATATCAACTCCATTCTAAGAAGCGTGTGTGTATCTTCGCATCATGAAATTTTATAGCATTCTGATCATATTTTCTACATGTTTCTTACCCATCTCTCTTTTAGAAAATAAGGTTAAACGATAGAAGACTTCCTCCATTGGGATCGTATTCGAGGAAAATATCTGGCGGGGATTCTCTGTGCTCCAATGCTGATGTAAGTACATGTTGTATATCACTATATTTTTACATCAGCATGTATTTTGTTAATCGGCGTGAATCTAACCTTTATATGATCTAAAATTAGTTGTAGCAAAATATTAAAGGTGCCAATGTTGATTTTTGTAAGGAAACTGCCTGGTAGTTTTGCATACTGAGCTACATGAGTGTACTATCTCATATCACACACATTACTGAATTGTAGTGCTTCTCTGGTTGCCCATTCATTCATTGTGTCAATGTTGCTTTCGTATTACCTTACCTGGCTGATGATAGCTGTACCATATTGTGTTAATTTGGTGTAGGCTAGTTGCCCAAACATTCGTTGTGTCAATGTTACTTTCCAATTATCTGACTTGGCCAATGATAGCAATGCTAGTGTGTTAATTTGATGCAGGCTGCTAAAGATAAGAAGACAAACTTTGAAAACAGCAAGGCAACCCCATTGTTTTTTCCCAATAAATCTAGGCCAGGTAATATGGCAATAACTCATGATTAATCTGTTTGGTTCCCCTCCTAATTTATGTTATGATGCAGTGGTCGAGACACTCTCCACTATCAATAATACAAGCCTGCCAAAATCGCCATCTGAATCTGTTCAATATCCTCTGTCTCGAATGCAACAGAATAAATGTATGTTTGTGAACAAATTAATGGCTGAAGCAATGATGGAAATGGTGGATGAATCAGAGGCGCAGAGTCGTGCGACACAACAACTGGTCAATGTTTCCAGAGACAGTGTAACAAAGCAGCAAGAACTTGCCCACATGCTTATGGGCGTCATCTGTGCTGAGGTTGCAGATTGTGACGTTGTAGATGGTTAGGTTCTGCTCATTTATTTGCACTGGCATCAATCTTTGATTGCCCAGTGGATGTAATTTCATGTAATATATGCTGGATGTGCAACCTTATTCCCTATATACCTTTGCTTGATCGGTTTTGGTCCTGTGCATAATTGCTCGTCGTAATGGGCTCAAATTATCTAATTTGGCCTGAAGACATGTATGAACTTTAGTGGGCCCATTAAGTTAATGGGCCGAAAGTTAATGGTCGGCCCTCTTACCTCCCTGGTCATTAACAGGCCGACATCAAAGCGGGCAAAAGGTGGGCCCAATTGATTCCACGGTCCGTTAACAGGTCGTTACTAAGTTTGGGCTACATATGGCCCAACTATACTGTAGGCCTTTAGCAGGCCGTAAGAGACAGCGGGCTTGTACTGGACCATGAAGAGCATGGGCCACTAAGAGGCCGAAAGTCAGGTCGTATTGTAAATGGCCCAACTATGTTGTGGGCCTTTAGCAGGTCGAAAGAGAAACCGGGCTGGTATTGGACCATGAAGGGCATGGGCCGTTAAAAGGCCAAAACTAAGGTCCGACTACAAATGGCCCAACTCATTTATGGTCCGTTAACAAGCCGAAAGGCACACAGGGCCGCGAATTGGCCCAACACTGAAATGGGTCGCTAAAAGGCCAAAACTCAGGTCAGACTACAAATGGCCCAACTGATTTATGGGCCGTCAACAGGCTGAAAGAGACATCGGGCCGGAAATTGGCCCAACACTTAAATGGGTCGCTAAAAGGCCGAAACTCAGGTCCGACTACAAATGGCCCATCTGATTTATGGGCCGTCAACAGGCTGAAAGAGACCGGGCTGGAAATTAGCCCAACATTTAAATGGGTCGCTAAAAGGCCGAAAGATGTACATCCTGAAAATTGGCCCATCCATTGAAGGGCCGTTAACAGGCCGAAATCTCATCGGGCCGATATTGAGCCCAAATATATAGCGGGCTGTTAACGGGAACTGACGATGGGCTGCAATGGTGTCAAATCTTTAATGGGCTGTTGACGGGCCGAATTGGCACATCTCGTATGGGCCGTGGGCTTAAATCCACCTGACACAAGTAGGCCTTATATGGGCCGGCCTGCTAATTTTTACTAGGCCGGCCTTTTTCACCAGAATGGGCCACTGTTGGGCCGTGCCACATGTCGACCTATCATCGGCGCCTCCTGTCCAATGAGTGGATGACATCTGTCCCAACGGTGAGGCAACACGTGTTTCCTGTGGCCAATGATGATTTTACACGTGGAAAATCCCCATTCGTCCGGGCTGTTAACGAGTTATCGGATCCAAAACCGGACCCGATAGCTTAACGGCGTTCCATTACGGTGGATGCCACGTGTCGGTCACCCTTGACAAAAGCACTTCTGTGACGCGCGATTTATCGTCATGGAAGTGGACACTTCCGTGATGATAATTTTGGTAATGTCATGGAACACTTCTACGACAACACAGGTATGACTATCTTGATTCTGTCATAAAATCGTCATGGATGTACATGCATGACAAAAAACGCGACCTACAGTGACAAACACGTATCATCACGGAAGTGTATTTTTTTGTAGTGATCGGTTGCACCAAACTTAGCTTCGAGCGCATCCCACAAGTTTTTGGCAACACACATATGGAGATATGCGTCAACCAACTTGTCTCCGATCACAGTAAGAACGGCTCCCACAAAGATGGTGGTTGCCTCCCTAAATGCCTTTTCCTGTTGTGGAACAATCGTTTCTGCGGGAGACACAACACCAACCCAGAACACGTTCATCGCTGTGAGCCACAAGGTGGTCCTTGTCTGCCAACGCTTAAAATGCGTCCTAGTAAACTTTTCCGGTTTCAGTGTCGCAGCAAAGCCTTGAATTGAAAAGTGCGTAGAATAAAGTTTTTGGATTGTTGGAAATATTAGCACTTTTCCAATTAGACTAATCCATGAGTAAACAGTAAGCATGGCAAGTACGGTATGCATCTCATACCGATTCCTAAGCATACTAGCATGTACAGAACATAGAAGGAAACCATCTATGAGCAGCACATATACGGCTAGCACAAACACTAGTAAATGAGGGATGAACAGATCATACCCTCCAGTTGGCCAGGCCAATGCGGCGGCAGCGGCGGCCACCTCGGCTTCGTCCGTGGCCTTCTTCTTGGCGGCAGCGTCGTCGACCATGGTGTTGATGCAGGGGAAGTAGTGGAAGCAGAGGCTGACAGAGCTAGGGAAGGATCAGGAACAGTCGCGCCGAGACGCTCCCCAAAAACCTTATTGCCATTCTCCCGGGTAGGATCTCGAATGGCAGGGTTCTGGAGGCACCTGCTCTCCGACCAACCATGCACGCGGTCGTCTAAATGGGCTCGCCGGAGGCAGCACAGAGCAAGGAATAGTAGATGACGGCTAGGTTACGCGGGAGGGAGTGAGTGAACCAAACTAGGTCACTCCACTGGGCAGAGCCTTCTTATATAGTCCATCGGGGAGAAAGTCGTGGGCCTGGCGGAGGCCCACGACCGAGTCGACGCACTCCCGGCAAGGGAGTCAGAGAAGGGTCGCACTACTGGCAAGGCAAGTCAACCCATAGTCCAACGTCTCAGACAGTGGCCCTCCTGTTAGCGACTCGTTAATTAATCCCTGATTAATTAATTCATTCCTGAGCGGCAAAAATAACCTTCAACTCGGCTCATTCCCGCATCCCGCGGCACGCGCGTCATGACGAGGCGAGGCAAGGCATGGTGAGGCAGGCGGCGGAGGAGGAGGAGCGTGCGTGTACCACTCCTTTTCCCAAGCTCCCAATGGCAAGTGGTAGAGCAGCCCTTATAAAGGGGTCTCAACTCTCCTCAACTAGCAAGGTGGGACTAAACTTCCCACCACCTGCCATCTCATACATGGGCCTCAAGATTAACCAGGGATGAGTGTCTTATATGGGCCTAAGCCCATCCATAATCCATCAATCCCCCACCAGATCTCAAGGCACATAATATTGTCAACTGTTCCAATCAATGTTTGATATATCAGAAATTTCATTGGAGACTGTTAAGTTGAACTTCCACCTAGAGCAACAGGATTAGACTTCTTCACAACTTAACAATGGACTATGCCTTGAATTGTCAGTTTGGCGTGTAGAAGTTTCACCTATTGTCAACTGATATGTGGATGCCGAAGGCTAAACCCCACGGGTGGAGCTTATTAGTCATACTCCGTACCTTCTCATGAGCTTCCTAGAGATCACCCAATCTCATAGACTCTGACCAGTAGTTGGGCTCACATAGGTGTGTTCCTCCAAAGAATGCTGTGTAGGTTAGCATCTTGCTTACATAAGCTTTGGAACACATTAAGACGATAGTCAGCCTGCCTTACAGAATTGAGAGTATTATTGCATCTCCAATGGAGTGAGGTAATTAAGGATACTCTCCTCAGTTGACCGTTGGATTGTTTTCCCAGGTCCTAATTCACGGGATCTCTGATCACATAGGTTGGGTTACCTCCATGGCAACTTACGTGGGACTCATACCCATCTCCTTCGATGCATTTTCTATCACAATCCGTGATAGCCCTTTAGTAAAAGGGTCTGCCAGATTCTTAGCCGTCTAGATATAATCCAATGCCATTACTCCAGAGTTTCTTGATTTTCTAACAGATTTCAATCTTCTTCTTATGTGCTTTGTGGATTTCATGTTGTCCTTTGAACTCTTAGCCTTGGCAATCACCGTTTGATTGTCACAGTTCATAAGGATAGTCGGCACTGGTTTATCAACCACTGATAAATCCATCAAAAGCTCTCAAAGCCATTCTGCTTCGACGCAGGATGTGTCTAATGCTGTGAGTTCTGCTTCCATAGTTGATCTGGTTAAGATTGTCTGCTTGCAAGACTTCCAGGAAACAGCACCACCACCAATCGTGAAGACATGTCCACTTGTGGCTTTCATCTCATCAGCATCAGATATCCAATTCGAATCGCTATACCCCTCAAGTACCATCAGGTACCTAGAATAGTGAATTCCATAGTTCACAGTACCTTGCAAGTAACACATCACTCACTCAACAACATGCCAATGCACATCTCCTGGATTGGAAACAAACCGGCTCGGTTTGCACACATCAAATGAGATGTCAAGACGAGTAGCACATGCTAGGTACATCAGTGAACCAACCACTTGAGAATATCTCAATTGATCTACAGCCGTGCCTTCGAACTTTCGAATCCGCACGCTAGGACCATATGGTGTTGCAGAAGGTTTGCAGTCCAAATATCCAAAACGGCTCAAAATCTTCTGAACATAGTGGGATTGCAAAAGTGTAATTCCACCCTCATAATTTCTTAGTAGATTGATGGTCAAGATAACATCAGCCACTCCCAGGTCTTTCATCTCAAAGTTATGAGATAGAAAAGCCTTCACCTCCTTAATGACCTTGAGGTGGGTCCCAAATATCAGTATGTCATCGACATACAGACAGAGTATAACTCCTTCGCCCCCACCATAGCGATAGTATACACATTTGTCAGCTTCGTTAACAACAAAGCCAACAGATGTCAGAGTAGTGTTGAACTTCTCATGCCATTGCTTATGCGCTTGTTTCAGGCCATACAAGGATTTCACTATCTTGCACATCTTTCTTTCCTGACCATTTACTACAAAGCCATCTGGCTGTTGCATGTAAATTTCCTCGTCTAGCTCTCCGTTAAGGAAAGCCGTCTTAATGTCCATCTGGTGAACGAGAAGACCATGCGAGGCAGCCAAAGTGAGTAACACTCGAATGGTTGTCAGTCTAGCCATAGGTGAGTAAGTGTCGAAGAAATCCTCTACTTCTTTCTGGGTATAACCCTTGGCCACAAGCGTAGCCTTGTACTTCTCAATAGTACCATCGGCCTAAGCTTCTTCTTGAACACCCACTTACATCCTAGTGGTTGACAACCATAAGGACGATCAGTGATCTCCCAGGTCCCGTTAGCCAAGATGGAATCCATCTCGCTACGGACCGCATCCTTCCTATAGTCAGCATCGTAGATGCATAAGCTTCTGAAATGGAACTGGGAGTGACATCATCCACGAGGTACACGAAGAAATCATCACCAAAAGACTTTGCATTCCTTTGTCTCTTGCTCCTAACAGGAGCTTCCTCGTCATCCTCCGTGGAACTCTCATCACTTTTATGTTCATAATATTCCATCAGAATGGCAGGTTCAGGAGTCTCATCTGATTCTAGTCTAGAAGTACTTTGCATATCTCTCATGGGGAAAATATCCTCAAAGAATGTAGCGTCCCTAGACTCCATGATCGTGCCGACCTTCACGTCGTGTACATCAGATTTCACCACTAGAAATCTATAGCCAACACTATGCTTGGCATAGCCAAGAAAAACGCAATCCACAGTATTTGGTCCCAACTTGCACTATCGGCACGTTGACTTTCGCCAAACAGCTCCAAGTGCGTAAGTAAGAGAGTGTAGTTCTTTTCTTTTCCCATTGCTCATAGGGAGTAGTTTCATTATCCTTTGTGGGAACTTTATTCAGGACATGACATGATGGCAATACAACCTCCCCCCACCATGCCTTGGATAAACCTGATGTATCTAACATGGCGCTAACCAAATTAGTTAGAGTATGATTTTTTCCGTTCGGCAACCCCGTTTGACTACGGTGAGTAGGGAGGCGTCCTCTCAGGAATAATACCATGTTCCGCACAGAATAAATCAAACTCATTAGAAAAGTACTCTCCACCATGATCCGACCGAACTCGTTCTATTTTCTTCTCAAGTTGGTTCTCAACTTTAGCCTTATAGACTTTAAAGTAGTGTAGAGCCTCATCCTTGGTATTTAACAAATAGACATAGCAGAATCTAGTGGAATCATCAATCAAAGTCATGAAGTATTTCTTTCCACCTTTAGTCAACACACCATTCATCTCATAGAGATCTGAATGTATGAGCTCTAACGGTGCCAAGTGTCTCTCCTTCACAAGCTTGTGAGGCTCACGAGGTTGCTTAGCTTGCACACACTCATGGCACTTAGAGCCTTTGGCTAAAGTGAAACTCGGGATTAACTACATTTTAGCTAGCTGCGTCATACAACCGAAATTTATGTGACAAAGATGTGAATGCCAAACCTCAGATTCGTTCACATTAGAATGAATTTGATTCACGACTTTATTAGAGAAATCCTCCAGGGAAAGGCGGAACAAGCCACCACAATCATATCCTTTTCTGACAAATAGTCCATACCGAGATATGGCTACTTTGTTAGACTCAAATACTAATGTAAACCCTTCTTTACATAGAAGGGAGCCACTAACGATATTCTTCTTGATGGTGGGGACATGCTGCATGTTCTTCAGTTGCACAATCTTTCCCGAAGTAAACTTCAGATCTACCATGCCAACACCATGAACAGAAGCATGCGAGCCATTCCCCATCAGGACGGAACAATCTCGTGCGACCTGGTAAGAAGAAAACAAAGACACATCAGCACACACATGAATATTGGCCCTAGTGTCAACCCACCAATCGGTGGACTGACAAACTGAAAGTATGGTAAACAGATTACCATACCTAGATGCCGCATCATTGTTGCTCAGAGTGACATTAACAGACTTGGAGTCCTGTCCTGACTTCTTATACTTGTTTGGGCACTTATTTTCCCAGTGTTCCTTTGAACCACGAATAAAGTAGCCATCTCTCTTTTCCTCTTTCTTCTTACCCTTCTTCTTAAAGGTAGTATTCTGCTGGACAGAGTTCTTTCCCTTGAACTTCTGGAAGTTCTTCTGTACCACATTGGCACTAGAAGAACCCTCTGCCCCTTTCACGTGTGAGTCCTTTGCTCTCGAGTTCTGCTCAACAATGAGATTACCGAGGACATCCTCAACAGAGAATTCACGTCTCAAGTGCTTGAGAGAAGTAGCAAAGTTCCTCCATCCAGGAGGGAGTTTTGCAATAATGCAACCCGCAACAAATTTGTCCGGTAACTCACACTTCAGGAGCTCCAACTCCTTAGCGATGCACTGTATCTCATGAGCCTGGTCCAATACAGAACGATTATCAACCATCCCGTAATCATGGAACTGCTCCATGGCATACAGTTCGTTCCCAGCATCGGTTGCGCCGAACTTAGCTTCGAGCGCATCCCACAAGTTTTTGGCAACACACATATAGAGATATGCGTCAACCAACTTGTCTCCGATCACAGTAAGAATGGATCCCACAAAGATGGTGGTTGCCTCCCTAAACGCCTTTTCCTATTCAGGAACAATCATTTATGTGGGAGACACAACACCAACCCAGAACACGTTCATTGATGTGAGCCACAAGGCGGTCCTTGTCTACCAACGCTTGAAATGCGTCACAGTAAACTTTTCCGGTTTCAGTGTCGCAGCAAAGCCTTGAATCGAAAAGTGCCTAGAATAAGGTTTTTGGATTGTTCGAAATATTAGCACTTTTCCAATTAGACTAATCCACGAGTAAACAGTAAGCATAGCAAATACGGTATGCATCTCATACCGATTCCTAAGCATACTAGCACGTACAGAACATAGAAGCAAACCATCTATGAGCAGCACATATATGGCTAGCACAAACACTAGTAAATGAGGGATGAACAGATCATACCCTCCAGTTGGCCAGGCCAACATGACGGCGGCAACAGCCGCCTCGGCTTCGCCCATGGCCTTCTTCTTGGCGGCGACATCGTCGGCCATGGTGTTGATGTAGGGGAAGTAGTGGAAGTAGAGGCTGACGGATCTAGGGAAGGATCGGGAGCAGTCGCGCTGAGACGCGCCCCAAAAACCTTATTGCCATTCTCCCGGGCAGGATCTCGAACGACAGGGTTCCGGAGGCACCTGCTCTCCCGACCAACCATGCACGCGGTCATCGGGATGGGCTCGCCGGAGGCAGCATAGAGCAAGGAACAGTAGATGACAGCTAGGTTACGCGAGAGGGAGTGAGTGAACCGAACTAGGTCACTCCATTGGGCAGAGCCTTCTTATATAGACCGTCAGGGAGAAAGTCGTGGGCCTGGTGGAGGCCCACGACCGAGTCGACGCATTCCCGGCAAGGGAGTCGGAGAAGGGTCGCACTCCCGGCAAGGCAAGTCAGCCTACAGTCCAACGTCTTAATTAATTCGTTCCTGAGCGGCAAAAATAAGCTTCGGCTCGGCTTATTCCCGCAACCCGCTGCGCGCGCGCGTTGTGACGAGGCGTGGCGAGGCGAGCGTCGGAGGAGGAGGAGCGCGCGTGTACCACTCCTCTTCCCAAGCTCACAATAGCAAGTGGTAGAGCAGCCCTTATAAAGGGGTCTCAACTCTCCTCAACTAGCAAGGTGGGACTAAACTTCCCACCACCTGCCATCTCATACATGGGCCTCAAGATTAACCAGGGATTAGTGTCTTATATGGGCCTAAGCCCATCCGTAATCCATCACTATGTGCCCCAAGCCCACCCAAATTTGCATGCGAAGGATGCACCTATAGCCTTGTTCAATTCTTCACTTCCCTATCTCCATTCGTCACATTCATGATGTCCTTTACCAGATTGGCGTAGCAGGAGTTGTTAAGACTCCACGCCCTTGACGAGGGAGGAAGCCTCCGAGATATCAATACAAACGATGATGATCTTATGTGACCATTGCAGATCAAGCGGAGGCCTTCCTCACAAGCAGAGATTTCAGCTTCCAGCACATCCGGGGCAGTTGAAAAGCCAACTACAAGCAGCAAACATTACACGTCTTTCATGGTCTCGAAGTATCATCCTAGCTCCATACTCGCCGGTTTTTGCAATGAAGGACCCGTCCACACAGAGTCGGTACCAGTTTATCAGGGGAGGCTCCCATTGCTTGGCGGGCACGGCCATGTAAAGGCTTCCCCATAAATTTGCAACTGTCATGGTTGATGACAAGTTTCCCTTTACTTATATCCGCATGCGGATACTGATGGATTAGGAGAAGTGGATCAACATAGCTACAGAGAAAACACCTTGAAACTTTCATTGCTGGCAGTGCCTAATCATGTGTGACCTCGTTTCTCGCATGCTACGCACGCCATAGCAGCATGAAAACCCTTAGGCGATGCACCTCGGGAAAATTGTGTAGCAGGCGGAGAAATAACTCCATTTTAGAGTCACGGAGCATCTCACTAGGAGGGAGATCCCAGCATTCACACATAGCTTGCCAAAGCCGACGCGCATGTGGGCTTCTCAGCATTGCATGATAAGCGATTAAGCGTCCTCATCCTCCATAGCACACACATGACATGTACCTACTTGTTTGGAGCATTCCCTTCCTAATGAGGTTCCAATCTGTGATCCTCCGGTCTTGAGCTTGATTCCCCAATGTTCTGGATATGCATGATTCCCTCTCAATCGAGTTGATATGCACTCTTGAGAGAAAATTAGCCACATTTTTGACAAACCCCGACATGACCAACACTAAGATTCAGTCAAACATGAACTTCAGTTATCAAGATTACTCGAACTATCCCCTTTTGGAGGGATGGGTTGCTTATCAAAGAGGGATTACAGAGGAGTTCTCGCCAGCACATGAACAATGATGGCCTAGGGGGAACCCTAACAAAACAAACTACCTAAGCTGGCCCTAAACAGGGGCTTATATAGTCCAATTTTATAGGTACAAGTAGAGATGAAAGCAAAGGGGATGAATATTAAAAGGGTCTGCAACAATAAAGATGAGTTGCCTCAAATGACAATCTAACGGTTGTCGCATGATCGACAATGGACGACTGCCAGTGGGGATCATCCCAGCAAAGCATTATGTTGACATGTTCGGTGCCTCATCTTTATCCAATGACTGAGTTTGAAAATAATGCTTCAGTGTCATGATAATTCTCGTGCCTTGAGAATGAACTTGTCCTCAAGTCTGAAACTGTGGAAACACTTTATGAATAAATGTAGAATCCTAACAAGCTGCTTGCTCTTGCGGAAAATTCTTCCACCAGATGAGACACTGGACGACAGGAATGTTGATGCTACCTTGTGCATGAGGGGCCATCTTGCAGCCCAACACAGCTTATGATTCGATTAGTATTGTGTCGTCCGGGTTCAACAAAGGTAAGTTGGGGTTAGGAACAGCTGCAGGTCCCATATGCTTCTTGAGATGACTCACATGAAAGGTGTGATGTAGCTGGCAGACCTCAAGGAGTAGAAGCTGAAGCAGCACAAGGTTGTGGAGGAGCAACTCCACCTTGCTGCTACAAAATGTACAACACTAGAGTTGAAGTAACTACTTCAACGTGTTGTGCTAGATATCACTCTAGAGGCAAATGTAGGCCAATGTGGCAAGATCAAGAGCACAAGAACTCCTGGAGTACAAGATCTACTCCAAGATCTTAGATAAGAACACCAAGTTCTATTATAGATAGTGGGGTACATAATCTGCTTACAAACTAGAGGTGAAGACCTCTAATAATAGGGCTATGGGAAGCCTCCACGTAATTATACTTATAGCTAGAACACACTAGAAAACATTGTTTAGGATTTACCATTATACTCAAAGCTACTTATAACTATAGAACTCTAGAAATAGTAGGCGGGGTATAGAAAAGAAAAAAATACTACACTGGAGTGGAAGTATCTAAAAGTATCCAAACAGATCTGGCATGTGATATTATTTTTTCATTTTCCTCATCTATTGTTCCTCATCATTCTCCCTCGAGTTATCTTTATAGAGCGCTTCTTCTGGATGGTAGAGGGTCAAGTCTGCAACATTGAAAGTGCTGGATATACCCATGTCACTTGGAAGATCTATCACATTAGCATTTTCATTTATCTTCCTCATGATAGAGAAGGGCCCATACTTTCATTGCCTAAGCTTCCCTTTAGCACCTAAAGACAACCTCTCTTTTTGAAATGATTTTGGCCTGCATTTTCAATCTGCAACTTGTTTATATTTCTGATTTTGTGCCTCCAAAACACTACGAATCTTTCAAATAGTTCGGTGTAATTATCAGCACGGGACAATGTTGATTTTGAGTTTCTGATAGTAGCTTCACCAGGTCCACCACATGTGTTGAAACTTCATTGTAGAGAATGGAAAAATGACTCCTTCCTTTGGATCTATGCTTGGAGTTATTGTCGGAGAACTTTGCAAGAGAAAGCCGAATCCCATTGCTCCTTTCTTTCTCCACAAGTGCAATGGATCATATTACCCAAAACTTGTTCACCACTTCTGTTTGTCCATCTGTTTATGGATGGGACGTACTAGAAAAATTTCAATTCAGTGTTGGATTGCTTCCACAAAGTGAGCCAAAATGCAGTAGGAAACATGCTATCACGGTCTAGGACGATGGACCTTGGAACTCCATGAAGTCCTACCACTTCTCAAAACAATATGTTTGCTACATGATCAGCATCCGTAGTCTTGGGGCTTGGGATGAAATGAGCTATCTTAGAGAATTTGTCCACCACGACAAACACAACATCACTCCCTCGTCTTGTTCTTGGCAAGCCCAAGATGAAGTACATAGAGATTTCCTCCCATGGAGCAATAGGAATAGACAAAGGCATGTATAACCCTTTGTTTTGAAATTGGCCTTTGTAGGTTTGACATATGGGGCATCGCTGAATAAACTTTCCAGCATGCATCTCTCTTTAATTGTGGCTAACGTAACGAGCCTCTAAGTTAGCGATAATCTTGTCGCGTCCAACATGGCCACTAAGATCACATGAATGGAGCTCTAACCAGATTGTCATGTAGAGAACTTCTTGGAGTGCACAAATGATTTTTTAAGAGATAGCCATCTTGCACCAAATAGTCATCACCTAACGGCTACCCCCTAGTGTGTTTTATGTTAGGTAACGCAGTAATTTCAAAAAAATTCCTACGATCACGCAAGATCTATCTAGGAGATGCATAGCAACGAGAGGGGAGAGTGTGTCCATGTACCCTCGTAGACTGAACGCGGAAGCATTTAGTAACGTGGTTGATGTAGTCGAACGTCTTCACGATCCAACCGATCCAAGTACCGAATGTACGGCACCTCGGCGTTCAGCACACGTTCAGCTCGATGACGTCCCTCGTGCTCTTGATCCAGTTGAGGACGAGGGCGAGTTCCGTCAGCACGATGGGGTGGCGATGGTGATGATGATGTTACCGGCGCAAGGCTTCGCCTAAGCACTACAGCGATATGATCGAGGTGTGTTACTATGGAGGGGGGCACCGCACACGGCTAAGGCAAAATTTGGTGTGTCTTTGGGGTGCCCCCTGCCCACGCATATAAAGGAGGGAGGGAGAGAGGCCGCCCCCTAGGGGTGCGCCAAGAGTTGGAGTCCTACTAGGACCTCCAAGTCCTAGTAGGAATCCCTTTCCTTTCGGAGTAGGAGAGAAGGAAAGAGGGAAAGAGAGGGGGAGTGGGAAAGGGCAAGGGGGGCTCCGCCCCTTCCCCTAGTCCAATTTGGACCCATGGGGGGCACCTCCCCTTGGTCTGCCTCCTTTCCCGTATGGCCTAATAAGGCCCATTACTTCTCCCGATGAATTCCCGTAACTCCCCGGTACTTCGAAAAATACCCGAATCACTCGGCACCTTTCCGATGTCCGAATATAGCCTTCCAATATATGAATTTTTATGTCTCGACCATTTGGAGACTCCTTGTCACGTTAGTGATCTCATCCAGGACTCTGAACAAACTTCGGTCATCAAAACACATAACTCATAATACAAATTATCATCGAATGTTATGCATGTGGACTCTACAGGTTCGAGAAGTATGTAGATATGATCGAGACACATCTCCGATCAATAACCAATAGCGGAATCTGGATGCTCATATTGGGTCCTACATATTCTATGAAGATCTTTATCGGTCAAACCACATAACAACATACGTTGTTCCCTTTGTCATCGGCATGTTACTTGCCCGAGATTCGATCGTCGGTATCATCATACCTAGTTCAATCTCATGATTGACAAGTCTCTTTATCGTTCCGTAATGCTTCATCCTGCAACTAACTCATTAGTCACATTGCTTGTAAGGCTTATAATGATGAGCATTGCCGAGAGGGCCCAGAGATACCTCTCCGATACACGAAGTGACAAATTCTAATCTTGTTCTATGCCAACCCAACAAACACCTTCGGAGGCACCTGTAGAGCATCTTTATAATCACCCAATTACGTTGTGATGTTTGATAGCACACAAGGTGTTCCTCCGGTATTTAGGAGTCGCATAATCTCATAGTCTGAGGAACGTTTATAAGTCATGAAGAAAGCAGTAGCAATGAAACTGTAACGATCATAATGCTAAGCTAACGGATTGGTCTTGTCCATCACATCATTCTCCTAATGATACGATCCCGTTCATCAAATGACAACACATGTCTATGGTTAGGAAACATAACCATCTCTGATTAACGAGCTAGTCAAGTAGAGGCATACTAGGGACACTATGTTTTGTCTATGTATTCACACATGTACTAAGTTTCCGGTTAATACAATTCTAGCATGAATAATAAAAAAAATTATCATGATATAAGGAAATATAAATAACAACTTTATTATTGCCTCTAGGGATATTTCCTTTAGTTCCCACTTGCACTAGAGTCAATAATCTAGTTCACATCGCCATATGATTTAACATCAATAGTTCACATCTGTATGTGATTAACACCCATAGTTCACATCGCCATGTAACCAACAACCAAAGGGTTTACTAGAGTCAATAATCTAGTTCACATTGCTATGATATTAACACCCAAAGAGTACTAAGGTGTGATCATGTTTTGCTTGTGAGAGAAGTTTAGTCAATGGGTCTGTCACATTCAAAGCCATATGTATTTTGCAAATATTCTATGTCTACAATGCTCTGCATGGAGCTACTTTAGCTAATTGCTCCCACTTTCAATATGTATCCAGATTGAGACTCAGAGTCATCTGGATCGGTGTAAAAGCTTGCATCGATGTAACTCTTTACGACGAACTCTTTACCACTTCCATAACCAAGAAATATTTCCTTAGTCCTCACTAAGGATAATTTTGACCGCTATCCAGTGATCTTCTCCTAGATCACTATTGTACCCCCTTGCCAAAATCATGGCAAGGTACACAATAGGTCTGGTACACATCATATCATACTTTATATAACCTATGATTGAGGCATAGGGAATGACTTTCATTCTCTTTCTATCTTCTGCTGTGGTCGGGCTTTGAGTCTTACTCAACTTTACACCTTGTAACACAGGTAAGAACCCTTTCTTTAACTGATCCATTTTGAACTTTTTTCAAAAACTTTATCAAGGTATGTGCTTTGTGAAAGTCCAATTAAGCGTCTTGATCTGTCTCTATAGATCTTGATGCCCAATGTGTAAGTAGCTTCACCGAGGTCTTTCATTGAAAAACTCTTATTCAAGTATCCCTTTATGTTATCCAGAAATTCTATATCATTTCCAATCAACAATATGTCATCCACATATAATATTAGAAATGCTATAGAGCTCCCACTCGCTTTCTTGTAAATACAGACTTCTCTAAAAGTCTTTAAAAAACCATATGCTTTGATCACACTATCAAAGCGTTTATTCCAACTCAAAGAGGCTTGCACCAGTCCATAAATGGATCGCTAGAGCTTGCACACTTTGTTAGCACCCTTTGGATCGACAAAACCTTCTTCTTGCATCATATACAACTCTTCTTCCAGAAATCCATTCAAGAATGCAGTTTTTACATCCATCTACCAGATTTCATAAAATATGGCAACTTCTAACATGTTTTGGACAGATTTAAGCATCGCTACAATTGAGAAAATCTCGTTGTAGTCAACACCTTGAACTTGTCGAAAACCTCTTGCGACAAGTCGAGTTTTGTAGATAGTAACACTACTATCAGTGTCTGTCTTCCTTTTGAAGATCCATTTATTTTCTATGGCTTGCCAATCATCGAGCTAGTCCACTAAAGTCCATACTTTATTCTCATACATGGATCCCATCTCAGATTTCATGGCCTCCAGCCATTTCACGGAATCTGGGCTCATCATCGCTTCCTCATAGTTTGTTGGTTCATCATGGTCTAGTAACATGACTTCCAGAATAGGATTACCATACCACTCTGGTGTGGACCGTACTCTGGAAGACCTACGAGGTTCTGTAGTAACTTGATCTAAAGTTTCATGATCATCATCATTAGCTTCCTCACTAATTGGTGTAGGAATCACTGGAATTGATTTCTATGATAAACTACTTTCCAATTCGGGAGAAGGTACAATTACCTCATCAAGTTCTACTTTCCTCCCACTCACTTCTTTCGAGAGAAACTCCTTCTCTAGAAAGGATCCATTTTTAGCAATGAAAATATTGCCTTCGGATCTGTGATAGAAGGTGTACCCAACAGTTTCCTTTGGGTATCCTATGAAGATGCACTTCTCCGATTTGGGTTCGAGCTTATCAGGTTGAAGCTTTTTCACATAAAAATCACAAGCCAAATTTTAAGAAACGACAACTTTGGTTTCTTGCTAAACCATAGTTCATAAGGCGTCGTCTGAACGGATTTTGATGGTGCCCTATTTAAAGTGAATGCAATTGTCTCTAATGCATAACCCCAAAATGATAGTGGTAAATTGGTAAGAGACATCATAGATCGCACCATATCCAATAAAGTGCGGTTACAACATTCGAACACACCATTACGTTGTGGTGTTCTAGGTGGCGTGAGCTATGAAACTATTCCACATTGTTTTAAATGAAGGCCAAACTCGTAACTCAAATATTCTCCTCCACGATCAGATCATAGAAACTTTTATTTTCTTGTTACGATGATTCTCCACTTCACTCTGAAATTCTTTGAACTTTTCAAATGTTTCATACTTGTGTTTCATTAAGTAGATATACCCATATCTGCTTAAATCATCTGTGAAGGTGACAAAATAATGATACCCGCCACGAGCATCAACACTCATTGAACCACATACATCGGTATGTATTATTTCCAATAAGTCACTATCTCGTTCAATTGTTCCGGAGAATGTAGTTTTAGTCATCTTGCCCATAAGGCATGGTTCGCAAGTATCAAATGATTCATAATCAAGTGATTCCAAAAGTCCATCTTTATGGAGTTTCTTCATGCGCTTTACACTGATATGACCCAAAAGGTAGTGCCACAATAAGTTGAACTATCATTATCAACTTTGCATCTTTTGGCATTAATATTATGAATATGTGTATTACCACTATCGAGATTCAATAAACCATCAACATTGGGTGTATGACCATAGAAGGTTTTATTCATGTAAATAGAATAACAACTATTCTCTGTCTTAAATGAATAATCATATTGCAATAAACATGATCTAATCATATTCATGCTCAATGCAAACACCAAATAACATTTATTTAGGTTCAATACTAATCCCAAAATTATAGGGAGTGTGCGATGATGATCATATCAATCTTGGAACCACTTCCAACATACATCGTCACTTCATCCTTAACTAGTCTCTATTTATTCTGTAACTCCTGTTTCGAGTTACTAATCTTAGCAACCGAACAAGTATCGAATACCCATGGGCTACTATGAACACTAGCAAGGTACACATCAATAACCTGTATATCAAATATACCTTTGTTCACTTTGCCGTCCCTCTTCGCCACCAAATATTTGGGGCAATTCTGCTTCAAGTGACCATTTCCTTTGCAGTAGAAGCACTCATGTAGCGACCCGACCTCAGATGGTCAAGTCTCTGTGCTTCCGTGTCATCCCTGGATCGGTAATGCTGACACACACAATACTCGAAGGATTTATAACAGAGTAGCAATCACACACTTATTACATCGAATGTCTCAAAAGAGAACTTATTACAATAATATGGCTTAAGGCCATCTAATGCGATAACAGCGGAAGGCTTGGAAGATAAAGTGAGTCCATCAACTCCAACGGCATAGCTGAGCTGCACGGCAACGACCTACGAACCTTACTCCTCGCCTGAAAAGTCTGCAACATAATACGTTGCAGCCCGAGAACGGGTTAGCACATGGAATATGCTGGCAATGTAACACAAAAGAGCAATAATAGAATAATACTACCACTACATGCATATTTGGCTGGTGGAAAGCTCTATGGTTACAGTTTTGCGAAAAGCCAATTTTTCCCTACTACAAAGGAATAAATTTTAATTTAACTATCATGGTGGTTGAAACATCATTTGAGAAGGTAACCCCAACTCAATGATCCCAATTAAAATAGTTAACAACCTAGAAAGATTAATTTAGAAGTGTTGAGATACATGTGAATACTCAAGTACTAGATACTCAGAATTGTCCATAACCGGGGACACGGCTAACCATGATTAGATTGTACACTCTGCAGAGGTTTGCGCACTTTTCCCCGCAAGACTCGATCTCCTCCGCTGATTCCTCGCACTACATGATGTTTGAGAAACGAATGACCGAGACACAGTCTTTCAGAAACATTAACTCTCTACTCCGGGCAGACCATACCAAACCTACAAACCCACTACCTGCTGATCCACCTCTTCAAGAGCTTCACTTAACTTACTCAACTATGCTAGAGCCCATAATAGCTTGCGGCTGCACACGGAAGTTTCTAGCATGAATAGACTCAGTTCCCTTTGAGCCTGGGTGGCGGTCCATAGGAGAATCACACGGTAACCCCGGGATTTCCAAAAATAAAACAGGAAATCACTGGATACCCCAGGTGCCTCAATCCACCCAGATGTGTATTAAAGTTGCCACCTTAAGTAAACCATTAATTTAACAATCTCACATCTGTCATGGAAATCACTCAAACCCAATCCACGTCTACGAGCATAGCATGGCAAAATAAGCAACGCGTAGAAGTAACTCCCAAGGGTTTGATAATAAACAGGGCAATAGGTTCTACCTCAGCAACTACTTCCCAAAACCCACATATTAAAGGCATCCTAGTCATGCAATGTTTGGGGATTGAAACTAATGCATAAAAACTGGGTATGAAAAGAGTATGATCAATATGTTACTTTCCTTGCTGACGATCCGTGAATCCTAGAGACTCGTAGTAACACGCTTCGCACTCCGGGAATTCTATCGCAAGCAAACAATAACATACATAAGCAACAATCAAAGATGCACAATTAGAACTCCAAATAAAAGAGTTTGACTGGAGAGTTCAACTTAAGAACTTCGGTTTGCAAAAAGAATCAAATCAAACGGAGCAACGAAACTCAAACGGCAAAAGAAACAAGATCCGTTAACTAATCTGAACTAGGGTCAAATTTTACAGAGATAAAAACTTGTTTGAGTTGATTATTCGGAAAGAAGGTTTCGAGATGAAACTCCAGGCGCTTGAATCGCCCGATTCCGATAAACGAGCGAAAAGATAAACATGTTTGAACATCGGATCAGAAATCGCGATCAGAAAATTGCGGAATAAATCCGATAAAAAGAAAAACAACGAACGGCTAAACGAACGAACGTTCGTTAACAGAAACTAAACGATGAACACGTTCGTTAGAACGAACGGACGAGCGAACACTCGCTAAATAAATAAACCGAAGAATAAAACCGATCTATAATAAAAAATGAACTAGGGTTTTTTTCAAAAAAAACCCAAAGGGGTTTATTTTAAAAAAACT
>NC_041381.1:676208052-676216100 GCF_002162155.2 Triticum dicoccoides | reverse complement strand
ACTTGGAGGAGGGGGCAAGGCGCAGCAGCGGAGTCCGGCTCGGACTCCGGAGTCCGGGTCGGCGGCGGCGGGGCGCGCGCACACGCAGGAGGCGGCGGCGGCGGGCGGCTGGGCCGGCCTGCTCGGCTGGGCCTTCGGCCCAGTCGGGCGCGGAGGGTTTTTTTTAAACAATCCGCCGACTAGAAAAATCCTAGAAAAAATATAAATAAAAATCTAAAAATTCCAAAACAAGTTTTCTCCATCTAAATAAAATATTTAGAACAAGATGAACTTTTCTTGGCCCCTAAAATGCAATTTTTAAAACATGCAAATTTTTCTAGGGCAAATAAAATTCCGAATAAACTCAAATAAAATCCAAATAATGATTTTAACATTTTTCCTCCGATATTTCAATTGTTTTGGAGAAGTCATATTATCTCCCCTCATTTATTATTTTAAAATGAAATATTTTCCGGAGAGAAAAAAATTAAAAATCAAAATCCTCGTCTTCACTATTTGACAAAAAATTCAAATATGAAAATTGGAAAATCCCCAACTCTCTCCGAAGGTCCTTGAGTTGCTTAGGATTTCGAGGATTGCAAACGAAAAAGCAATAAAATATGATATGCATGGATGACCTATGTATAACATGCCAAATTGGAAATTTGGGATGTTACAAACCTACCCCCCTTAAGATGAATCTCGCCCTCGAGATTCGGGTTGGCTAGAAAATAGGTGCGGGTGGTCCTTGCGAATATCCTCTTCTCGCTCCCAGGTGGCTTCCTCCTCAGTATGATGACTCCACTGAACTTTGCAAAACTTGATCACCTTGTTGCGAGTGACTCGACTATCAAACTCAAGAATCTTTACTGGCTTCTCCTCATAGGTCAGATTATTATCCAGCTGAATCGGCTCCAAAGGTACTGTATCATTCAATGGTATATCGGCCATCTCAGCATGGCACTTCTTCAGCTGTGATACGTGAAACACATCGTGAACTCCTGACAACCCTTCAGGTAACTCCAGCTTGTAGGCAACTTCTCCCATCCGTCCCAAAATACGATACGGTCCTACAAATCTCGGGGCTAACTTTCCCTTAACTCCAAAACGGTTTACTCCCCTCAAAGGTGATACTCGTAAATAAGCTCTGTCTCCAATTTCATAGGTTACTTCCTTGCGTTTTGAATCTGCATAACTCTTCTATCTGGACTGAGCAATCTTTAGTCTGTCTCTGATCAGTTTAACCTTCTCTTCTGATTCCTTGATCAAATCTGGTCCAAACAATTGACGGTCTCCTACCTCATCCCACATCAATGGTGTTCTACATCGGCGTCCATACGGAGCTTCGAACGGTGCCATCTTGAAACTGGCCTGGTAGCTGTTGTTATAAGAGAACTCCGCGTATGGTAAATTGCCATCCCAACTAGATCCATAATCTAGCGCACATGCTCTTAGCATGTCCTCCAGAATCTGATTGACTCTTTTTGTCTGTCCATCTGTCTGAGGGTGAAAAGCAGTACTGAATTCCAATCGGGTACCCAAAGTCTGGTGTAACTGATGCCAAAACTTTGAAGTAAACTGGGTTCCTCTATCTGATACGATGCTCCTCGGAACTCCATGTAGACATACAATCCTGGTCATATATATCTTGGCCAACTTTGCACTTGTATACGTTGTTTTCACTAGGATGAAGTGAGCTACTTTAGTTAATCGATCCACAACTACCCATATGGAATCATATCCTGCCTTGGTTCTGGGTAATCCGGTAATAAAGTCCATACCAAGTTTGTCCCACTTCCATTCGGGTATTGGCATAGGCTGTAACAGTCCTGCTGGTTTCTGATGCTCTGCCTTCACTCTCTGACATACATCACATACGGCTACATACTCGGCAATATCCTTCTTCATACCAGTCCACCAGAAACGTTCCTTCAAGTCCAAATACATCTTGGTGTTTCCGGGATGAATCGAGTATGGTGAGTCATGGGCCTCCTGAAGTATCAACTTCCTGATCTCCGGATTGTTGGGCACATAAATCCGGTCCTCAAACCACAAGGTATCATGCTCATCCTCCCGAAAACCTCTGGCTTTACCTTCGCCCATCCTCTCTCTTATCTCAGCAATCTCTTTGTCCTCCTTCTGAGCTTCTCGAATCTTGTCCAACAACGTCGACTGAACCTCCATTGCTACAAGAAAGCCTTTTGGAACAATCTCCAACCGAAGTTCCATGATCTCCGCAGCTAACTCTTTTGGCATTCCTTTGCTCACAAGAACATTAGCATAACTTTTCCGGCTCAAAGCGTCTGCTACGACGTTGGCTTTTCCTAGATGATAGTGTAGCTTCATATCGTAATCCTTTCTAAGTTCCAACCATCTCCTCTGTCTGAGGTTCAACTCCTTCTGGGTGAAAATGTACTTCAAGCTCTTATGATCCGTGTACAAATCACAACGGTTTCCAATAAGATAATGTCTCCGGGTCTTCAGTGCATGCACTACGGCTGCTAACTCCAGATCATATGTGGCATAGTTCAACTCGTGTGGATTCAGTTGTCATGAGGCATACGAAACAACTTTTCCTTCCTGCATAAGCACACATCCAAGTCCCAAGCGAGAGGCGTCACAATACACTTGAAACTCCTTACGTATATCTGGCAAGGTCAGCACTGGGGCTGTAGTCAATCGTTCCTTCAGCTCTTGAAAACTTGTCTCACAATCCTCCGTCCATTTGAACTTAGTATCCTTCTTTAACAATTCAGTCATTGGTTTAGCAATCTTGGAAAAATTCTCAATGAATCTCTGATAATATCCTGCGAGTCCAAGGAAACTGCGGATCTCGCCAACTGAAGTGGGTGCCAACCATTCAGTGACCGACTGAACCTTACTGGGATCCACTGCTATACCCTCTCCTGATATAACATGCCCAAGAAATCCAACTTCTTTCAACCAAAACTCACACTTGCTGAATTTGGTGTATAACTAGTGTTCCCTGAGTTTCTCGAGAACCAAACGCAAGTGTTCCGCATGCTCCTCTTTGTTCTTCGAGTATATCATAATATCATCAATACCACAACAAACTTGTCCAAATACTCCATGAACACCTTGTTCATCATACTCATGAAATAGGCAGGGGCGTTAGTCAATCCAAATGACATGACCGTGTACTCATATAATCCATACCGCGTGGTAAACACTGTCTTTGGTATATCCTTCTCTCGGATCTTCAACTGATGGTATCCTGATCGTAGATCAATCTTTGAAAACACCTTAGCTCCTTGTAACTGATCAAACAGATCATTAATCATCGGTAAGGGATACTTGTTCTTTATCGTTACTTCATTCAGAGCTCGGTAATCAACGACCATCCTCAGGGATTTATCCTTCTTCTCCACCGAAAGTACTGGGGCTCCCCAAGGTGATGAACTTCTACGAATGTAACCTTTCTCCAACAACTCTTTGATCTGCTTCTTAATTTCCTCCAGGTCATTTGCTGGCATCCGATAGGGTCTCTTGGATATCGGCCCTGTACCTGGCAATAGTTCTATCAAAAACTCGATGTCTCTATCCGATGGCATACCTGGTAACTCTTCGGGGAAAACATCCGGAAAATCCTTTACTACAGGTACTTCCTCCTGTACAACTCCCGTGAGGGCGTTTACTTGGCTCCTCCTAGGCACATGCCTAGATACATACTTAATCCTTTTTCCCTCCGGGGTGGTAAGGTAAATTGACTTACTAGCACAGTCAATACTTCCTCCATACTTCGACATCCAGTCCATTCCTAATATCACATCCAATCCTTGCAACTCCAAGATAATTAGGTCAGACGTAAATACATGTGTGCCAATGATTAGGGGTATCTGGGTGCACCAACTGCTAGCCATGTACTTTGCTTCAGGTGAGCTCACTAAAAGGGGTGTCCTAAGGGTTTGGGTTGGTAACTTGAACTTTTCCACAAATCCCCTTGATATGTATGAATGCGATGCACCAGTATCGAAAAGAACAATTGCGGTAAATGACTAAACCAAAAACTTACCTATTACCGCGTCCGGCTGCTCTTCAACTTCCTCCACGTTAACGTGGTTCACTTGTCCTTTGTTGAATGGATTGGGCTTCTTCCCAGCGCTCCCATTTCCGTTTCCATTCTTTCCTTCAGAGCAGTCATTGGCATAGTGCCCGGTCTTCCCGCACTTGTAGCAAACAACTTGACTTAAGTCCCTCTTTGCGGGTGTAGATGGGTTAGAGCGATTCTGATTATTGTTGGCTCCATTCCCATTCCCGTTCTTTGCACTATTATGATTATGCGATCCTCCTCCAGCATGGTTATGACCTTCATGGTTATGAACAAGTCCTCCCGAGTTCGGGGTTAAACGAGGCTTCTGGTGAGCTCCTGAGTTGTATTTCCCTTGTCCATACTTCCTCTTACGATTCTCAATCTGCTGCTGCTTTCCTTCAATCATTAGGGCCTTATCTACCAACTCCTGGTAGTTGTTGAAGGTTGCTACCATCAACTGCATACTCATCTCATCATTCAGCCCTTCCATAAACTTCTCCTGCTTCGCGGCATCTGTGGCCACATCATCAGGGGCATAATGTGATAACTTACTAAACTCATCCACGTACTGGCCAACAGTACGGTTCCCCTGGCGTAGATTGCGAAACTCACGCTTCTTCATCTGCATAGCTCCAGTCGAGACATGGACAGTATGAAAAGCCTGCTGAAACTGAGCCCATGTGACAGTGTCGATAGGATAGGTGGCTGTGAAATTCTCCCACCATGCTGCTGCAGGTCCATCCAGTTGGTGTGCGGCAAAACGCACCTTCTCAGCATCTGTGCATCCTGCGGTGGTTAACTCCCTTCCAATACGACATAGCCAATCATCTGCAACTATTGGCTCGATGCTACTGGAGAACACCGGTGGCTGTAACCTTAAGAAACGGGCGAGGTTATCCACTGGCGGCGGGTTGTTGTTGGCATTGTTGTTATTGGCATGGCCCTGGTTCTGAACTAGCAATTGCATCAAGACATTCTGCTACTGGATCAACTGGGTGATCTCCGGTGGGAAAACAAAATCGGGGTCTCTTCTCGGAGGCATCTGATGGGTTTAGATGGAAGAGATTAGAATAGAAAAGGATCTAGGGGAGAAACACTACCCATATGTATATGAGGCAAACACAAGCATTCATTCAATCAATCAAGCAAGGGCATACAAAACGGTCTAGGACTATCGCAAAAGTGCTCACTACTACTAGTTACATGGGGGATACTATTATTATATGGTGGTCATCTAGAAATTTTGATCGGTGGAAGACTCCATGATGTCTGCTCCAGCTTCATCTTCATAGTCATCATCACTTGAATCTGAATCGGTGTCGTCGATGATGATGTAGTTGTCCGGACAAATGGGGTCTCCGTCATCTTCTCTCGGAACTGGTCCTCCCATGAAAATTCCGATCTTCTTGACTAGGTCGTCATTCTTCTCCAATAGGGTCTTGATTTCCTTCTCATATCCATCGCGTGTGAACTTAAGTTCTTCCTCCAGCTCGATGATCCTAGTTTTCGCCTTCTTCAACTCGATCATGTCTACGAACATCTGGTTCTCCTGTCGTCGAATGTGCTGGTTTTGCTCCTGGATAAAGGCTGCGACAGATCTATCCTTCCTGGTGCTGATCATCTCCCATTGTTCATCTCGGCGCCCACAGATTTGATAGGTGGTGTCCTCAAGGTCCTTGTTGTAGATTTATCCAATGCGTCCCATGGTAATATGAGCTGCCATACTCTTGCCAAGGCTCCAAGTGGGTGCTTCGAAAGAAAACTCTATGGGTTTAGAATTTGGCGAGAACATTCTTCCTGGAACTCGTACTTGAATCATCCAACGCTCTTCTTCTGGTACAGTGGCGTTGTACGTCCCGGTGAAGCTTGGTATTCCAATATTCAAGTACCTAGTGACTTCCTTCAAGTGGCGTCCAAAAGGTGAGTCTTCATCTGGTTGTGCAAACTTGTTCTCCTTCATCCTAAAGAGTGGAAAAGAAGAGGAGTCAGAAATGAGAAGAGAAGAGGGACCTATGGTTTATCTTAGTGGTCGTGTCCTACACTCAGCGTGTGCTCTGATACCATCTTGTAGCGATCCGACCTCAGATGGTCAAGTCTCTGTGCTTCCGTGTCATCCCTGGATCGGTAATGCTGACACACACAGTACTCGAAGGATTTATAACAGAGTAGCAATCACACACTTATTACATCGAATATCTCAAAAGAGAACTTATTACAATAATATGGCTTAAGGCCATCTAATGCGATAATAGCGGAAGGCTGGGAAGATAAAGTGAGTCCATCAACTCCAACGGCATAGCTGAGCTGCACGGCAATGACCTACGAACCTTACTCCTCATCTGAAAAGTCTGCAACATAATACGTTGTAGCCCGAGAACGGGTCAGCACATGGAATATGCTGGCAATGTAACACAAAAGAGCAATAACAGAATAATACTACCACTACATGCATATTTGGCTGGTGGAAAGCTCTATGGTTACAGTTTTGCGAAAAGCCAACTTTTCCCTACTACAAAGGAATAAATTTTAATTTAACTATCATTTGAGAAGGTAACCCCAACTCAATGATCCCAATTAAAATAGTTAACAACCCAGCAAGATTAATTTAGAAGTGTTGAGATACATGTGAATACTCAAGTACTAGATACTCAGAATTGTCCATAACCGGGGACACGGCTAACCATGATTAGATTGTACACTCTGCAGAGGTTTGCGCACTTTTCCCTGCAAGACTCGATCGCCTCTGCTGATTCCTCGCACTACATGATGTTTGAGAAACGGATGACTGAGACACAGTCTTTCAGAAACATTAACTCTCTACTCTGGGCAGACCATACCAAACCTACAAACCCACTACCTGCTGATCCACCTCTTCAAGAGCTTCACGTAACTTACTCGACTATGCTAGAGCCCATAATAGCTTGCGACTGCACATGGAAGTTTCTAGCATGAATAGACTCAGTTCCCTTTGAGCCTGGGTGGCGGTCCATAGGAGAATCACACGGTAACCCCGGGATTTCCAAAAATAAAACAGGCAATCATTGGATACCCCAGGTGCCTCAATCCACCCAGATGTGTATTAAAGTTGCCACCTTAAGTAAACCATTAATTTAACAATCTCACATCTGTCATGGAAATCACTCAAACCCAATCCACGTCTACAAGCATAGCATGGCAAAATAAGCAACGCGTAGAAGTAACTCCCAAGGGTTTGATAATAAACAGGGCAATAGGTTCTACCTCAGCAACTACTTCCCAAAACCCACATATTAAAGGCATCCTAGTCATGCAATGTTTGGGGATTGAAACTAATGCATAAAAACTGGGTATGAAAAGAGTATGATCAAGATGTTACTTGCCTTGCTGACGATCCGTGAATCCTAGAGACTCGTAGTAACACGCTTCGCACTCCAGGAATTCTATCGCAAGCAAACAATAACATACATAAGCAACAATCAAAGATGCACAATTAGAACTCGAAATAAAAGAGTTTGACCGGAGAGTTCAACTTAAGAACTCCGGTTTGCAAAAAGAATCAAATCAAACGGAGCAACGAAACTCAAACGGCAAAAGAAACAAGATCCATTAACTAATCTGAACTAGGGTCAAACTTTACAGAGATAAAAACTTGTTTGAGTTGATTATTTGGAAAGAAGGTTTCGAGATGAAACTCCAGGCGCTTGAATTGCCTGATTCCGATAAACGAGCGAAAAGATAAACATGTTTGAACATCGGATCAGAAATCACGATCAGAAAAATCGCGGAATAAATCCGATAAAAAGAAAAACGACGAACGGCTAAACGAACGAACGTTTGTTAACAGAAACTAAACGATGAACACGTTCGTTAGAACGAATGGACGAGCGAACGCTCACTAAATAAATAAACCGAAGAATAAAACCGATCTATAATAAAAAAACGAACTAGGGTTTTTTTCAAAAAAAAACCAAAGGGGTTTATTTAAAAAAACGGCGGCGAGGGGGGGGGTGTGGCTACCTCCGGCGAGGTCTTCCGGCAG
>NC_041381.1:676200589-676207464 GCF_002162155.2 Triticum dicoccoides | reverse complement strand
GAGAAGGCGGCGGCGGTGGTGGTGGTGGCTAGAGGGGGCGGGGCGGCGCTATATAAAGGGGCGGGGCGGGGCGACTTGGAGGAGGGGGCAAGGCGCGGCGGCGGAGTCCGGCTCGGACTCCGGAGTCCGGGTCGGCGGCGGCGGGCGGCTGGGCCGGCCTGCTCGGCTGGGCCTTCGGCCCAGTCGGGCGTGGGTTTTTTTTTAAACATTCCGCCGACTAGAAAAATCCTAGAAAAAATATAAATAAAAATCTAAAAATTCCAAAACAAGTTTTCTCCGTCTAAATAAAATATTTAGAACAAGATGAACTTTTCTTGGCCCCTAAAATGCAATTTTTAAAACATGCAAATTTTTCTTGGGCAAATAAAATTCCGAATAAACTCAAATAAAATCCAAATAATGATTTTAACATTTTTCCTCCGATATTTCAATTGTTTTGGAGAAGTCATATTATCTCCCCTCATTTATTATTTTAAAATGAAATATTTTTCGGAGAGAAAAAAATTAAAAATCAAAATCCTCGTCTTCACTATTTGATAAAAATTTCAAATATGAAAATTGGAAAATCCCCAACTCTCTCCGAAGGTCCTTGAGTTGCTTAGGATTTCGAGGATTGCAAACGAAAAAGCAATAAAATATGATAAGCATGGATGACCTGTGTATAACATGCCAAATTGGAAATTTGAAATGTTACAACTCAGTTTCAGGCTTAGGTCTAGCTTTGGGCTTCTTCACGGGAGTGACAACTTGCTTGTCATTCTATTTGAAGTTTCCTTTCTTTCCCTTTGCCCTTTTCTTGAAACTAGTGGTCTTGTTAATCATCAATAGTTGATGTTTTTTCTTGATTTCTACCTTTGTCGATTTCAGCATCAAGAAGAGATCGGGAATCGTTTTCGTCATCCCTTGCATACTATAGTTCATCACAAAGTTCCAATAACTTGGTGATGGTGACTAGAGAACTTTGTTAATAACTATCTTATATGGTAGATAACTCCCACTTGACTCAAGCGATTGTAGTACCCAGACATTCTGAGTACATGCTCACTAACTGAGCAATTCTCCTCCATCTTTTAGGCGAAGTACTTGTCGGAGGTCTCATACCTCTCGACACGGGCATGAGTCTGAAATACCAATTTCATCTCTTGGAACATCTCATATGGTTTGTGGTGTTCAAAATGGTTTTGAAGTCCCGGTTCTAAGCCGTAAAGCATGGTGCACTAAACTATCAAGTAGTCATCATATTGAGCTAGCCAAACGTTCATAACGTCTACGTCTGCTCCTGTAATAGGTTTGTCACCTAGCGGTGCATCAAGGACGTAATTATTCTATGCAGCAATGAGGATAAACCTCAGATCACAGACCCAGTCCGCACCATTGCTACTATCATCTTTGAACTTATTTTTCTTAGGAACATATCGAAAATAAAGGGATGCTACAACACGAGCTATTGATCTACAACATAATTTGCAAAATACTATCAGTACTAAGTTCATGATAAATTAAAGTTCAATTGATCATATTACTTAAGAACTCCCACTTAGATAGACATCCCTCCTGTCATCTAAATGATCACGTGATCCATATCAACTAAACCATGTCCGATCATCATGTGAGATGGAGTAGTTTTCAATGGTGAACATCTCTATGTTGATCATATCTACTATATGATTCACGCTCGACATTTTGGTCTCCAGTGTTCTGAGGCCATATCAGCATATGCTAGGCTCGTCAAGTTTAACCCGAGTATTTCGCGTGTGCAAAACTGGCTTGCACCCATTGTATGTGAATGTAGAGCTTATCACACTCAATCATCACATGGTGTCTTGGCACGATGAACTGTCGCAATGGTGCATACTCAGGGAGAACACTTATACCTTGAAATTCAGTAAGGGATCATCTTATAATGCTACCGTCGTATTAAGAAAAATAAGATGCATAAAACATAAACATCACATGCAATCAAAATATGTGGCATGATATGACCATCATCATCTTGTGCTGATGATCTCCATCACTGAAGCATCGTCATGATCTCCATCGTCACCGGCGTGACACCTTGATCTCCATCGTAGCATCGTTGTCGTCTCGCCAAACTATTGCTTCTACGACTATAGCTACCGCTTAGTGATAAAGTAAACCAATTACATGGCGATTGCATTGCATACAATAAAGAGACAACCATATGGCTCCTGCCAGTTGCCGATAACTCTGTTATAAAACATGATCATCTCAAACAACAATTTATATCACATCATGTCTTGACCATATCACATCACAACAAGCCCTGCAAAAACAAGTTAGACGTCCTCTACTTTGTTGTTGCAAATTTTACATGGATGCTACGGGCTTCTAGCAAGAACTATTCTTACCTACGCATCAAAAACCACAATGATTTTTCGTCAAGTTTGTTGTTTTAACCTTCAACAAGGACTGGCTATAGTCAAACTCGATTCAACTAAAGTTGGAGAAACAGACACCCGGCAGCCACCAATATGCAAAAGCACGTCAGCAGAACCAGTCTCATGAACGTAGTCATGTAATGTCGGTCCGGGCCGCTTCATCCAACAATACCGCCGAATCAGAGTAAGATGTTGGTGGTAAGCAGTATGACTATTATCGCCCACAACTCTTTGTGTTCTACTTGTGCACAAAACATCTATGCATAGACCTGGCTCGGATGCCAATGTTAGGTAACACAGTAATTTTAAAAAAAATCCTACGATCACGCAAGATATATCTAGGAGATGCATAGCAACGAGAGGGGAGAGTGTGTCCACGTACCCTCATAGACCGAAAGCGGAAGTGTTTAGTAACGCGGTTGATGTAGTTGAACGTCTTCGCAACCCAATCGATCCAAGTAGCGAATGTACGGCACCTCCGCGTTCAACACACGTTTAGCTTGACGACGTCCCTCGTGCTCTTGATCCAGTTGAGGACGAGGGTGAGTTTCGTCAACACGACAGCGTGGCGACGGTGATGATGATGTTACCGGCGTAGGGCTTTGCCTAAGCACTACGGCGATATAATCGAGGTGTGTTACTGTGGAGGGGGGCACCACACACGGCTAAGGCAAAACTTGGTGTGTCTTTGGAGTGCCCCTTGCCCACTTATATAAAGGAGGGAGGGAGAGAGGCCGGCCCCCTAGGGGTGCGCCAAGAGTATGGAGTCCTACTAGGACTTCCAAGTCCTAGTAGGAATCCCTTTCCTTTCGGAGTAGGAGAGAAGGAAAGAGGGAAAGAGAGAGAGAGTAGGAAAGGGCAAGGGGGGCGCTGCCCCCATCCCCTAGTCCAATTCGGACCCATGGGAGGGCGCCACCTCCCCTTGGCCTGCCTCCTCCTTTCCCGTATGGCCTAATAAGGCACATTACTTCTCCCGGCGAATTCCCGTAACTCCCAGGTACTCCGAAAAATACCCGAATCACTCGGAACCTTTCCGATGTCCGAATATAGCCTTCCAATATATCAATCTTTATGTCTCGACCATTTAGAGACTCATCGTCACATCCATGATCTCATCCGGGACTCCAAACAAACTTCGGTCATCAAAACACATAACTCAGAATACAAATTGTCATCGAACGTTAAGCGTGCGGACCCTACGGGTTCGAGAACTATGTAGACATGATCGAGACACATCTCCGATCAATAACCAATAACGGAACCTGGATGCTCATATTGGCTCCTACATATTGTACGAAGATCTTTATCGGTCAAACTGCATAACAACACACGTTGTTCCCTTTGTCAACGGTATGTTACTTACCCGAGATTCGATCATCGGTATCATCATACATAGTTCAATCTAGTTACCGGGAAGTCTCTTTACTCGTTCTGCAATGCTTCATCCCGCAACTAACTCATTAGTCACATTGCTTGCAAGGCTTATAGTGATGAGCATTATCGAGAGGGCCCAGAGATACCTCTCTGATACACGGAGTGACAAATTCTAATATCGATCTATGCCAACCCAATAAACACCTTCGGAGACACCTGTAGAGCAACTTTATAATCATCCAGTTACATTGTGATGTTTGATAGAACACAAGGTGTTCCTCCGGTATTCGGGAGTTGCATAATCTCATAGTCTGAGGAACGTGTATAAGTCATGAAGAAAGCAGTAGCAATGAAACTGTAACGATCATAATGCTAAGCTAACAGATGGGTCTTGTCCATCACATCATTCTCCTAATGATGTGATCATGTTCATCAAATGACAACACATGTCTATGGTTAGGAAACATAACCATCTTTGATTAACAAGCTAGTCAAGTAGAGGCATACTAGGGACACTATGTTTTGTCTATGTATTCACACATGTACTAAGTTTCTGATTAGTACAATTCTAGCATGAATAATAAACATTTATCATGATATATGGAAATATAAATAACAACTTTATTATTGCCTCTAGGGCATATTTCTTTCATTTTACCCAAACATGGCTAGATTGTTCGTCATCCTCATACAACTCCTTTATTTGTTGCATGCCTAGAAGTTTGGCACCAAAAGAAGTCAAGAGGCATGCACGACGACTCAAAGCATCGGCCACTCGGTTAGTCATTCCAGATTTATGCACGATGAGATAGTTAGACCTCTCGAGATATGCTGGCCATCTTGCTAGCATGCAATCAACATGTTTTGATTTCTAAAATGCTTCAAGGATTCATGGTCAGTGTAAACAAAAACTCTTTAGGCAGCAAATTGACTTCACAAGTTTTCAATGCTGTGAAAACGTCATACAATTCTTGATGATAAGTACTCCATTTCTGTCTAGATTCGCTTAACTTCTCACTAAATAAAGCAACGAAATTCCTTTATTGAGATAGAACAGCTCCAATGCCTACTCCACTTGCATCACACTCCAACTCAAAAGTCTTGTTGAAATGAGGTAGCACCAAGACAAGAGCTTGTGAAAGTTTTTGCTTGATCTCATTGAAACTAGCTTCAGCTAATTCTGTCCAGTGGAACTTTCCTTTCTTCAGGCACTCGGTAATTGGTGCCAAGATAGTGTTGAAATTCTTCAGAAATCGCCTATAGAAAGTTGCAAGGCCATGAAAACTTCTTACCTCAGAAATGGTCTTCGGAGTTGGCCATTCTCGAATTGCTTCAACCTTAGAATCATCAACACGAATACCGTCACATATTATGACAAATCCTAGGAAAAGAAGATGTGTTTCCAAGAAAACACATTTCTTCAAGTTGACGTAGAGCTCATTTTCCCTTAGTACTGTAGCACCTTCCTAATGTGATCAAAGTGTTCATCCTCATCCTTGTTATGGATCAAGATGTCATCAAAATAGACCACAACAAAGTGGGATAAAAAGGGTCGAAGTGCCTGGTTCATCAACTGCATAAAGGTACTTGGTGCATTTGAGCCATTCAAAAAACCCTTCCTTTGTCTTGAAGGTGGGTTTCCATTCATCCCCGGGTCTGATACGGATTTGATGATATCCACTTCTTAAATCTAGCTTAATGAACATGCTTGCTCCACTAAACGGATCCAACATATCATCCAGATGGGGAACATGGAATTTGTACCTTACGGTGATCTTTTTAATGGCTCTACTTTCCATACACATGCGCCAAGATCCATGTTTCTTTGGTGTGAGCAGGCCTGGTACAACACATGGGCTAATACTTTCTTGAATGTGCCCCTTTTTTTAGCAATTCCTCCACTTTCTCCTTCAATATATCATGCTATTTTGGGATCATTCGATGGTGTGGAAGATTAGGAAACCTTCCTCCTAGAATCAAGTCAATTATATGTTGAATTCCTCTCATCAGTGGCAGGCCTTGTGGCTCTCCAAGTATGTTATGAAATTCTGCTAATAAAACACGTACCTTTGCTGGAATTTCAACAGTTAGATGCTCTTTGATACGTCTCCAACGTATCTATAATTTTTTATTTTTCCATGCTATTATACTATCCATCTTGGATGTTTTATATGCATTTATACGCTATTTTATATGATTTTGGGACTACTGTTTTTTCCTTGTTTTTGAGTTTCACAGAAAAGGAATATCAAACGGAGTCCAATTGACCTAAAAATTTATGAAGATTATTTTTGGAAAATATAAAAAAATACTGGAATGAAAAGATACCGGAGAAGAGTCCTGAGGCCACCACAAGGGTGGAGGGCATGCCCCCTACCTTGTGGCTACCTCATGGGTCCCCCTAACTTGTTCCTAACGCCAACACCTCTTATATATCCCCAAACCTCCCGAACAAAACCTAGATCGGGATTTCTGCCGCCGCAAGCCTCTGTAGCCATGAAAAACCTCTCAGGACCCTATTCTCGCACCCTGCTGGAAGGAGGATCAGTCACCGGTGGCCATCTTCATCATCTCGGCGCTCTCCATGACGAGGAGGGAGTAGTTCGCCCTCAGGGCTGAGGGTATGTACTAGTAGCTATGTGTATGATCTCTCTCTCTTTCTCTCTCTCTCTCTCTCTCTCTCTCTCTCTCTCCCTCGTGTTCTTGATTTGGCACGATCTTTATGTACCGCGAGCTTTGCTACTTGATACGTCTCCAACGTATCTATAATTTATGAAGCATTCATGCTATTTTATTATCTGTTTTGAATGATTACGAGCTTTATTATAAACTTTTATATTACTTTTGGGAGTAACCTGTTAACCGGAGGCCCAGCCCATATTGTTGTTTTATTGCCTGTTTCAGTATTTCGAAGAAAAGGAATATCAAATGGAGTCCAAACAGAATGAAACCTTCGGCAGTGTTATTTTTGGGAAGAATATCACCCAGGAGACTTGGAGTTCACATCAGAAGAGCCTCGAGGAGGCCACGAGATAGGAGGGCGCCCCTCCCCCCCTACTGGGCGCGCCCCCCTATCACGTGGGCCCCTCGAGAACCCCCCCC
>NC_041381.1:676152624-676200120 GCF_002162155.2 Triticum dicoccoides | reverse complement strand
TATAAGCCTACGTACCCTAAAACATCGAATATCAAGATAGATTGGGAGTTCCGCCGCCGCAAGCCTCTGTAGCCACCAAAAACCTCTAGCGAGCCCGTCCCGGCACCCTGCCGGAGGGGGGATCCTTCACCGGTGGCCATCTTCATCATCCCGGTGCTATCCATGACGAGGAGGGAGTAGTTCACCCTCGAGGCTGAGGGTATGTACCAGTACCTATGTGTTTGATCTCTCTCTCTCGTGTTCTCTCTCGTGTAGCCTCTATGGCACGATCTTGATGTATCCCGAGCTTTGCTATTGTAGTTGGATCTTATGATGTTTCTCCCCCTCTACTCTCTTGTGATGAATTGAGTTTTCCCTTTGAAGTTATCTTATCGGATTGAGTCTTTTATGAGAACACTTGATGTATGTCTTGCCGTGCTTATCTGTGGTGACAATGGGATATCATGTGCCACTTGATGTATGTTTTGGTGACCAACGTGCGGGTTCCGCCCATGAACCTATGCATAGGGGTTGGCACATGTTCTTGACTCTCCGGTAGAAACTTTGGGGCACTCTTTGAAGTACTTTGTGTTGGTTGAATAGATGAATCTGAGATTGTGTGATGCATATCGTATAATCATGACCATGGATACTTGAGGTGACAACGGAGTATCTAGGTGACATTAGGGTTTTGGTTGATTTGTGTCTTAAGGTGTTATTCTAGTATGAACTCTATGATAGATTGAGCGGAAAGAATACCTTCATGTTATTTTACTACGAACTCTTGAATAGATAGAACAGAAAGGATAACTTTGAGGTGGCTTCGTACCCTACCATAATCTGTTCGTTTGTTCTCCGCTATTAGTGGCTTTGGAGTGACTCTTTGTTGCATGATGAGGGATTGTTAAATGATCTATTTGTGTTATTATTGTTGAGAGAACTTGCACTAGTGAAAGTATGAACCCTATGCCTTGTTTCCTATCATTGCAATACCATTTACGCTCACTTTTATCACTTGCTACCTTGCTGTTTTTATAATTTCAGATTACAAATACCTTTATCTACCATCCATATTGAACTTGTATCACCATCTCTTCGCTGAACTAGTGCACCTATACAATTTACCATTGTATTGGGTGTGTTGGGGACACAAGAGACTCTTTGTTATTTGGCTGCAGGGTTGCTTGAGAGAGACCATCTTCATCCTACGCCTCCTACGGATTGATAAACCTTAGGTCATCCACTTGAGGGAAATTTGCTACTGTCCTACAAACCTGTGCACTTGCAGGCCCAACAACGTCTACAAGAAGAAGGTTCTGTAGTAGACAGCAAGCTCTTTTCTGGCGATGTTGCCCGGGAGGCTAGGTAAACGACACTCACACCCCGTCCACTAAGCTCTTTTCTGGCGAGGTGAGTGCTTGAAGGTATATCTTTAGATCATGCAATCGAGTCTTTTAATTTCTTGTTTTATCACTAGTTTAGTTTATAAATGAAAACTACAAAAAAATGGATTTGAGTTTGTCTCATACGCTTCGTCTTTTTAATATCTTTCGTGAGAATGATGGTAAGGAAAATTGTGCTCAAGTGCTAGAAGAAGAAGTCTATAAAATGTTTTGCATGAAATCTTTGAATGATGAGCATGATTGCAATGCTGTTGGTATGAATTCCTTGAATATCCATGATGCTAATGATATGCAAAGCCACAAGCTTGGGGATGCTATGTTTGATGAATATGATATCTTTTGTCCTCCAAGTTTTGATGAGAAAATTTATTATGATGAAAGCATGCCTCCTATTTATGATGATTATATTGATGAAAGTGGGTTTGGAAGAGTGTCAAATTTAGGTACTATTGATCCCACTATTTTGGAGGATATTGAATCTTATTGTGATGAATATGAAACTGGATTTGGAAGAGTGTCAACTTTATGTAGTGATGATTCCACTATTTCGGAAGAGGTTCCAATTGATTATGAGAACAAAGTTGCTATCTATGATGATTATTGTGATGACTTGTATGCTAGTAAGAATAATGATAACCATGAAACTTGTCATCATGATTTTAGTTTTCAATTGGATTATGCCTCACATGATAATTATTTTGTTGAGTTTGCTCCCACTACCATTCGGAATGAGAAGAATTTTGCTTATGTGGAGAGTAGTAAATTTTCTATGCTTGTAGATCATGAAAAGAATGCTTTAGGTGCTGGTTATATTGTTGAATTCATTCATGATGCTACTGAAAATTATTATGAGAGAGGAACATATGCTTGTAGGAGTTGCAATAATATCAAGTTTCCTCTCTATGTGTTGAAATTCTTGAAGCTATGCTTGTTTTATCTTCCTATGCTAGTTGATTATTGTTCCCATAAGTTGTTTGCTCACAAAATCCCTATGCATAGGAAGTGGGTTAGACTTAAATGTGCTCGTCATATTCTTCATGATGCTCTCTTTATGTTTCAATTCTTATCTTTTATGTGAGCATCATTGTCATCATCATGCCTAGCTAGAAAGGCATTAAAGAAAAGTGCTTGTTGGGAGACAACCCAATATTTACCCTTACTGTTTTTGTATGTCCACATGATTATGCTACTGTAGTAATCATGTTTTATAGCTTTTGTTTCAATAAAGTGCCAAGTAGGACCTTTGGGAAGACTTGGGTGAAGTTTATGTGATCTTGCTGTAAAAAACAGAAACTTTTGCGCTCACGAGAATAGCTGCCATTTTTTACTGGGAGTGCTTTTAGGTTGATTATTTTTGCAGATGATTAATAGACAAATTCCTCAGGTCCATCAATTTATTTCAGAATTTGTTGAGTTCCATAAGTATACGTTTGATACAGATTACTACAGACTGTTCTGTTTTTAACAGATTCTGTTTTCTATGTGTTGTTTGCTTATTTTGATAAATCTATGAGTAGTATCGGAGGGTATGAACCATAGAGAAGTTAGAATACAGTAGATATTAAACCAATATGAATTTAGAATGAGTTCATTACAGTACCTAAGTGGTGGTTTTATTTTCTTATACTAACGGAGCTTACGAGTTCTGTGTTGAGTTTTGTGTGGTTGAAGTTTTCAAGTTTTGGGTGAAGATTCGATGAACTATGGAATAAGGAGTGGAAAGAGCCTAAGCTTGGGGATTCCCAAGGCACCCCAAGGTAATATTCAAGGACAACCAAGAGCCTAAGCTTGGGGATGCCACGGATGGAATCCCCTCTTTCGTCTTCGTTCATCGGTAACTTTACTTGGAGCTATATTTTTATTCGCCACATGATATGTGTTTTGCTTGGAGCGTCATTTTATCCTGTTAGTATTTGCTTGATGTTATTTAGATTAATGTTTTGCATCTTTATTTTCAATAAAAATGTCAAGGATAGCCTTTACCATGCTTGTTTTGCATGTATACATGTTGCTGTTTGAAAACAGAAAGTTTACCGTTGTTGCAAAACTTCCCTACAAAAGTCAGAGAATGGTATAATGTTGAATATTTTTGCATATTGATCTATGATAAATTTATTACAGTGGGAATTTTCTCTCATAATTTTTGGAGTTAGGGAAGTATGATGAATCTTGCATTCTTTAAAGACTATACTGTTTTGGCAGATTGTTGTTATGTTTGCATTGTTTGCATATGCTTGCTTATTTAATGATTCTATTTTAGGATAGGAGTATTAAATATGAATAGGAATTTAGTATGCAATGTTGAATAATTATTTTAGTAATTTGTTACAGTAGAAAATGATAAGGTTTTGCATTGGTTTATACTAACCTATCTCACGAGTTCTTGTTGAGTTTGTTGTGGATGAAGCTTTTGATAAAAAGAGAAACCGTGACATGAAAGGAATTAAGGAGACACAAAATCTCAAGCTTGGGGATGCCCAAGGCACCCCAATATAATATTTCAAGAAGTATCAAGCATCTAAGCTTGGGGATGCCCCGGTAGGCATCCCACCTTTCTTCTTCGACAATCATCGGTTAGTATCGGTTGAGCCTAAGTTTTTGCTTCTTCACATGAGTTTTGCTATCCTTGCAATGTCATTTTATTTTGTTTTTCTTGCTGCTTGAATACAATACCAAGATCTGAAATTCTTAAATGAGAGAGAGTATTCACATAGTTGCATAATTATTTAGCTACTCATTGATCTTCACTTATATCTTGTTGGAGTACGTAGTTTGTCATTTACTCGTGTGCTTCACTTATATCCTATGAGTAAATGGTTGAATGAGTTGAATGTCATAAATCTGAAATTATATATGTCTCATTTGCTTATACCATGGGGAGTAATGACTTCACGTCTAAGAAGTAGAGGTTGTAAATTTATTGACGATTAGCAAGCATTGTATTGGTCATTTGAACAATTCATGAAAGAATATTGAAGGAAGAGAGATTTCACATATAAATATATTATCATAGACATATTTTATAATTGTGAGCACTCATTAAGTATGACATGCTAAAGAGTTGATGTTGGACAAGGAAGACAACGTAATGGGTTATATTTTCTCGCATCTCAGTTAAATTATATTGTCATGGATCATTCAAACATATTGAGCTTGCCTTTCCCCCTCATGCTAGCCAAAAATTCCTAGCACCAAGTAGAGATACTACTTGTGCTTCCAAATATCCTTAAACCCAGTTTTGCCATGAGAGTCCACCATACCTACCTATGGATTGAGTAAGATCCTTCAAGTAAGTTGGCATCGGTGCAAGCAATAAAAATTGCTCTCTAAATATGCATGACTTATTAGTGTGGAGAAAATAAGCTTTGTACGAACTTGTTATGGAAGCAATAAAAGAGACGGACTGCATAATAAAGGTCCATATACAAGGGGCAATATAAAGTGACGTTCTTTCGCATTAAGATTTTGTGTATCCAACCCTAAAAGCACATGACAACCTCTGCTTCCCTCTGCGAAGGGCCTATCTTTTACTTTATGTCTTTTACTTTATGCAAGAGTCCAGGTGATCTTCACCTTTCCCTTTTTTATTTTATTCTTTGGCAAGCACTTTGTGTTAGGGTGATCCTGATATATATATATCCAATTGGATGTACATTAGCATGAACTATTATTGTTGACATCACCCAAAGGTGAATACGTCTGGAGGCAACATTATAAGCCCCAATCTTTCTCTGTGTCTGATTAAAACTTCATAACCACAAGTATTGCGTGAGTGTTAGCAATTGTAGAAGACTATATGATAGTTGAGTATGTGGAGTTTGCTAAATCAAAGCTCTGACATAGACCCTTCCTGAAACTAAGATTAATTGCAATTGTTTGATGACTAAGAATGAAGTTTGCTAGTTTTCAAGAAAGTTTATGGTCTATGCTTTAACATGTGAATAGCTTGTTACTTTATCATGAAAAGTTTTATGAGATGAACTACTGTTATGACATATAATGATGCTAGAAAAGGTGATTGAAATTATCATTGATCAAACTTGTGCACCTGCTAGCATTCACACTTCATAAATTCTTTCTTTTATCATTTACCTACTCGAGGACGAGTAGGAATTAAGCTTGGGGATGTTGATACGTCTCCAACGTATCTATAATTTATGAAGCATTCATGATATTTTATTATCTATTTTGAATGATTACGGGCTTTATTATAAACTTTTATATTACTTTTGGGACTAACCTATTAACCGGAGGCCCAGCCCATATTGTTGTTTTATTGCCTGTTTCAGTATTTCGAAGAAAAGGAATATCAAACGGAGTCCAAACTGAATGAAACCTTCGGCAGCGTTATTTTTGGGAAGAATATCACCCAAGAGACCTGGAGTTCACGTCAGAAGAGCCTCGAGGAGGACACGAGATAGGAGGGCGCCCCCCACCCTACTGGGCGCGCCCCCTGTCTCGTGGGCCCCTTGAGCACCCCCCCGACCGACTTCTTTCGCCTATATAAGCCTACGTACCCTAAAAACATCGAATATCAAGATAGATTGGGAGTTCCACTGCCGCAAGCCTCTATAGCCACCAAAAACCTCTCGGGAGCCCGTCTCGGCACCCTGCCGAAGGGGGGATCCTTCACCGGTGGCCATCTTCATCATCCCGGTGCTATCCATGACGAGGAGGGAGTAGTTCACCCTCGAGGCTGAGGGTATGTACCAGTAGCTATGTGTTTGATCTCTCTCTCTCGTGTTCTCTCTCGTGTTCTCTCTCGTGTTCCCTCTATGGGACGATCTTGATGTATCCCGAGCTTTGCTATTGTAGTTGGATCTTATGATGTTTCTCCCCCTCTACTCTCTTGTGATGAATTGAGTTTTCCCTTTGAAGTTATCTTATCGGATTGAGTCTTTTATGAGAACACTTGATGTATGTCTTGTCGTGCTTATCTGTGGTGACAATGGGATATCATGTGCCACTTGATGTATGTTTTGGTGACCAACTTGCGGGTTCCGCCCATGAACCTATGCATAGGGGTTGGCACACGTTCTTGACTCTCCGGTAGAAACTTTGGGGCACTCTTTGAAGTACTTTGTGTTGGTTGAATAGATGAATCTAAGATTGTGTGATGCATATCGTATAATCATGCCCACGGATACTTGAGGTGACAATGGAGTATCTAGGTGACATTAGGGTTTTGGTTGATTTGTGTCTTAAGGTGTTATTCTAGTATGAACTCTATGATAGATTGAGCGGAAAGAATAGCTTCATGTTATTTTACTATGAACTCTTGAGTAGATAGAACAGAAAGGATAACTTTGAGGTGGTTTCGTACCCTACCATAATCTCTTCGTTTGTTCTCCGCTATTAGTGGCTTTGGAGTGACTCTTTGTTGCATGTTGAGGGATTGTTATATGATCTATCTATGTTATTATTGTTGAGAGAACTTGCACTAGTGAAAGTATGAACCCTATGCCTTGTTTCCTATCATTGCAATACCGTTTATGCTCACTTTCATCACTTGCTACCTTGCTGTTTTTATAATTTCAGATTACAAATACCTTTATCTACCATCCATATTGCACTTGTATCACCATCTCTTCGCTGAACTAGTGCACCTATACAATTTACCATTGTATTGGGTGTGTTGGGGACACAAGAGACTCTTTGTTATTTGGTTGCAGGGTTGCTTGAGAGAGACCATCTTCATCCGACGCCTCCTACGGATTGATAAACCTTAGGTCATCCACTTGAGGGAAATTTGCTACTATCCTACAAACCTGTGCGCTTGCAGGCTCAACAACGTCTCAAGAAGAAGGTTGTGTAGTAGACATCACTACTATAGTTGGATCTTCTGATGTATCTCCCCCTCTACCTTCTTGTAATGGATTGTGTTTTCCCTTTGAAGTTATCTTATCGGATTGAGTCTTTAAGGATTTTAGAACACTTGATGTATGTCTTGCATGTGCTTATCTGTGGTGACAATGGGATATTCACGTGATCCACTTGATGTATGTTTTGGTGATCAACTTGCGGGTTCTATGACCTTGTGAACTTATGCATAGGGGTTGGCACACGTTTTCGTCTTGACTCTCAGGTAGAAACTCTAGGGCACTCTTTGAAGTTCTTTGTGTTGGTTTGAATAGATGAATCTGAGATTGTGTGATGCATATCGTATAATAAAACCCGCAGATACTTGTGGTGACATTGGAGTATCTAGGTGACATTAGGGTTTTGGTTGATGTGTGTCCTAAGGTGTTATTTTAGTATGAACTCTAGGGCTGTTTGTGACACTTATAGGAATAGCCCAATAGATCAATCAGAAAGAATAACTTTGAGGTGGTTTTGTACCCTACAATAATCTCTTCGTTTGTTCTCTGCTATTAATGACTTTGGAGTGACTCTTTGTTGCACGCTGAGGGATTGTTATATGATCCAATTATGTTATCATTGTTGAGAGAACTTGCACTAGTGAAAGTATGAACCCTAGGCCTTGTTACGAAGCATTGCAATATGGTTTCACTCACTTTTATCGCTTGTTACCTTGCTGTTTTTATATTTCCAGATTACAAAAACATATATCTACCATCCATATTGCACTTGTATCACCATCTCTTCGCCGAACTAGTGCACCTATACAATTTACCATTGTATTGGGTGTGTTGGGGACACAAGAGACTCTTTGTTATTTGGTTGCACGGTTGTTTGAGAGAGACCATCTTTATCGTATGTCTCCCACGGATTGATAAACCTTAGGTCATCCACTTGAGGGAAATTTTCTACTGTCCTACAAAACACTGCACTTGGAGGCCCAACACGATTCTACAAGAGGAAGGTTGCGTAGTAGACATCAAGCTCTTTTCTGGCGCCGTTACCGGGGAGGTGAGTGCTTGAAGGTATATCTTTAGATCTTGCAACCGAATCTTTTAGTTTCTTGTTTTATGACTAGTTTAGTCTATAAAAGAAAACTACAAAAAAATGGAATTGAGGTTGCCTCATATGCTTCATCTTTTTAATGTCTTTCGTGAAAATGATGGAAAGAAAAATTGTGCTCAAGTGCTAGAAGAAGAAGTCAATAAATTGTTTGGCGCTAAATATTTGAATGATGAGCATGGTTGCAATGTTGTTAGTATGAATTCTTTGAATTTCCATGATGCTAATGATATGCGAAGCTACAAGCTTGGGGATGCCAGGTCTGATGAATATGATCTTTTTAGTCACCCAAGTTTTGATGATAATGTTTATTATGATGAAAGCATGCCTCCTATTTATGATGATTATATTGATGAAAGTGGGCTTGGAAGAGTGTCAACTTTAAGAAGTAATGATCCCACTATTTTGGAGGGTGTTGAATCTTATTGTGATAATGATGAGAGTGGATTTGGAGAGGTCATGCCTTTATTTAGTGATGAATCCACTACTTCAGAAGAGGTTCCAATTGATTATGAGGACAAAGTTGCTATCTATGATGATTATTGTGATGACATGTATGATATAAATAATAATGATAACCATGAAGCTTGTCATCTTGATTTTAATTTTCAATTGGATTATGCCTCACATGATATTTATTTTGTTGAGTTTGCTCCCACTATTATGAAGGAGGATAAGTTTGCTTATATGGAGAGTAGTAAAATTTCTATGCATGTAGATCATGAAAAGAATGCTTTATTTGATAGTTATATCATTGAATTCATTCATGATGCTACTGAAAATTGTTATGAGGGAGGAATATATGCTTGTAGGAATTGCAATAATATCAAGTTTCCTTTCTATGTGTTGAAAATCTTGAAGTTATGCTTGTTTTGCCTTCCTATGCTAGTTGATCCTTGTTCCCATAAGTTGTTTGCACACAAAATCCCTAGGCATAGTAAGTGGGTTAGACTTAAATGTGTTATTCATATGCTTCATGATGCTCCCATTATGTTTCAATTCTTATCTTTTATGTGAGCATCATTAACATCACCATGCCTAGCTAAAAAGGCACTAAAGAAAAGCGCTTGTTGGGAGACAACCCAACATTTACACCTACTGTTTTTGTGTGTTCACATGATTATGATACTGTAGTAATCATGTCTTATAGCGTTTGTTTCAATAAAGTGCCAAGTAAAACCTTTGGGATAGTGTGGATGATAGTTGACTTGATTCTGTGCAAAAACAGAAACTTTTGCACCCAGTCCAGGAAATTTGAAAATTCACTGGAACATGCTTTTGATCTGAATTGTTGACACAAGATTTATATACAAATTGTCTATGTTGTCCTATTTTTTCAGAATTTTTGGAGATACATAAGTATGGAAGGTTTCCAGATTACTACAAACTGTTCTGTTTTTGACAGATTCTGGTTTCTGTGTTGTTTGCTTATTTTGATGAATCTATGAGTAGTATTGGAGAGTATGAACCATGGAGAAGTTGGAATACAATAGATATAACACCAATATGGATTTATAATGAGTTCACAACAGTACCATAAAGTGGTGATTTGCTTTCTTATACTAACAGAGCTTACGAGTTTTCTATTGAGTTTTGTGTTGTGAAGTTTTCAAGTTTTGGGTAAAGTTTTGATGGACTACGGAATAAGGAGTTGCTAGATCCTAATATTGGGGATGCGCAAGGCACCCCAAGATAATATTCAAGGAAGATCCAAGCAACTAAGCTTGTTGATGCCCTGGATGGCATCCCCTCTTTCGTCTTCATTCATCGGTAAATTTACTTGAGGCTATATTTTTATTCACCACATGGTATGTGTTTTGCTTGGAGCATCATTTTATTTTGTTTATATTTGCTTGCTGTTATTCAGAGACATGTTTTATATCTTTTAGTTCAATAAAAATGTCAAGTATAGCCTTTACCATGATTATTTTACAAGTCTTTATGTTGCTGTTTGAAAATAGAAAGTTTGATGTTATGTTTTGAATATTAGTGAATAGTCAGAACATGATAAAATCTTGAATTTTTTTAAACAGTAAGGTACAAAAAATTTGCTACAGTGTGGTAATTTTTCAGAATTTTTGGAGTTAGGGATTCCTCTTGCATTCTTTACAGAATGTCCTGTTTAGACAGATTGCTGTTATGGTTGCATTGTTTGCATATGTTTGCTTGTTTAATGATTCTATTTGAGGATATGAGTGTTAAATATGCAGATGCATTTAGTAGGCAATATCAAATAATAATTTTAGTGATTTGCTACAGTAGAGAATGATAAGGTTATTGCGTTGATTTATACTAACTTATCTCACTGGTTCTTGTTGAGTTTTGTGTGGATGAAGTTTTGAAGATTTAGGGAAACCGTGATATAAAAGAAATAAGGAGGCAAAAAAGCTCAAGCTTGGGGATGCCCAAGGCATCCCTAATTAATATTTCAAGAAGTCTCAAGCATCTAAGCTTGGGGATGCCCCGGTTGGCATCCCACCTTTCTTCTTCAAACAACTATCGGCCAGTATTGGTTGAGCCTAAGTTTTCGCTTCTTCACATGATATGTGTTGTCCTTGCAATGTCATTTTTATTGCTTGCTATTTGAATTATATCCCAAGATCTGAAATTATTAAATTTTAGAGAGTCTTCACATAGTTACACAATTATTCGACTAGTCATTGATCTTCACTTATATCTTTTGGAGTAGCTTGTCGTTTGCTCTAGTGCTTCACTTGTATATTATTAGAGCACGGTGGTGGTTTTGTTTTTAAGAAATTAATGAACTCTCATGCTTCACTTATACTATTATGAGAGTCTCTAAACAGCATGGTAGTTTGCTTTGGTTATGAATTTAGTCCTAATAGGATGGGCATCCAAGATGGATATAATAAAAACTTTCATATAATGTGCATTGAATACTATGAGAAGTTTGATTCCTTGCATATTGTTTTGAGATATAAAGATGGTGATATTAGAGTCATGCTAGTGAGTAGTTGTGGACTGGTAGAAATACTTGTGTTGAAGTTTGTGATTCCCGTAGCATGCATGTATGGTGAACCATTTGAAGGAAATATGCCCTAGAGGCAATAATAAAGTTGTTATTTATATTTCCTTATATCATGATGAATGTTTATTATTCATGCTAGAATTGTATTAACCTAAAACTTAGTACATGTGTGAATGCATAGACAAAACAAAGTGTCCCTAGTATGCCTCTACTTGACTAACTCGCTAATCAAAGATGTGAAAGATCGTGGATGTCGCCTAGAGGGGGGAGTGTGAATAGCCGCTTTAAAATAATTACGGTTTAGGCTTGAAAAAATGCGGAATAAACCTAGCGGTTAATTTGTCAAGCACAAAACCTACAACAACTAGGATCACCTATGTGCACCAACAACTTATGCTAAGAAAGATAAACAACTAAGTGATAGCAAGATATATGACAAGAAACAATATGGCTATCACAAAGTAAAGTGCATAAGTAAAGGGCTCGGGTAAGAGATAACAGAGGCACGCGGAGACAACGATGTATCCCGAAGTTCACACCCTTGCGGATGCTAACCTCCGTTTGGAGCGGTGTGGAGGCACAATGCTCCCCAAGATGCCACTAGGGCCACCGTAATCTCCTCACGCCCTCGCACAATGGAAGATGATGTGATTCCACCAAGGGACCCTTGAGGGCTGCCACCGAACCCGTACAAATGGCAACCCTTGGGGGCGGTCAACGGTACCCATCAAATTGCTCGGGGCGATCTCCACAACCTAATTGGAGACCCCCGATGCTTGCCCGAAGCTTTACACCATAATGATTGAGCTCCGAACACCACCAACCGTCTAGGGCGCCCAAGCACCCAAGAGGAACAAGCTCAAGGGCACCAAGCACCCAAGTGTAATAAGCTTCTCAACTTGTAACTTCCACGTATCACCATGGAGAACTCAAACCGATGCACCAAATGCAATGGCAAGGACACACGGAGTGCCCAAGTCCTTCTCTTCCAAATCCCACCAAAGCAACTAATGCTAGGGAGGAAAATGGGAGGAAGAACAAGAAGGAGAACACCAAGAACTCCAAGATCTAGATCCAAGGGGTTCCCCTCACATAGAGGAGAAAGTGATTGGTAGAAATGTGGATCTAGATCTCCTCTCTCCTTTCCCCCCAAAACTAGCAAGAATCCATGGAGGGATTGAGAGATAGCAAGCTCGAAGAAGGTCAACAATGGGGGAAGAACATGAGCTCAAAGGATATAGTTCATTGGGGAAGAAGATCCCCTTTTATAGGTGGGGAAAAATCCAACCGTTATGCTCACAGCCCGCACAGAGCGCTACTACCGCTCCAAGGAGCAGTACTACCGCTAGGGCGGTAGTAGCCCTTTGAAAAACAACAACGAGGAGAAAAAGGCCAGTAGAACCGCTGGAGCAGTACTACCCGCTCGTCCTCACGGTACTACCGCTAGGGATAGCGGTACTACCGCAAAGGGTAGTGGTACTATTGCTTGCGAGCGGTACTAAAAAATACATCTGTGCCTACCACCGCTGGACCTAATGTGAGATTTTGGTCCAGAGCGGTACTACCGCTGTAGTAGCCACAGTAGTACCGCTCTGGAGCGGTAGTAAAAAAGTACATCCGCTCCAATCCGCGGTAGTACCACTGCAGCCTTTTCAGAACACCAAAACTGCCACAACTTCTGCAAACGGACTCTCAATTCAACTAAACCAAGTTCGTTGGAAATCTAGCGACAAGGCCTAACACAATCTTGATAGAACTAACAATAATAAGCAAATTAGAGAAGTCCCATGAGAAAATGGTGAGAACCCTTCCTTGAAAAAGACCGGTAAAACCTCCAACACCGAAAATGCGATAGAAGAAGCATATGATGTCCGTTTTCGATGTACTAGAGCTTGTCACGAAGATAACCACAAGCTATAAAACCTAAAAATAAAATACAAATAAGAATCAAGAAAGATGATGCAAGGATGCAATGGTTTGAGCTATCAACGAACGATACGATCAAGCTAGTCACTTGAGAGCCCCCCTTGATAGTACGGCTATCGATCCTATAACCCGGTCTCCAAACTATCACCATGAGACCTGTAAAATATAAAACCTCTCAAGGGCAAACCTTTTCCTTGCATGAAGTCCACTTGAGCTAGATGATGACGATCTTGACTCCCTCAAGTTGGACCACTTTTCTTGATTGCGTTCGCTCGATGAAGACTAGTTGATTGCTCCCTCATACTCAACTATGGGTGAGCCACTCTTTGGCACATATTCACAAGTCCATTGATACCATAATGGACGGCATGCTACAAGCATGACTTCTTCGTGATTGTCCACTTGAAATTGCACAACACAACCTTAATTTGATGTCATCCTCCATCGGTTGTATGTGGTCTTCCTCTTGACGCAAGCCCATAGAAGCAAACCTAACCCCACATAGAACTCTCACAAAGACCATGGGTTAGTAAACAAAGTGCAATGGAAAATGCTTATCAAATTGTGAGATCACTTGATCCCCCTCGGTGTATCTTCTACGCTTTGTGTGATGATCAACTTGAATCACTCTCTGTACTTAGTCTTGATCAACCTTGACTCTTTCCAACTCTCCTCATTTGGATGATGTCTTGAAGGTAAAAATGAATGATCACACAATCTTGTTCTTCAAGACATGCTTGCAATAAGCTCAATACTCACATGACCAATCTTTGGATAATTCCTTAACAGAACCTTGGTCAACTCATAAACTCCTTGAAACCAACACATGTACTTCAAGAAATTCCTATGGACAAATCCTTCAAATATAACTCAATGCAACCATTAGTCCATAGAGAATGTCATCAATTACCAAAACCACACATGGGGGCATCGCATGTCCTTTCAATCTCCCCCATTTTGGTAATTGATGACAATCACTTTCAAGAGAGTTTATATAAGGAATTATGCATCACCATGCAATGCAACATCCAATGATGCATGCGTATGAGATGCAAAAGCTTAGGAACAAAACCAAAGCAAGAAGAGATGACTCTCTAAACTTTTCCATAAAACTCTCTGAAACTTCTCCCCCATTGGCATCGATTGCCAAAATGCGCGAAAAGCTAAGAAGGCCAATAAAAATTGTGTTCCTCCATAAATTGTGTATTTCTCAATAAGAGAGTGGAATGCACTACACATATCCAAAGGTAAATACTTGGAGGAAGACAAAATATATTGAGGCTCAAAGATTGCTAAAGAATGATATGCCACAAAGACATAACAAAGAGAGATACAAGCAATCAGGCAATCAAAAGATTGAAACGAGCTATCAAAAGATACCAATTGAACTAACAAGACCAATGCTCCTATGAGCCACATGAAAAAGATATTATGATATGAGCAAAGGAGTGTTCTAAAGAAACTAGAGAAGCTCCCCATGATTTGTGCACACATAAGAATATTTGTATTTGGATACAAAGTGCACAAAAATAGGATCATAGCTCCCTCAAAATCAATAGAAACTTACAACAAGTGCAAGTTAGCATACAGGAAACAAATCCTAGCACTTGAAACAAACACATGGTTGAACAACATGTAAAAGAGGCAACTTAAATATAGGCTCAACCAAAAAGATGTGTGTGAGTCATGGCAAAGATCTTGAGAAGACTAATATAAGGATGAGCATTAAGCATCAAAATAGTCTTGGATAAATGAGATACAAGGTGAAAGACATGTCCTTCCCACACACACACAAAAAGCAAATGGGTCACAAGCACACTAAAAATGCAAAATGAATAACCAACACTTGTGACAACCCATGGTGAAGAAAGAAAAAGGAAGCCTTATCAAGACGAGGGATACCAATTAAGATGGCAAAAGCCTTGTAAAGACAAGCATGAGGAAAATAATCTTCACCACACAAGAGTGCATCAAGATGCAACAAGATATAAGATCCGCACTCAAGATAAATCCTTTCACATAACCACCAAGGAAAGGTGTACGTGAAAGAATAAGGATATCAACTATAGATGTAACTTCTCTCAAGTGTATAAGATTCTAGCTAGATGAAGATCATGATGATATCAATCCACAAAAGAAGGATGCACACACGAAATAGTTACAAAAAGAAAGAAATAAGATATCCATATGGTAGTCATAAATATACCAATAAGATATTTGCTTGAAGGCATAGCACATGGCTAGATATGGTCTTATTGTATATAAATGAGTTCCAACCACACGAGCATCAAAGACATCACAACTAGCAACAAGAGATCATTGTTGGGATGCTTTGAGAAAGGAAACAAGTATCACAAGAAAGAATGAATTACATGCCATGATACAACCTACACAAGGTTGATGCAAGAAACATGTGCATGAAGTAGATGATGATACTTGTTACCGAGATACCATTGGAAGGATGTAGTAGATACCAGTTGAAGGTAGATAGTAGTTCATTGATCATCCTAGCTTGACTCCAATAAGCACATGGTTACAACACCTTCCTTGTGAGTGAGCCAAGCATCCAATGCCTCTCCAAATGTTCCTAGAAAAACAACACAAACTAAACGGTGCCCAAACTCATTGGGACCAAATAGTTAGAAACACCAATACATAGGACAAACTCCACATAAATATGTGCATATAGATATGAAAATGAATTTCATGCACATCTCATCCAATTTGAGACTTGGTGGAGTTTCCCTTATATATTGGGTCAAACAAAGAAAGCATGCCCAACAAAATACATGAAGTAAATATGCATGCTCAAAACTTTCAAGAACCGATACCAAATGAAAAAGAATGCCAAGTGAAAAAGGATACCAAATGGAGAAATCATCACTTGGAAGATATCATTAAAGATACATCAAGGAATGAGATATCCATTGAAACACGTAAAAAGAAGGATACCAAACTCCCTAAAGAGAGGATGGTTCCAAACAAACCATGCCCTCTACAAAGTTTCATGACGGCACAAAGTACCAAAAAGAAATGGCTTGCCTTCCACCAAAACACACTTGATAAGGATCACAAGAAGAGTGTTCTAAAGAAAATAGGATAGCTCCCCCACGAGTTGTGCATTATAGAGAATTTGCATTTGAATACAAAATGCACAAGGTGGGATCACCACTTTCACTATATCTAGAAAACACTAGACAAGAACAAGAATAAACAAGATCCACAAGTGGTATGGAAGACAATGGGAGTTGATACAATCCTAGGCAAGAGAAAAGGCAAATAAAAACAAAAGGCAATGTAAAGATGATCAAAAAATTCTACCACACATAAGTGACTACCAATTGTCAAAAGACAAGAAGTATTTAGAAATAATTCCCGGTGGTAGATAACAAGGATATCCAACATCATCTTCACAACAAACACAAGCAAATTGCAACTTGTAGAGCTAACATGTCACCTAGGAACAAGATAATTAATAATATCAACTCTAAATGACAATATCTCAAATGTACACATTTTCTAGGCTTGTAATATGCACATAGCATATTACTCCCTCATAATGTGATACCAAAGAAAACTTAACAAGAGGCAATAAGAGGATCCAACGAGAGATAACCAATGGACCTTTTAGAATTTGAATTTCTCATGAGAGATATACCACCTAGCGACTAGATACACCACAAAAAAAAGACACATCCATGACATTATGGGTCGAACGAATTTGTTTTCTGTCATACTTATGACACTTCTATGACGATAATTATGACAAAACCCAGTATCATCATAGATGTGCTGGGCTCCTACTTCTATGACAAAAATCATGACAGAAAATGGGTTTTTCATCCTGGGCGGGCCGGAGACGCAGCTGCATGACATTCTTTGGGCCGTCCATGACGGAAAAAACCATGGTAGAAGCGAGGGAGAGGAAAATATCGTGGTGTTCCCGGTTACGGTGGGTGGTCGGGGCCGAGCGATGCACGGAGGTTTGCGCGTTTCTCTCGTACACGCACATGCATGGGTGCAAGGCGTTGGGCTCTAACTAACCCGAGCGATTGCACTGCAGGCTACGCGTTACTGAACCCGAGCGATTGATCGATGGCTGTTAACTAAACCCGATCGAGCGATTCCTTCGCTACTGCTGCTAACTGAAGCCAATTGATGCTGCCTTTGGATGAACAGTGAGCGTTGCTGGGGGGGTTGGATGAACAGTTCCCGGTGGGGGTGGATGAACAGGACCCCGTGGTGTTGCCTCTGGATGAACAAGACCCCGATCGATCGAGCCGGTTGGGGCTGTATAAACAGGACCCCGTGGAGGGCTGGATGAACAGGATGACCCCGCGGTGGGCTAGATGAACGGTAGACGATGGAGGGGTGGATGAACAGTAGCCCGTGGAGGGGTGTTTAAACAGGAGCCCGTGGAGAGGGCTGGTTGAACAGTAGTCGGTGGAGTAGCACGCGGTGGAGGCTGGATGAAGAGGAGCCTGTGGATGAATAGTCGCAGGTGGAGGCTGGAGGAGGTCGACAGTGGATGAACAGTAGCCCCGTGGAGGCTGGAGGAGGTCGACGGTTGAGATGAACAGTATCCCGTGGAGTCCTGTTTTGCGGTATGCCACACCCCTCCCGATGAACAGGACCTCCGTTTTGACCATAGCGCTCCAACACAAGTCCGTTTCATCCGTTTTGTGGTACGCCACGCCCCTCCTGATCAACAGGACCCTGTTTCGACTGTAGGAGGTCCAACACAAGTCCTTTTCCTCCGTTTTGCGGTATGCTAGACCCCTCCCGATGAACAGGATCCCGTTTCAAATGTGGCCGGTCGAACAAAAGGCCGTTTCCTCCGTTGTGCGGTACGCCAGGCCTCGTTTCCATTGGGTGTTCTGTCCAAGCCGGTTGGCTCCCATGTGTTCCGTTGCCTCCCGATGAACACGACGCATTCCGTTGCCTCCCGATGAACACGACGCATTCCGTTGCCTCCCCATGAACATGACGATGACGTAGTTTCTCCGTTCCGACCCAACCATGTACACAAGCCCTGGTCGTACATATGCGTGAGTACGCATTCAAGACCCCGCTCGTACTTACGTGTGTGGCCGTATTTTCTTTCTTGCACCCTAGCCGATGTACGTACATGCACATGCTATGTGCGCGCCTCTACTATGACACATGCACGCCTCTACATCGACCAGTATGTACATACACATTCGCAACTAGAATGACAACGCTACGTATGCTTCGACAAGGTGGGTCCCGACTGTTAGGAACTTCCTTGTGTGCGAAGATGTAGCTGGTGGGTCCCAGCAGTCAGGGGGCGAATCATTTTTTTTTGCCTGGGTGCACTTCCTTGCATGCGAAGATGTAGCTGGTGGGTCCCAGCAGTCAGGGGGGAAATGTTTTTTCGCAAAATACGGTGGCCCGTCCGGTGGGTCCCAGCTATCAGGTGGAGTAATAACTATTTTGCGCGTAATAAGGAGGTACTTCCTTGCGGCCGTCGTGGACCCAGCTATCAGCCTCTCCACGTACAGTACTCTTCCAATGGAAGTCGTTCCTTGACCATGTTGACCACGCCGTGCAGAGAGCACCAGGGCGGTGGATGACGGCGAGGCCTAGGAAGGGGACGACGTGGAGCCAGGGAAGACGCGGTAGTGGAAGCCCGCGTGGAGAGGAGTACAAGGGTTCACTGGTTCAGCTGCGGTGTGAGGCTTCCGATGACTCTCGTTTGTTGACCATGTTGACCACATCGTGCCGAGCGCACCAAGGCCGGTGGACGACGGAGAGGCCCCAGACTGGAACGACCCATAGATGGGGAAGACGCGGCAGTGGAATCGCAGATGGAGAGGAGTGGGAAACTTGACTGGTTCGGGTGCGCAGCAGCACTGCCACCCACAGGAGACAGGAGCAAGAACAGAGGTTGAAGAAGAAGCACGGCTGTTGGATTAACATCCAACGGTCCAGCTGCTAGAATCATTTGTTGATTAAGTTGACAAAGCCCTGTGTACACGTCTGCTTAGTAGGCCCACAAGTCAGCCACCAAATCTGCCGTGTACCAGCTGTCATCGGGAGGAAAATTATTTTTCGCATAACAAGGAGGCACTTCCTTCCATGCAAAGATACAGACGGTGGGTCCCAGCTGTGTGGGAAGGAAACATCTTAATAAAGAGGAACTTTCCTTGCGTGCGACCATGGACCTCATGGGTCCCAGCCATCAGGCTCTCACATACAGTCCTCTTCCGATGACTCTCATTTGTTTACCATGTCGCGCCGAGCGCAGCGAGGCGGTGGACAACGGCGAGGCCCCAGACTGGAATGACCCAGAGATGGGGAAGACGCGGTAGTGGAGTCGCAGACGGAGAGGAGTGGGAAACTTGACTGGTTCAGGTGCGGGGTGGGCCTACACTCGGCAGAGAATAACAGGAGGTGCGGAGTGGAGGGATGGCCTCGCCGTCGGCGGGGTAGCGTTTTGCTGCATGGCGTGCAAAACAACGCCGCTGGACGCCGGAGGCTGGAGCAGGCGGTCCGAGCAGCGCTGCAGGAAGAAGACGAGAGATTGAAGAAGAATGCCGGCCGTTGGATGTAAATCCAACGCCTTGCTTAGGCTTCGACCTACTGGCCCACATGGCAGCCAGTCCATTTGTTTTTTAGTCCATTTGGTGGGCTGGGTGAAACAATGATGTATCATCTATGCAACCCGTTTATATATATGGTAGAATTTAAAGCACATTTGTATTTTTCTTGAAATCCGTGACTTGCTGGGCGGGTGAAAATATCATGTTGGGCTGGACGGAGAAATGTTATAAAAACATAAACACATGATTGCACATCTATTACTGCATTGGTCAGTAAAATCTTTGCAAGCTTATGTACGCAATCACTAGGAGTTAACTTGCCAAGTTATATATAAACAATTATTATTATTATTTTGTAAGAACTTTCAATTTACGAAATAAAATATCATTTTAATTTGATGAGTTAATAGGACGTGGGGTATTATTATTTTTTAAGCTCGACGTGGGATAGTTGAGTTGGTTCTAGGGAAAAGTACTGAGAGAAAACTCAGTTTACATTGAAAAAGAAAGAGGAAGAAAATTCAAATATAGGATTAATGGAAACAAAAAATAAAGGAAGTGGGAAGGTCTATAAAATGGTTGGATGAACGACAGGTTTAACGGAACCTTATGTTGTTCGAAAAGGATATATATATTATTATTATTATTATTATTATTATTATTGAAGGGAAAACATAGGTTCAGGTTTGCATTCTTACAGAAAAAAAGAACTGAGCTGTGTGTCGTCTTGAAAAAACAAACATAACTTGGGCTGCTGATGTTATAGACAAGCTAGGTTGGGAGGCACGGAGGCCGCTTGATCCAAAAAACGTTGAAACATGTCGTGGGCTGCCCATGTTAAACAACAAAACGTAGGCCATGGACCTGCCCGGGACTGTCAGCCTCTCGACGAACAGTTGTCTCCAGATTCCTCTTGTTTTGCTGACCATGTTGGGAATGACAGACGGCAGCGCCGCGGCGAGAGCACCAAGGTGGAGGACAACGTCTAGACCGTGGACCGAACGAACCGGAGCGAGGGAAGATGCAAGCGGAGGGGAGTATGAGGGTTGACTTGTTTGGATGCAGGGTGGCCGGTGGAGCTCCTTGGTATCGTTGTCTTCTTTCATGTTGGCGTAGCAGGGGTTGATAATGGTCTCCGTGAGGTCAACCACGGAGTCCTTCTCCTGCCCGTTGTCGATGATCTTGTATTGCTTCTGGATGTTGACAAGCTTGCAGCACCAGATGGCCGAATCATCGCGTTCTTCCTTATCTCCACCGTAGCGAAGGTGCAGTCGGCGCCGCCGATGAAACGAGCGAATGCCCTAGAACCTCTAATGGTCCTACAGCAGTGGTAGACGAGAACCTCATCTCGCACGCATACCTGGGCGACCGCGATCCGCTGGTCCCTGTCAGGAGATGAATGGATGGGCACAAGGTCTAGTCCTGCGACCTTGTGCTTTCTCGTCCTATAGGTACTGCTTGAACTCGGTGAGGTAGAGCTTCACCGAGTCCGGATCGTTGGTGTACATCATATTCAGCTTGGTGCCGCCATGGGACTGAACAGAGAACTCAAAGGTGAACTCCTTGCCGAAGTCCATATCCAGCAGGCTCACCCCTCGGATCGCCATTGGAGTCTCTTCAAGTGAACGAGTGAGTAGGCGGCAGCAACAATTTGTTTTTCAGCTATTGGGGAACTAGATTCAATAGTAAACTGAGTGTGTATAGGCGACAACAGTTACTACCCCCTCCTTCACCCGCTGCACGCCCGGCAGAATATGCACCCTCGGTGCATTCAAACGCCTCCATTAAGAAACCTATTCCGGCCACACACGTCGGTTCACGAGTGGGTCTGTATTGGTACTGTAATAACAAGTGTTAGTGGTCACTTTACTTAAATTTCATTAGCTTTAGTTAAAATGTATTCTTAAAACAAGAAATGCATTGGCTCGTTCTATCAGTGCCACAGGATCAACATGCACAACAATTAGAATTATTATTCTAAGGACGCACATGATCAGCACATTTGCCGCACTTTCACACAGAAAATACTACCAAGTTTGAATAGTTTGTTATGGTTGCTGTCCTTTGCATCATCATGTCGTGTTTCCCAGCTTGCAAGATTCAGAACCAACAAATAAGATTCAAATAATAAGTACAACAAAGATGCCTACACATCTCATTGATTCCTAGCTTCCAAGATTCAGAACCAACAAATAAGATTCAAATAATAATTACAACAAAGATGCCTATATATCTCATTGATTCCCAACTTGCAAGATTCAGAACCAACCCATTAGAGCCTTTTGATAAAGTGAATATTGAGATTAAATCCATCTTGGCAACCCAAGAATTTGGCGAATGCTCTTGACCATCACAACATCTGTAGTAGAGTATTCTTGGTTGCACATATAAGAAAGAGCATGGATTTAGGACTCTAGCAGCCGTCGAGATGGTTGTACAAACATTAGACTTTTATTTTGGCCACCAATTCTATCTATGTTCCTGATGCGTCAATCTTTGATGCACCCCTTGAAATTACTATAATACTGGCACTAGTTGAAGCAAACTTTATTTCCAAAACGAGAAAAATTGTGATAGAATAGCTTTATTTAAAAAATACAACATTGGCACAGCATGACAATGCACAATCATGTTGATAAAGGATAGTACTGACCGGTGTGAGGGGTCCTATGCCGCCACGACTCGATTTGGTGAACCTGCAACTCCACTCGGATGAGGTCAACCTCCAGCTCCATGATTCAACTCATAGGCCTTTTTTCTACAGTTCACCTGAAATGAAGCAAAGATTGCATCATTCAGCTAGCAAGAAGTACTTGCTCTCGTGAGCTGGCAGGTTCTTCTCTAGTAGTTGCACTAAAATTCAGCAACATTGAGGTTGGTTGTCCTGCTCATGTAAGGTGCAACTATAATTTTCTTATCCTTTTGTGCAGTTCCACTAAAATAAAGTGCCATTGTGGTGACAGTGACGGCTCATCTTGCAAAAGCTAATAAAATGTTGTATGAGATTACCAGCAGAATTTGATGGAGATTTTGGAAACTCCAATCACCGTTTTGTGCAGTTCCACCAGAATTGAGAGATGTTGCCCATGTGACATTTTAGTTGAACTGCACAAGACACTCATTCCAAAAGAAAGTGTTTTGTGTAGTTCACCAAAAGGTCACAATAGCAACAGGTGAAATGGATATCCCTATCTGCACAAAAAGATAGAAAGTAGACAGTTGCTGGTCAATAAGAATATACGAAACATACACAAAATGAAAAGAAGCATGGCAATCACGCAAGGACAGTAGAAATTTTAAAATGTCAGCAATGCTTCATGTTACCGGAAGCATTATGATCAACTATGACATTCGTCAAATATGGGATTACTTTAATGGTGGCATTGCTTGTTTACCAGATACAGTAAATCAACAACAGCTAAAGAGTTGGTTTAAGGGCATGGGACCATGGGGACACCAGGTCACTCAGCAGCGTAAAGAAGCAACTTACTTATCATATTTGGGAAAACAACAGGAGTACCATTTGTTAACACAGTTTAATTTCATCATATCACTGGAGGCATTAGATTAACAATAACACTGGTTAGACATGTCCTTAAGGTAACAGTGTGATCGCTTCATTTTACATGCGCCCTTACATTAACAACAGCAAAAGGTTGGTATAAGGACATGCAACAGTGGAAGCATCAGCACAATGTACCTACAAAGAGGCATAAAGTGCTGATGCCGAGTTTGTTCATGCTCTGTGAGTGCACCAAATCTAATCCTGGAGAACTTTTCCTATGTGAGGGCAGCAAATCTAATACTAGAGACCTTTTACTATGTGAGGGCAGCAAATCTAATCCTGGAGACCTTTTACTATGTGAGGGCAGCAAATCTAATCCTGGACATACTCTGTTGACTTGTCCACCAGCCGCCACTTTCTATCCATTTTTTAACCAATAATAGATTTGTTCCTTATCCAGTTTGTACTGAGTTTTCCCATTATTTCCCTTTTCAACCAAGAGACCGGGTACCCGGTCTCTACTACTTTCCCCCTGTTATTTCCTCTTTGAATCAAGTCCTAGATTCATGCTACGATTTTTTCCCCTTTCTTCGTTGTTTGAACCAAGTCCTAGATTCGAATGCATGAAGTAGCTTTACCTCTAATAATACTAAAAATTAAGGTGGATTTGGAAGAGCTGATGGAAGTAGAAAAATATGCACATGTAGACACATTGGGAGATGGGGCAGTAGAGCAAAGCGGCTTTCGAAGAACTTGTACCTGAGGTTCGTCGGGATGTCGGCAGCGGCAGGTCCAATCTGCGCACAATATGGCAGGGAGGAAGAAGGGTCGGAGGACCTCCCGAGCCGATGATGTGTCGGAGAGAATGGCACGGGCAAAGGATCGGACCCTGCCGGCAGCTGTGGATTTCCTCCCTCGGCGGCGATGACTGCATGAATGATGCACCTTTTAGTCCTCTACACACACCGGCCGAAGGGATCCGACCGGATCTGTGACCAGCGGTGAGCACGGAGAAAATGTCGCTATTGCTATCTTGTTTAGATCTGGAGAGGATGAGAGAATGAAGAGAGCAACCCTAGTAAAGCAAGCGATCAGGCCCCTGCATACATATATAGTGGAGTGATTATCTTTTTCTCTCCACAACAAGCGTTTCAATTTGTGTACATGACATTAAAGAAAAGAAACTCTCTATTTAAGGTGACTATTGTATGACTCCTACTTACTACTAGTAGTACTAGTATTGTTCACTTATGCTCCCCGACCCTCCATTCGTTGAACAACCCCACGGGTGAATAAACATACAGTAAGTATTTATATAGAATGAACAATCTCGAACTATTTTCATGTAGTTAAAAGTTCAGGGTGGGGCTTTTCCCGGGCAGTACACGCAGCAGTTTTTGGGTAGGCAGTTTGACAAAGAGGCGAGGAGGGTGAGTGAGTGGCGGGTTCTCAAACTTACTGCTGGAAAGGTCGAGCTATGCGATTTGACGGCACATTACTGCTGGAAAGACTTGTGATATGACTACTCACTATAGTCATCAATTACTGGCGCTACGACCGGGGTGATGCCCCCCTTCCATTCCGCACTCTAATCTGGTGCATGACACGTCGACCCGGATGTTGGCTCTCCCACATGTCGGCGAAGTACGTAGTAGTAAGAAGGAGCAAAGAATGAAGTGGTATATACTACTACTACTACTCAGGTCAGAGGAGTGCAAACCACGGCAGCCCAGTGAACCAGCAGTGCGAACAACGGTAGCCCAGTGAACTAGCAGTAGAAAACAATGTGGTGATATGGCCATAAAAAACAATGTGCTATTGTCCACACTGTAGCATGTACATTACTACTCCTCTTTGTTTGGATCCCTGAGTTAGAGCTAGTTTGTTTTGAAATAGCCTCAAATTATCGAAACAGGAGGGGTTAGTTTGAGCTAGTTTGCTCTAACCCAGCTAAAAAAACTAGCCTGGTGGAGAGGTTCTAATTGGGTTAGTTATCCTCGGGGCCACTAAAAGAGAGTTAAGAAAATCCCCACTGCCCGCACCAGATCGCTCCCCCCCTCTCGCACGACTCCTCTCTATTCCCCATAGGGCCACCCGCCTAAGCGCCGCTCGCCCTCTCTCTCCTCTGGCCGCCCTCTCCTTCCGGCCTCCGCCGCCCTACTCCTGCCTCCCTCTCCCTCCGGCCTTCGAAGGTCGCCCCACTCCCCCTTCACCGGTCGTTTTTCTCTCTCTGTCGTGCACGGCGGCGGCGCATCTACCAGGGAGGTCGCAAGAGGGGTGAGTTTGTTCGTTCCTTCTCTGTCTCACAGCCATATCATTGATCTTGCTCGCTCTAGCGCTAATTCTGATTTGGAAAAGTAGATCCTGATCAAACTTGGTATAGATTTGTGGTGCACACATGGAATTGTTTGATGCTGCTTGAGGAGGTAATATATCTTTCTAGAGGCCCAAAGATTAAGTTCACCTTTCTAGCTATTTCAGTTTCAGGCTTGCATTATTTCTAGAAGCCCAAAGATGCAGTTCACCTTTATAGGTATTTCAGTTTCAGGCTTGCATTATTTCTAGAGGCTCAAGGATTCAGTTCACCTTTATAGGTATTTTAGTTTTAGGCTTGCTTTATTTCTAGAGGCCCAAAGATTAAGTTCCCAGTTGGCGGCATGCAGCCCTGCTACCCATGCCGGTGTCGACCTCAACTCGCAAGGGCCAGCATCAGAGGGGTTCCCGGGGCTTGGGCTCTACAGAGCCTTCCTCCAGAGCGACGATGATGAGCTCCTCCCTCGGTGCGTGAGGGGCTCCGGGCTCCCTCCCTATCGTGAATGACTTCCATGATGAGTTAGCTCATGCTTTGTTTCATGGAGTGTTTTTTTGTGAAGCTTGATTGACGACTTGTATGTTTAAGTGGGATATCTCATTTGTATGGACAAAGTAAAAATTATCATGTTTTGCATGCTTGATTTGTAAAGATGGTTCGTTTATGTCAATTGTGAGTGGGAGGAGGCCACACAAGAGCCGGCCACACCAAATCCGGCAGGAAATAGGGTCCAAAGTAGTCAAATGATTGAGAAAGGGCATTTATTGTCAATCTAACCCTGCCATCCATACACCTCTTTGATTTAGAGTTAGTTCAGGGTTAGAATCTAACTCTAACCTCTAACTGAGTTAGAGTTCTCCTCGTCTCGGTTCATCGCCATCATACTTTCCCCATTCCTGTGTTTTCAGTATCATGTGAATCAAAGAGGCCCTTTTTTGCGAGAAAAATCAAAGAGGCCCTTAGACTAGTTTAGGTCCGGTCATTTTTTATAAACGTGTTATGTCCAAAATTGAATGAACGTGCTCCAGTTTCTACGAAAATAATCCGGTTTCATGTAGTAATTCATTTATTTATTTATTCTTGTGCGGGGGGTTTGCATGTAATCCGTGAGGTCTAAAATGTAAAGTACCCCGGCATATGCTCCGAGTCGTGCATGCACTACGACCTAGATGCTCTATGTCCCACATGTCGGCAAATGGGAGCACGTGGGAATAGCCTAGGAGTACATATAGGAGGATAAATGCGTGAAAAAATATGTACTGTGAAGCGTAGCTATGGTTCGAAAAGGAGACCTAAAGTGATGACAGATATAGGTCGCACGCACCCAACTAGTGGTACTAGACATACGACTATTTTTTCCCTGAAAAAAGAGGTACGAGTGCTCAGTACTCCTATTCTATCAACACGAATCCAATCTGACAACAGCGTCCGTGCTACAGCTAGCTCTCCTCCCTTGTTTCTCTCTTCAAATTCTAAACTCGGCTGACGCCCGGTGGGCGGGGTGGGTTTGCTCAACTGCGGCCCCACCTCACAGTGAAAACATTACGACTGGAATAAAAATGCCATATACTCCCTCCGTTCCTAAATATAAGCCTTTTTGGATACTATTTCAAATGGAATACAGCATACAGATGTATGTGGACATAGTTTAGAGTGTAGATTCACTCATTTTGCTCTGTATGTAGCAGTCACTTGCTGGAATCTTTAGAAAGACTTATATTTGGGAACTGAGGGAGTACTATACTAATAAAACATTAAGGCTACGAGGCGATGCAGTGCTGGTTACACGAGGCAAGAAGAAGAGATGTATCCATCGACGATGTCCACCTCCTCGACTCAGGGAGCCGGCCCACCAAACGGTGCCTAAGTAGCAACGACTTTCGTGGCCAGGTCGACGTGCTTCTGAACAATGGCGTCCAAAGATTCTAGCCGCTAGAAGAAGGCCAACATCTTTCTGTCCTTGCTTGCGTTGTAGTGGCCTATGTAGACGATTTCCTCGTAGACATGGATGTGCAGGTCGATGGTTTCTTGCATGGCGAGACGCTGCGCCGCGAGCGTGGCCTCGATTTGCACATTCATTGTCGCAACCTCCGGCACCTGCAGGGCCACCGGGGCTTGAAAGAGTTCATAACCATGGAGGCTGATGAGGGTGGCGCGCAATGAGGAACCTGGGCGCGCGGGCTGGAGCAGTACGGTAAGGTCATCCGTGCGCTTCTTGATGGCGGTGAACTTGCGGATGGAGTTGACCATCATGTCATCCATGCGAGAGGCGAAGCCAACGTCGGCGAGGGCTACGATGCCGGCGGTCGCCAGCATCATCTGAAAACACTGCGCGGTGCTGGGCCGCAGGCCGGTGCCTTGGATGATTTGGCACAGCCGACTGCCGCTTGCATCCATCGCCTCCATAGGTGCTTGTGACTTTTGGTCACTTAGTCTTGGATTGGAGTGAGCAGTGTTGCGCAGAGACTTAGGAGTAGATGGATTGGAGTGGTGGGGCGCCTTTATATGAGAGTCCAAACTCTGTTGTATTCACATCGTGTTGGCTCTATTTTGCTTCTCCAATTAATTCCCTCTGCATGTAATTGAGGATGCATCATTGACCGTTCAACGTCTCGGGAACCGCTACCCTCTCCCTCCTTGGCATTTCAAGCACCTATGGAGGCGACTGCCACTCACGTCTATCGCGTTTCAGGAGACGTTCCCATCGACGACGAGGTGCCTATGGTGACTTCATAAATTTCAAGATGATAGTGTCGGCTCAGTCTTTCAGAGGTGCTCATAGGGGTAGGGTGTGCGTGTGTGCGTTCAGAGGGGTGAGTGTTTGCACGTGTATATGAGCACTTGCGTCTGTACTATGTCAAAAAATACGTAAATGCATGTCAAAAAGAGACTAGTCAGTATACTCAATATTGTGCACCTCGGAGAGGAAAACGAGAGAACTACGTATTTATTTACGGTGCAGATTCACTCATTTTGCTCCATATGTACTCCGTCTCGGTGTAGTCTAGTCACTTGTTGAAATCTCTAGAAAGGCAAATACTCCTTTCTAGTTTCGGCTCACATAGCAATTTTGTCTCATGCAAGAGCCTGGCTATATGTGTGCTCCAATGTTCACAACTGCGGGAGGGAGAGTGTGTAGCGAAAGCTTCTCCTAGCCTTGCCAGCCACCACACCCATGGGCGAGGGAGGGACCCTCCTGCCTTTGCATGTATGACAGGTGGGCCCGACAGGTGGGTGGCCCACCTGTCATACAGCCAAAGGCAGGTGCAGTTAAGTCCGCGAGGGAGAGATAATCAAACTTCTCGTTGATGTACGAGTTGACACGACACATCAAAGCACTGCACTCGGTATATTTCAATAATTTGTGTTTATCGATGCATTAATTACAACGCATTCATGCATGCCGTGACTCTCCTTTTGATACTTGCATGTGTTGATTTAATGCACCTTGAAGTAGTATAAATATGTGACGGTAAAGCTTTGTAATGCCCCGGCCCTAAAGCGAGAGATGGTTGTGCACGAGGAGGGCAAGATCATGCAGATGGAACATGACCTGACGATGGAGCTCTATAAGGTCTCGATGGACCTCACCATGCTCCACTGCCCCTTGTGCCTCCGCCCCTTGACGCCTCTAGTGTATGAGGTTCAAATACACCTCGTCCGTTCGGCTGATCAAGCAAGGTGCAGGTTTCTTGATTGATGTGCTATTCGATTGATTTCTGCAGTGCAAGGGAGGGCACCTGGCCTGCGCGGACTGCCGCGTCGAGCACTCCGGGAACCAGCGGCAGTGCCAGAAGTGCAAGCGCGGCGGTGGCTTCGATGTGCAGAACACGGCGGTGGGCGTCGTCCTTTTGTCGGTGAGGGTGGAGTGCCCGCACGAAGGTTGTGGGCTCTATGTCACTTACCACAAGCTCGCCGATCACCAGAGCGTGTGTTCGCTCGCACCCTGCAAATGCCCCGTGCCCGTCTGCGGCTACGAAGGCCCGCCGCCGGCGCTCTACCACCACATCAGCACCGCGCATCCCATGCCCGTGCACAGGATCCAGTACGACAAGGTGCTCCAGCTACAAGTGCCACTGCCGGAGCCACGGCTCTTGCTGTTCACGGAGGAGGATGACCGCGCGTTTTTCTTGGTCGGCGGCGTGCTCGACATCGGCGTGCCTATCGTCGTGTCGGTCGTCTGCATCAGAGCAGGGGCATCCACACTGCCGCACTACGTGGCCAAGCTGTGGGTGAACGGCCCGTCGGGGGAGCCCAAAGGCACGACCGACGCCATCAAGGTGGAAATGGAGGTGACAAGCAGCAAGGATCCCAGCAATGTCGTTGTGCAGGAGTTGACCTTCTTCACAGTTCCGCCCAAGCTGCTGGCCGGGGCTAAGCTGGTGTCCCTCCACATTCAGATTGACAAGCTCACGTCCTAAATGTTTCTACAGTGCCTTCTGCTTATCTTAGTAATATGCTAATATAGGGATTAGCTCGGCCTACTTTAGCTCAAGATATGGTGGGTTTTGGTGGCAATGCAGCAATTACTTCGACATCAGATTAGTAATTTCCAATAGTCGAACGAATATTTTGTGTGTGTTGGATATAAAGTTTCTTTGGGTAAGAAGTACTACTTGTCATCAAAATGGATAAAAGGAGATGTATTTAGACGTATTTTAGTTCTAGATACGTCCCTTTTTATCCATTTTGATGACAAGCACTCCCTCCGTTCCAAAATACATGCCTTCCATTTGTCAAAACATAGATGTATCTAGACATGTTTTAGTATATAGGTACATCCATTTTTGGACAAATGGAAGTCAAGTAGAGTAGTACTCTTCCATCCGGAAATACTTATCATCAAAATGAATAAAAGGGGATGTATCTAGATATATTTTAGTTCTAGATACATCCCTTTTGTCCCTTTTGATGACAAGTATTTTCGGACGGAGGGAGTATTTTGGAACAGAGGGAGTATATGCTTGTTTGTTCAAGAAGTGTTTCATACTTGTGCGAGTTGACGCGACACATCAAAGTAGTACTGCTACTAGTAGTACTCCCTCCGACCCTAATTTCTCTGCACATAAGTCGAGGCGCAGATACCAAGCAGGGCCTGGTTGTGTTGGACAACTCACCGGAATGCGCACCAGGCAGACGAAGCTCGTGTCGTATTGGTGTCGTGTGCGGCCCGCACATTAACCAAAACCTCGCGCCTCCAGCTTAGCCTCCGTGTTTTAAACTTCTCAATCTCAAGGCCAAGGAGCAACGTGAATCCTATGATAGAGCCAATCGGACGGTTGAGAACACTACAATTCATAGCTACAGATGCGTGTGTGACCTCCTAGATGCAGAGGTCGGGGGTCATCATCCTCCTTTTCGAGAAAAAATAGATGCTTGTGTGAGAGGACGAGTGCGTGCGTGCACCTCTTCTCTTCCTGTATAACGTACTAAACTCAGAGTACAAGTGTATGTGGGTGGCACGATGGTGAGTGCGAGAAGTCCCGAGAGATAGGTTTAATGCGTCTGGAAAAAAAGACTAGCCTATAGCTCGCCACGCGGCTATTCCTGTCGAATGCCCCATTAACCGTAAGATATGTATTCGACGGTGCCAGTTATTGCACGTACATAGAAGTAGAAAAAGAACTACCATGGCATATGCTACACCACGACCGAGAACACATGGCCACGTTACGCCATCCGGGAATAGTGCCGCACTTCGAAACTAGAATCGTCAATAAATTCAGAGCTTGCGTCTCATCAAATTCCAAATTACTACTACTACCATGCTATATTGAATTGCAAACCTGTTCACACCAATCACAACCTAAATGTTTTCCCACTTAGGAGCATATTAGTACTCGGTTATAAATACTACTATGCCAAGATGACTGCACATTCCTCCTCAACTCCTCATCCACAAAAACATACAAGTCATTCAGCATCCATCCCTTGCGTCTGCCATGGCCATCGTGAGTTCTGGGTCGAGAGATTACCACCAGGGAGAGGCGAGCATGGAAGCGGAAGCACGAGAGTTGTCCCGCCTCGCTGCGAAAGCAGCAGAAATGTCCCGCCATGCGGAAGTAGCAGCACAGAGGTCCTGCCGCACCGCCGAAGCAGCATGGAGGTCCCGCCGCACCGTCGATGCAGCAGACTGGTCCGGCCGTGTCGCGAAAGCAATAGAGATGTCCCGCCGCACCTCGAATGCATCAGAGATGTATCGCCACACCGCGGCGGCATGGGAAAATGTTTCGCGGACAGGCGACGACTCTTACAGTCGCATGCATGCGATCATCCATAGCCAGATGGATCAGATCTCCGGCTGGGCGAGGTTGCAGGACGACAAGAAAGCCTCGTTTGAACAGGCTACCAGCGTCATCCTACAATTAAGGGAGGCCAATGAGAGGTTCCGGGCCGAGCGCGACCTGCTGAGGGCAAAGATCGCCCGAAGTGCAGACCAGCAGGAGGAGACCAGTGCCTTCTTGAAGAGGACCGGCGTCATCGTCAAGAAACTTATTAACGAGAATGACATGCTCCGCATCGAGCACCAAAGGCTGGTGGAGGAATCCGTGGATGCTCTCAAGCAGCGTCTTGAGGACACGAAAGAGCTCATCACCGCTCGCCGCGGAGACTAGTTCTCGCGGCCTGCAGCAACACATCAAGAAAGTAGAGATCAGCGAGCCAGATCCTTGTCTTCCTTCTTCTTTTGCCCTTTTAGGCGTAGCCGCATGTGGCTTTTTTTAATTAACTTCCTAATTATGTAAGACAGTTATTATCCATTGTCATCATCCTTATATATTCATCAGTCTTGCTATAAGTCGCAGTAGATGCTATATAGGTCCGTTGGATCTTACATCAAGATCCGTGCTTTTAGATTTTTCTTTTTTCTCTCTTAAATCTCAGTCGAGTGAGACGTAGCCACGCCATTAAACAGAGGCTTGGGCTCCATTAATGGAGACCTTGGGAGAGAGGTGTACGGCAGATGGAGGTCAAAGGTCTCTCCTCCCGATAAGCACGCGCAGGTGTCTGATCGCACGCCTCTCATACTCAAATAGCTACCCTCCACTGCGCCTCCTAGCTAATAAAAAAGTGGACGTGTGGCGGCACATAAATGGTAGTAAATAGAACGCCCATGGTTTCAATAATACTTGTTTTTCCGATTGTAACGTGACAGCACTTGTTCCAAAATGACTTTGTTGATTGTTAATGTGTGCGCCTTCGCAAATCGGACTGCAAAATTACCACAGCATGCTGGTGCCATGTCATGGCACGAAGCCAAGTTTCATTATTTTCATGCGTGTTTTGGATTTACAGGAATTAAAAAACTAAGTTTCTCAATGTTTCCAGCCCAGCCATGACGCCCAGAATTTTGAATTTCATTCCCATTTCTTGCATCGAACCTAGAAATTTACCCGAGGACACACATGTGATTTTTCAACCAACTTTGGTGCACTGGAGCATGTGCTTGTATTTCGAATTTGAATTATGCACATAAAGGTGACACGTTCCCTCTTAGAACCATGAGCGTTCTTGAGAGAAGCTCCGGTTTGCAAGAAGCTTATACCAAAATTTGTCCCTATTCGGCCATATTTTTTTACCACAGCATGGTACTACCATGACATGACACCGTGCCAAGTTTCATGATTATAAAACCAAGTTTCTCAATGTTCTCGATCGAGCCATGATGCCTAGATGTTTGAATTTTATTCCCATTTCTTGCATGGGTCCTAGAAATTCACCCGAGGACACAGATGTGATTTTTCAACCAACTTTGGTGCACGTGAGCATGTGCTTGTAGTTCAAATTTGAATTATGCACATTAATGACCAGAAACTCAATTAATGTATAAAAAAGGTCAAACGAACCAGGAATAATTCCAGAATTTAACAGGGCACTCATGTAATTCTATGTTGCCTTTGTAAATAAACTCAAGGGGGCAGCGTATATCGTTTCACACTCAAAGGTGGCACGTTCCCTCTCAGAACCACGAGCCTTCTTGAGAGAAGCTTCGGTTTACAAGAAGCTTATACCAAAATATTTTCCTATTCGGCCAATTTTTTTTACCACAGCATGGTAGTACCATGACATGACACCATGCCAAGTTTCATGATTTTCAGACGTGTTTTGGATTTACAAGAATTTTAAAACCAAGTTTCTCAATGTTCTCGGCCGAGCCACGATGCCCAGATGTTTGAATTTTATTCTCATTTCTTGCATAGGACCTAGAAATTCACCCGAGGACACAGATGTGATTTTTCAACCAACTTTGGTGCACGAGAGCATGTGCTTGTAGTTCAAATTTGACTTATGCACATTATATGACCAGAAACTCAGTTAATGTATAAAAAACGACAAACAAACCCGGAATAATTCCAAAATTTAACAGGGCACTCATGTAGTTCTATGTTGCCTTTGTAAAGAAACTCAAGGGGGGCAGTGTATATTGTTTTGCACTCAAAGGTGTCACGTTCCCTCTTAGAACCACGAGCTTTCTTGAGAGAAGCTTCGTTTTGCAAGAAGCTTATGGGGCTGTTTGGATGGCAGCCCCAAGCTGCCCTTCCAAATTTTTGGTCGTTGACCACAGGTTGGGCCATTGTTTGGATCACAGCCAAGTTTTTGGCTCACAGCCAACTTTTTGGCCAGCCGTTGTGATTCCGCACTAGCGTGTGGGCGAATTCCCGACGGCTATTTCCTTCGCCAAAATTTTGGCATGCCATCGTTTTGGTCGGGCTAGTGTGGGCATAATCCGAACGGCCCCTATACCAAAACTTGTTCCAAATCGGCCCAATTTTTTACCACAACATGTTAGTCCCATGACATGACACCATGCCAAGTTTCATCATTTCCAGATGAGTTTTGGATTTACATGAATTTAAAATCTAAGTTTCTCGATGTTCTCGGTCGGGTCATGATGCCCAGATGTTTGAATTTCATTCTCATTTCTTCCATGGGACCTAGAAACTCAACCAAGGACACACATGTGATTTTTCAACCAACTTTGGTGCACCGGAGCATGTGCCTGCAGTTCAAATTTGGATTATGCACATTAAAAGTCCAGAAACTCAATTAATGTATAAAAAGGTCAAACGAACCCGAAATAATTCCAAAATTTACAGGGCACTCATATAGTTCTATGTTGCCCTTGTAAAGAAAATTAGGGGGGAGGCAGCGTATATCATTTCACACACAAAGGTGACACGTTCCCTCTCGGAACCACGAGGCTTGTTGAGAGAATCTCCGATTTTGCAAGAAGCTTATACCAAAACTTGTCCCAATTCAGCCAAAAATTATACATATGAAATCAGGGTTTAGATTATCCCGAACATCTCAATACCTAGATCAATGTACTATGATTTGAATTCAACATAAAATGGATACAAATATTTGAATTGGAGATCGTATGGTACATATAGTACATAGTGAAATATGATTACTGCTATATGCATGTTTTTTGTTATCAAGATAATATTTAATTATTATATAACTTGACAACAATCGTATTCAAATAAGGAAAATTGGTTCAAATTTAGTCCATATGGTAGACGACAATATATATGTTCACATGGTGGAGTAAAATGTTCATATATGATGGAAGATCAAAATGTACGACTACATCAATTATAAACCGCAAGGTCACCTAACGATATATTCGAATTCAAGATAACGTGGATTCAAAAATTGAAATTCGAGATCCTGGCATTTGTAATCATATAAAAAGGGACATTACTCTTTATTTTGGTGGGAATTGATTTTTTTTTGTTGTTGAGGGAAGTGTGAATCGATTTGGTACTGTACAAGGCAATCTTGTTCTCCCGATGTTTTTTACATTTTTCTTGTAGTTTTTTTAATGGCATCTATAGCAATATAGTAAAAGGGGACATGAATTTCTTGTGTCTTGTATGAATTGTTTTTTTACATGTTAAGTTTGTTCTGCCGAATAAGGAATCTGCATCTTGTTATCCCGAAATTTTCAAACTCGAGTATCTTTTGTCTCACCTGCTTTGAAACTCCCGCCTCTTCAACCCGCGTCGCGCCTTGTTATCCCGAAATTTTGATGCGCGCGAAAACTCCCTCCTCATCCAAAATTGGTCCCGCAGCCCAGACACGCGAAATCCCCCTTCTACCCCTTAGCCGGAAATGAAGCTCCACGTCGCGGTGTCAAAACCGGTGGGGGTACATGTTGGAAATATGCCCTAGAGGCAATAATAAAGTAGTTATTATTATTATATTTCCTTGTTCATGATAATCGTTTATTATCCATGCTATAATTGTATTGATAGGAAACTCAGATACATGTGTGGGTACATAGACAACACCATGTCCCTAGTAAGCCTCTAATCGACTAGCTCGTTGATCAATGGATGGTTACGGTTTCCTGACCATGGACATTGGATGTCGTTGATAACGGGATCACATCATTAGGAGAATGATGTGATGGACAAGACCCAATCCTAAGCCTAGCACAAAGATCGTAGTTCATATGCTAAAGCTTTTCTAATGTCAAGTATCATTTCCTTAGACCATGAGATTGTGCAACTCCCGGATACCGTAGGAATGCTTTGGGTGTACCAAACATCACAACGTAACTGGGTGGCTATAAAGGTGCACTACAGGTATCTCCGAAAGTGTCTATTGGGTTGGCATGAATCGAGACTGGGATTTGTCACTCCGGTTAACGGAGAGGTATCTCTGGGCCCACTCGGTAGGACATCATCATAATGTGCACAATGTGACCAAGGGGTTGATCACGGGATGATGTGTTATGGAACGAGTAAAGAGACTTGCCGGTAACGAGATTGAACAAGGTATCAGGATACCGACGATCGAATCTCGGGCAAGTACAATACCGCTAGACAAAGGGAATTGTATACGGGATTGATTGAGTCCTGACATCATGGTTCATCCGATGAGATCATCGTGGAACATGTGGGAGCCAACATGGGTATCCAGATCCCGATGTTGGTTATTGACCGGAGAACGTCTCGGTCATGTCTACATGTCTCCCGAACCCGTAGGGTCTACACACTTAAGGTTCGATGACGCTAGGGTTATAAAGGAAGTTTGTATGTGGTTAGAGTCCCAGATGAGATCCCGGATGTCACGAGGAGTTCCGGAATGGTCCGGAGGTAAAGATTTATATATGGGAAGTCCTATTTTGGTCACCGGAAAAGTTTCGGGTTTTATCGGTAACGTACTGGGACCACCGGGAGGGTCCCGGGGGTCCACCAAGTGGGGCCACCGGCCCCGGAGGGCTGCATGGGCCAAGTGTGGGAGGGGACCAGCCCCAGGTGGGCTGGTGCGCCCCCCCCCCACAAGGGCCCAAGGCGCCTAGGGTTATGGGAGGGGGCGCCCCACCTTGCTTGGGGGGCAAGTTTCCCCCTCTCCACCCCTTGGCCGCCCCCCTAGATGGGATCTAGGGCTGGCCGCCGCCCCCTAGGGGTGGAAACCTAGGTGGGGGCGCAGCCCCCTCTCCCCCTATATATAGTGGAGGCATAGGAGCAGCCCAACACATGAGTTTCTTCTCCTGTTGGCGCAGCCCTACCTCTCTTTCTCCTCATATCTTGCGGTGCTTGGCGAAGCCCTGCTGGACTACCACGCTCCTCCATTACCACCACGCCGTTGTGCTGCTGCTGGATGGAGTCTTCCTCAACCTCTCCCTCTCACCTTGTTGGATCAAGGCATGGGAGACGTCACCAGGTTGTACGTGTGTTGAACGCGGAGGTGCCGTCCATTCGGCACTAGGATCTCAGGTGATTTGGATCACGACGATTACGAGTCCTTCAACCCCGTTCTCTTGAACGCTTCCACTTAGCGATCTACAAGGGTATGTAGATGCACTCTCCTTCCCCTCGTTGCTGGTTTCTCCATAGATAGATCTTGGTGACACGTAGGAAAATTTTGAATTTCTGCTACGTTCCCCAACAGTGGCATCATGAGCTAGGTCTATTGCGTAGATTCTTTGCACGAGTAGAACACAAAGTAGTTGTGGGCGTTGATTTTGTTCAATATGCTTACCGTTACTAGTCCAATCTTGTTTCGACGGTATTGTGGGATGAAGCGGCCCGGACCGACCTTACACGTACACTTACGTGAGACAGGTTCCACCGATTGACATGCACTTGGTGCATAAGGTGGCTAGCGGGTGCCAGTCTCTCCCACTTTAGTCGGAACGGATTTGATGAAAAGGGTCCTTATGAAGGGTAAATAGCAATTGGCATATCATGTTGTGGTTTTGCGTAGGTAAGAAACGTTCTTGCTAGAAATCCATAGCAGCCACGTAAAACATGCAAACAACAATTAGAGGACGTCTAACTTGTTTTTGCAGGGTATGCTATGTGATGTGATATGGCCAAGAAGAATGTGATGAATGATATGTGATGTATGAGATTGATCATGTTCTTGTAATAGGATTCACGACTTGCATGTCGACGAGTATGACAACCGGCAGGAGCCATAGGAGTTGTCTTTATTTATTGTATGACCTGCGTGTCATTGAACAACGCCATGTAATTACTTTACTTTATTGCTAACCGGTAGCCATAGTAGTATAAGTAATAAGTTGGCGAGACAACTTCATAGAGACACGATGATGGAGATCATGATGATGGAGATCATGGTGTCATGCCGGTGACGATGATGATCATGGAGCCCCGAAGATGGAGATCAAAAGGAGCAATATGATATTGGCCATATCATGTCACTATTTGATTGCATGTGATGTTTATCATGTTTATGCATCTTATTTGCTTAGAACGACGGTAGTAAATAAGATGATCCCTCATTAAAATTTCAAGAAAGTGTTCCCCCTAACTGTGCACCGTTGCGAAAGTTCGTCGTTTCGAAGCACCACGTGATGATCGGGTGTGATAGATTCTTACGTTCACATACAACGGGTGTAAGCCAGATTTACACACGCGAAACACTTAGGTTAACTTGACGAGCCTAGCATGTACAGACATGGCCTCGGAACACAAGAGACCGAAAGGTCGAGCATGAGTCGTATAGTAGATACGATCAACATGAAGATGTTCACCGATGATGACTAGTCCGTCTCACGTGATGATCGGACACGGCCTACTTGACTCGGGTCATGTAATCACTTAGATGACTAGAGGGATGTCTATCTGAGTGGGAGTTCATAAGATGAACTTAATTATCCTGAACATAGTCAAAAGATCTTTGCAAATTATGTCGTAAGCTCGCGCTTTAGTTCCACTGTTTAGATATGTTCCTGGAGAAAATATAGTTGAAAGTTCACAGTAGCGATTATGCGGACAGTAGAAGGCTTACATCCTTAATGCACCGCTCAGTGTGCTGAACCCCAAACGTCGTTTGTGGATGTTGCGAACATCAGACATACACGTTTTGATAACTACGTGATAGTTTAATTAAACGGTTTAGAGTTGCGGCACCAAAGACGTTTTCGAAACGTCGCGGAACATATGAGATGTTTCGAGGGCTGAAATTGGGATTTCAGGCTCGTGCCCACGTCAAGAGGTATAAGACCTCCGACGATTTTCTTAGCCTGCAAACTAAGGGAGAAAAGCTCAATCGTTAAGCTTGTGCTCAGATTGTCTGAGTGCAACAATCACTTGAATCGAGTGGGAGTTGATCTTCCAGATGAGATAGTGATGTTTCTCCAAAGTCATTGCCACCAAGCTGCTAGAGCTTCGTGATGAACTATAACATATCACGGATAGATATGATGATCCTTGAGGTATTCGCGATGTTTGACACTGCGAAAGTAGAAATCAAGAAGGAGCATCAATTGTTGATGGTTGGTGAAACCACTAGTTTCAAGAAGGGCAAGGGCAAGAAGGGATACTTCGTGAAACGGCAAATCAGCTGCTGCTCTAGTGAAGAAACCCAAGGTTGAACCCAAACCCGAGACTAAGTGCTTCTGTAATAAGGGGAACAACCACTGGAGCAGAATTACCCTAGTTACTTGGTAGATGAGAAGGCTGGCAAGGTCGATAGAAGTATATTGGATATACATTATGTTAATGTGTACTTTACTAGTACTCCTAGTAGCACCAGGGTATTAGATACTGGTTCGGTTGCTAAGTGTTAGTAACTCGAAATAAAAGGCTACGGAATAAATGGAGACTAGCTAAAGGTGAGATGACGATATGTGTTGGAAGTGTTTTCCAATCTTGATGTGATCAAGCATCGCACGCTCCCTCTACCATCAAGATTAGTATTAAACCTGAATAATTGTCATTTGGTGTTTGCGTTGAGCATAGACATGATTGGATTATGTCTATCGCAATACGGTTATTCATTTAAGGAGAATAATGGTTACTCTATTTATTTGAATAATACCTTCAATGGTCTTGCACCTAAAGGAATGGTTTATTGAATCTCAATCGTAGTGATGCACATTTTCATGCCAAAAGATATAAGATAGTACCACTTACTTGTGGCACTGCCATGTAAGTCATACTGGTATAAAACGCATGAAGAAGCTCCATGTTGATGGATCTTTGGACTCACTCGGTTTTGAAAAGTTTGAGACATGCGAACCATGTCTATTGGTGTATACGCATGAAGAAACTCCATGCAGATGGATCATTTAGACTCACTTGATTTTGGATCACTTGAGATATGCAAATCATACCACATGGGCAAGATGACTAAAAGGCCTCGTTTTCAGTAAGATGGAACAAGATAGCAACTTGTTGGAAGTAACACGTTTTGATGTGTGCAGTCCAATGAGTGCTGAGGCATGCAGTGAATATCGTTATGTTCTTACTTCACAGATGATTCGAGTAGATGTTGAGTATATTCACTTGATGAAACACAAGTCTGAATTATTGAATGGTTCAAGTAATTTCAGAGTGAAGTTGAAGATCATTGTGACAAGAGGATAAAATGTCTATGATATGATCATAGAGATGTGTATCCGAGTTACGAGCTTTGGCACACAATTAAGACATTGTGGAAATTGTTTCACAATTAATACCGCCTGGAACACCATAGTGTGATGGTGTGTCCGAACATCATAGTTGCACCCTATTGGATATGGTGCGTACCATAATGTCTCTTATCGAATTACCACTATCATTCATGGGTTAGGCATTAGAGACAACCGCACTCACTTTAATAGGGTACCACGTAATTCCGTTGAGACGACACCGTTTGGATAAACCTAAGTTGTCGTTTCTTAAAAGTGTGGGGCTGCGACGCTTATGTGAAAAAAGTTTCAGGTTGATAAGCTTGAACCCAAAGTGGATAAAATGCATCTTCATAGGACACCCAAAACAGTTGGGTATACCTCCTAATTCAGATCCGAAAGCAATAGGGATTGTTTCTTGAATCGGGTCATTTCTCAAGGAAAGGTTTCTCTCGAAAGAATTGAGTGGGAGGATGGTGGAGACTTGATGAGGTTATTGAACCGTCACTTCAACAAGTGTGTAGCAGGGCACAGGAAGTTGTTCCTGTGGCACCTACACCAATTGAAGTGGAAGCTTATGATAGTGATCATGAAGCTTCGGATCAAGTCACTACCGAACCTCGTAGGACGACAAGGACGCGTACTGCTTCGGAGTGGTACGGTGATCCTGTCTTGAAGGTCATGTTGCTAGACAACAATGAACCTACGAGCTATGGAGAAGCGATGGTGGGCCCATATTCCGACAAATGGTTAGAAGCCATGAAATTCGAGATAGGATCCATGTATCATAACAAAGCATGGACTTTGGTGGACTTGCCCGATGATCGGCAAGCCATTGAGATAAATGGATCTTTAAGAAGAAGACGGACGTGGACGGTAGTGTCACCGTCTATGAAGCTCGACTTGTGGCGAAGAGTTTTTCACAAGTTCAAGGAGTTGACTACGATGAGGTTTTCTCATCCATAGCGATGCTTAAGTCCGTCAGAATCATGTTAGCATTAGCTGCATTTATGAAATCTGGCAGATGGATGTCAAAACGAGTTTCCTTGCCAGTTTTCATAAGGAAAGGTTGTATGTGATACAATCAGAAAGGTTTTGTCGATCCTAAGGATGCTAAAAGGTATGCTAGCTCCAGCGATCCTTCCATGGACTGGAGTAAGCATCTCGGAGTTGGAATATAGACTTTGATAAGATGATCAAAGATTTTAGGTTTATACAAGGTTTATGAGAAACTTGTATTTCCAAAGAACTGAGTGGGAGCACTATAGAATTTCTGATGAGTATATGTTGTTGACATATTGATGATCAGAAATGATGTAGAATTTTCTGGAAAGCATATAGGGTTGTTTGAAAGGTGTTTTTCAATAGAAAACCTGGAATAAGCTGCTTGAACATGGAGCATCAAGATCTATAAGGATAGATCAAAATGCTTAATAATACTTTCAAATGAGCACATACCTTGACATGATCTTGAAGGTGTTCAAGATGGATCAGTCAAAGAAGGAGTTCTTGCCTGAGTTGTAATGTATGAAGTTAAGAGTTAAAGCTCGACCACGGCATAAGAGAGACAAAGGACGAAGGCCATCCCCTACGCTTCAGACGTAGGCTCTATAGTATGCTATGTTGTGTACCGCACCGGAAGTGTGCCTTGCCATGAGTCAGTCAAGGGGTACAAGAATGATCCAGGAACGGATCATTGGACAGCGGTCAAAATTGTCCTTGGAGTAAATAAGGACAGGTTTCTCAATTATGGAGGTGATAAAGAGTTCGGCGTAAAGGGTTACGTCGATGCAAGCTTTAACACCTATCTGAATGACTTTGAGTAGCAAACCGGATACGTATAGTGGAGCAACCATTTGGAATAGCTCCAAGTGGAGCGCGGAAGCAGCATTTACAATATGACATAGAGAATTGCGAAGTACATACGGATCTGAATGTTGCAGGCCCGTTGACTAAAACCTCTCTCACAAGCAAAACATGATCAAACCCCAGAACACATTGAGACTTAATCACATGGTGATGTGAACTAGTTTAGACACTAGTAAACTCTTTGGATGTTGGTCACATGGCGATGTGACCTGTCTATGTTAATCACATGGCGATGTGAACTAGATTATTGACTCTAGTGCAAGTGGGAGACTGTTGGAAATATGCCCTAGAGGCAATAATAAAGTAGTTATTATTATTATATTTCCTTGTTCATGATAATCGTTTATTATCCATGCTATAATTGTATTGATAGGAAACTCAGATACATGTGTGGGTACATAGACAACACCATGTCCCTAGTAAGCCTCTAATCGACTAGCTCGTTGATCAATGGATGGTTACGGTTTCCTGACCAAGGACATTGGATGTCATTGATAACGGGATCACATCATTAGGAGAATGATGTGATGGACAAGACCCAATCCTAAGCCTAGCACAAAGATCGTAGTTCATATGCTAAAGCTTTTCTAATGTCAAGTATCATTTCCTTAGACCATGAGATTGTGCAACTCCCGGATACCGTAGGAATGCTTTGGGTGTACCAAATGTCACAACGTAACTGGGTGGCTATAAAGGTGCACTACAGGTATCTCCGAAAGTGTCTGTTGGGTTGGCATGAATCGAGACTGGGATTTGTCACTCCGGTTAATGGAGAGGTATCTCTGGGCCCACTCGGTAGGACATCATCATAATGTGCACAATGTGACCAAGGGGTTGATCACGGGATGATGTGTTACGGAACGAGTAAAGAGACCTGCCGGTAACGAGATTGAACAAGGTATCGGGATACCGACGATCGAATCTCGGGCAAGTACAATACCGCTAGACAAAGGGAATTGTATACGGGATTGATTGAGTCCTGACATCATGGTTCATCCAATGAGATCATCGTGGAACACGTGGGAGCCAACATGGGTATCCAGATCCCGCTGTTGGTTATTGACCGGAGAACGTCTCGGTCATGTCTACATGTCTCCCGAACCCGTAGGGTCTACACACTTAAGGTTCGATGATGCTAGGGTTATAAAGGAAGTTTGTATGTGGTTACCGAATTTTGTTCGGAGTCCCGGATGAGATCCCGGACGTCACGAGGAGTTCCGGAATGGTCCGGAGGTAAAGATTTATATATGGGAAGTCCTATTTTGGTCACCAGAAAAGTTTTGGGTTTTATCGGTAACGTACCGGGACCACCGGGAGGGTCTCGGGGGTCCACCAAGTGGGGCCACCGGCCCCGGAGGGCTGCATGGGTCAAGTGTGGGAGGGGACCAGCCCCAGGTGGGCTGGTGCGCCCCCCCACAAGGACCCAAGGCGCCTAGGGTTTTGGGAGGGGGCGCCCCACCTTGCTTTGGGGGCAAGTTTCCCCCTCTCCACCCCTTGGCCGCCCCCCTAGATGGATCTAAGGCTGGCCGCCGCCCCCTAGGGGTGGAAACCTAGGTGGGGGCGCAGCCCCCTCTCCCCCTATATATAGTGGAGGCATAGGAGCAGCCCAACACATGAGTTTCTTCTCCTGTTGGCGCAGCCCTACCTCTCTTTCTCCACATATCTTGCGGTGCTTGGCGAAGCCCTGCTGGACTACCACGCTCCTCCATCACCACCACGCCGTTGTGCTGCTGCTGGATGGGCTCTTCTTCAACCTCTCCCTCTCACCTTGCTGGATCAAGGCATGGGAGACGTCACCAGGCTATACGTGTGTTGAACGCGGAGGTGTCGTCCGTTCGGCACTAGGATCTCCGGTGATTTGGATCACGACGAGTACGAATCCTTCAACCCCGTTCTCTTGAACGCTTCCGCTTAGCGATCTACAAGGGTATGTAGATGCACTCTCCTTCCCCTCATTGCTGGTTTCTCCATAGATTGATCTTGGTGACACGTAGGAAAATTTTGAATTTCTGCTACGTTCCCCAACAGTACGCTGGTAACTTACCCTACATTTTGGACAAGCGCGTCCCTAATCTTGGCTCCCCCCTCCCTTCCCCTTCGTCCACCCCATTCGTACATCGAGGCCGCCAAAACCCGTGAAACCCCACGTTCCTCCGTCGGCCTCCCGACCACCGCCCAGCCGGAGACTCTTCCCCGACTACGTCGTCCACCGCAATAGCTCGTCGTCCCTCATCCACCGCACCGGATGAGGATCCTTCGTCGATCTCGTCGTCCCGCCGGATCAGCCGCCCCATCCTCCACCTCCAAGGAGCTTCCCCGACATTCGCCTCGTCTATCGAGCCACCTCAATCCCCACAGCACCGTCTTGACCTGCCCCACCAGAACCATAGCACCCTCACCAATTCCTCCGATGAAGCCGAGGCCAACTCGGCGCCACCAAGGAGGTTCTGCACTCACCACTGCATTTTATCTTTTATTCGATCTCACGGGGCTACCGGTGCTCGATACCGAGCAGCCATGGCGGGTCTCCATCGACGGCACCATCGCCAGCCACATCATCCATGGCGTCTCTCCCCCATGTCGTTGCTTCCTCAGCGGCGACTTCCACACCGGCACTAGCTGCAGCTGCTCCGGCTCTCGCTCGCGATGCGGCTCTGTTCTTGCTGTCGGTCGCGCTGCTGCACTGCTCTTGCTTTCGTTCATGCTGCTGCTCTGCTCTTGCTCTTGCTCGCGCTGCTGCTGCTGCTGCATGACCTCTGGCAGCTACAGGAGTTGCTGCTTTAGCACTCGCTTGCGGTGCTATTACACGACTTGCTCTCTGCTAGTGCGTTCCCTTCTCGAGCGTCTGCTGATTTATATCACTGCTTCTCTGCTACTAGTGCTCGAAAGCCCTAAACATCTATTGCAATGCTCTGCTACTAGTTCAATCAGTTTCGACAGTAAAATTCAGTTTTGACTGTAAAGTTCAGTTTCTTCAGTTGAGGTCAAAGTGAACAGTACTTACAGCATCTATCGGAGCGGTCGTGGCGCGGCTGATGCGTTTTACATCTAGCACTTTTTGGTGATGTATTTTACATCATCTATTGCAGATGATATTAGAGTCCCACTTCAGATTAACGTTGTCTGTCTTGTCCTGCTTCAGCCTCGCCACAGTACACCTCACCGGAGGTGCTCCAACGATGGAACCGTCCATCACAGCGGAGCAGTACCCTTGGCGACGTTTCCAGAGGCCTCGGATCTTATTCCCCGCCTCCGACAGTCACACCAGCCTCACCATCCTCCACGTCCAACCCAATGATGCTGAGGTCCACCAGGCTATGCCAAAGAGGTTGTACACTCATCGCATCACTTTGTTACTCTACATTCATGTCGATCCCTCGGGGAACCTTTGCTATGGAACTACTATTCATGCATTTGGTTAGAAGGAGTGGAGCAAAGCAAAACTGGAGGATTTTTTTTCCTTTGGTGTCTCCTTCAAAGAAAAAATGTAGGAATTTTAATATTCACTTGGACGTCCTTTTCAAATTAATATGCATGAAGAACAGAACTAATTGCATTACTGGCATAATAAGATTCTTATTTTTTTTCATTTTCACGTGGTTTGACTTTAATTTGACCATGTTTCTCCATTCCTGTGTTCTTATAATTCATGTGAACCAAACACCCAGGTTGACAAAAATCCTATGTTTCCAAATGCTCTGTTTTGCACGTGCATTCCTATCCTATTCCTGTGTTTTCCCTGTCCCTGCGTTTATTGAATCCTCCAATTCTAAGGAGCCCTTACAGATTTACTTCATTTTCAGATAGGCGTCAAAGAAAACTATGTGTGTTATGTCCTGCTCCTGCCGTGTCGTCATCCACCCCACCTGAGGTGCACCATCGACAGAAGCGTTCACTATAGCAGAGATCCCCCCTGCAGACTTTCTTTCGCCGTCTTAGATCATCTTCCCCATTGCCGGCAGCCACGCCAACTGCATTACTATCATCGACTGAGCAAATGAACCTGAGGACTACACAGTTCCGGAAGAGAGGTCGCAGTCTTTCGTGTTTGCTTATGTTATATATCGGTTATTATTACCTACTACTTTATCGTTCAAACTTGAGTTTTAAAATGCCCGTGGGTCTCATATCGAGGCAGCAATGAATAGTATCCGTCTAGTATCTGGTTCATCTGGGGTCTTCTATGTGGTTCATGTTGGGTGGGCAACAAACAATAGATGATCCATTGTCTATCTTTTTAAACTGAAGCTATAATCTACCTACTATCATTGGTTTTGGATCCATCCACTCGTTTGCTACCATTAGTCTTGATTTTTGCATGCACCCCTTAGGCTTGACAAAATCTAACTATTTTTTATTATGCATGTCAGATATTGTACACAATCGTACTGAACATGTAGAGAAAAAGAGAAGACCGTTGCGTGGGAATATAATGTCATGCAGACGCCGCTCCATGGTGGGCGAAGTGCCCCCCCCCCTCCTGCATTTCCGAATTGTATTCCAGAGGAAGATAACTGTTGAGATGGGGATTCAGAAGGAGCCGACCACGCATGTTTACCACCTAAGGTGTTTGCTCTAACCTGGCATGCTCATGTTGGTCATATCATGCATATGGCGCCTCGCATTGCTTACATTATACATCTTATACGTCATCATCTTAGTTTAGATTTGCTTTGTGTGAATGCCACCTGTTTGGTTTCTATATCATACTCCCACCATTCCTAAATATTTATCTTTTTAGAGATTTCAACAAGTGACTACATACGGAACAAAATGAGTGAATCTACACTCTAAAATATGTCTATATACATCCGTATGTGGTAGTCCATTTGAAATCTCTAAAAAGATAAATATTTAGGAACGGAGAGGGTATATGGGAATTATGCAATGCCATCTTCTTTAGCCAGGCATCATATACGTGAATCATGCAATGCCATCCTGTTTAGCCAGTCATCGTACATGTGAATTTTTTCCATAATGTATTCCATTTGTCAACAATGTTTATACATTCATCTACTCTTCTTGTGCATCAGCCATTTGAGTCGGTCATGGGAAAATCTAGAGTGAAAACAAGGTCTTCTGAGCAGTCAGTGCTACCTGTCGATGCAGATTTCTTGCTGGCTACAAATAGCTCCTCAGAAGAGGATTCAGAGACAGA
>NC_041381.1:676090721-676152142 GCF_002162155.2 Triticum dicoccoides | reverse complement strand
CTCTAACTTGGCAGGGTTATATTGCTCATATCATGCATATGGTGTCTTGCATTGCCATGCCATCTGCTTAGATTAGACATGCTTTGTGTGAATGCCTCTTGTTTGCTTTCTATATCAGATATGTGAATTATGCAATGCCATGTTTTTGAGCCAGTTATCATATATGTGAATTATGCACCGCCATGTAGCGAGGCATCATATATGTGAATTATCTCATGCCATCTTTTTTTCATTACGTATTCCATTTGTCGACAATCTGTGTATATTGAACTACTCTTCATGTGTATCAGCCATTTGAGCCGGTTATGGAAAAATCTTGAGTGAAAACAAGGTCTTCAGAGCAGGCAATGGTACTTGTTGAAGCATATGTCTCGATGGTTACAGGGAGATCCTCAGAGGAGGACTCAGAGACAGATGACCAGTCCTATATCCCACCTGAGGTGTATGCTCTAAGTTGCAATGTTTAAATTTCATATGATGCATATGGTTTCTTGCATTGCTTACTTTAGACATGATATGCACAATATTGAATTCCATCTGCTTAGTTTAGAGATCATACATGCGAGTGCCAGCTGCTTAGTATATGAATCAATTATGTCAATTATATCATGCCATCATGTATACTTAGACAACATGTATGTGAATTATTTCATCCCAACCTATTTTAGAAAGACATCATATAGTTTTGTCATGTCATCCTGTTTAGATACTCATCATATGTTGAATTATGCCATTATATCCTATTAAGTTATCCATCATATATCTAAAACTGTGTCATGCTATCATGTTTAGTTAGGCATCATATATGTGAAATTGTGTCATGTTGTCATGTTTGGTTAGACAACATATATGTGAATTGCTACATCTGTCTATCATACAATGTCTGTAAGTTCAATTTCTTTTCTTGTTTATCATCCATTTGAATTGGAGGGGGTGATGGCACTATCTAAGGGAGCAAAAACACGTTCTTCACAAAAGACAGTGCTACCCGTCGATGCAGATAGAACCATGGTTGTACTGGCCCACAAACTAGCCCCACCACACATAATCGAGACTCTTCCAGATTGCACACTTACACCATTGGGTAGAGAACCAGCTAAACCCATCTAACCGCAACCCCAGCGGATAGTAACCCACTTCTAGTTGACAAAGCACTATGTCCACCATAGAGTACCCCCACATGAGCTGTTTGTAAAGCTACTGCAGTGCCCAAAGCACGAAGACCACCACAGCGAACCCAAACTCCACGTTTAAAGAAGAAGAGCAACTATTCTCAGGTCAGATTCCGTAGCTATGGTCCATACTCCTTTGCTGTTGCATCACTATATTTACTCATACCAACTACTTCCGAATTTGAAGGATCCAATTGAAACTCCAATGGCGCAACAGGTATGTTTTAAACCTATTTCTTTAACTGGATTGCTATTCTAACTTCTTGCTCTATGTTGATTTCAATTTAAGTTGTATAAACAGTTATGTTCTCATGTGATGCACATTACAAGTGTTGCCAATGCTGTGTAGTTTCTCACACTTATATTCTATCTATGTTGTTGTGTATTAAAAATATATGAGTTGAACTATGTCTCTATCTTGATTAGGCAACATAAACTAGAATGATATGGACAATACAGTGACCATAGTACATAGATATATGTTTGTTCCATGTTGTTATCTTGTCCACCTTACTACTGAACCGGTTTACCAAAATGAGTTTCGTATACTACAAGCTAAACCTATGATGTGTCTACTTGTTTCTCTTGTAGTATGCACACAGAATATTGGAGAAGAGCACCCCACTATGCAATGGTAGAGAAAGTAATGCAGATAAGGTTCAAGATAGTGAGACAACCATATTGGTCTCCAAGAAAGGTGATAAAAATGATCTTGTAGACAGTGAGAAAACCCCACAGTCATGCGTTGATGTAGTGTTTGAGTTACTGGTCAGTACCGCTGGCACAAGCTCTTCGAACTCACTGCCTGAATCACTTCGACTTCTTCAGTATTAGCTACAAGATGAAAGGCATCAGTCAGTTGTGCTGCGGCAAGAAGCCGAAGGACTGAGGAAGTCCCTGCAGAAATCAGATGTGTACTTTCTTGTGCAACAGCAAGCGTTGGAGGATTTAAGCGCCAAACAAGAGAAAGTTAATAAGCTTGCTAAGCATCTTGCCAGCATTATGGGTACCCAAGATATTGTTTCTTGAGCTCTTCTGAAGTGGTTTCAGTTCTGGACTTGTTTTGCTGCGGCGTTTATATGCTGCTTTGTTCCCTATATTTGCACTGGTGGCGAACTTTGATGCCCAGTGGATGTAATATGTGTAATAATCGTGATAGCCTAGCGTAAGCTGCTTGCTTATTTATTTCCTTGTTGTCTTATTTATTTGTTTGCTTGTAGTTAGTGTAGTTCTTTTTCTGCGGTTTGCTAGTGGCCGCAATAACCTATTTTTTAAAACTAGGCCACAATAACCATGGGCTACATATTTACCGTAGTGACACTGGGCCTCCTACCGGTCGTAGAAACAATGGGCATTCTATGGGCCGTAGAAACAATGGGCCTTCTACAGGCCGTAGACACAGTGGGCCTTCTACGGGCCGTAGACACATTGGTCCTTCTACGGGCCGTATCATCAATGGGCCTTATATGGGTCGTATGATCGATCGGCCAAACATGGGCCAATAACAGACCGCATTATGGCCGTAAACGGGCTAGAGTTGGAATCGTCCGTTCATGGGCCGACCATAACGGGCCGTCGTTAATAGGCTGTATTTGATGACGCTATGAAAACGGCCCAACGTATTAACGGGCCACAAACGGGCCGACTGTAACAACATGCCGAATTTGGCCCACAAGCAGAAAATGACAGTAACGGGCGTATGTAACCGAATGCTGGAAATGAGCCCAAGAATAAATGGTCCCTGAGAAGGCCGAAAGATAACGTGGGCTAGAATCGGCCCAACGTATTAATGGGCCACAAACGGGCCGACTATAACAATGGGCTGAATTTGGCCCACAAGCAGAAAATGACAGTAACGGGTCGTAAGTAACCGAATGCTGGAAATGAGCCCAAGAATAAATGGGCCCTGAGAAGGCCGAAACATAACATGGGCTGGAATCGGCCCAATGGAATAATGGACCGTTAATGGGTATAAAGTGATACACTATTCATTACGGGCCAGTTTCACCATGGGCCGTTAATGGGCCAAGAGTTACAAAGGGCCACATATGGGCCGAAAGACATCATGGGCCATACATGGGCCGGAAGTTTAAACGGGCTAGAAACATATTGGACGGCCTAGATGACGCTACTAGGCCTAATTCGGATAGGCTGTAACGGGCCATGTGTTAGCGGTCTGTAAATGGGCTATATGCGAACAGGCCATTAACAGGCTTTTCGTGGGCCGGCCCGCCACCTTTTGACCAAGTCAAACAGGTCGGCCTTTTCACAGGAATGGGCCTCTGTTGGGCCGTGCCACGTGTCGACGTATCATAGGCACCTTCGGTCCAAAGAGTGGATGACATATGTCCCAACAATGAGACGACACATGTTTACTCCAGCCAATGATGATTTTACACGTGGAAAATCCCCATTGGTCGGGGCTGTTAACGGGTTATCGGATCCAAAACCGGACCCAATAGCTTAACGGCGTTCCGTTATGGTGGATGCCACATGTCAGTCACCCTTGACGAAAGCACTTCTATGATGCACTAATTATCATCATGGAAATGGCCACTTCTGTGATGATAATTTTGGTAATGTCATGGAACACTTCTACGACAACACGGGTATGACTATCTTGATTCTGTCATAAAATCGTCATGGATGTACATGCATGACAGAAAACGTGACCTACTGTGACAAACACGTATCATCATGGAAGTGTATTTTTTTGTAGTGATAATCTTGTAATATCAATACTAGATGGTATTCCTCATGTACACACATTTATAGGATTGTGAGGTGCACAAAGCACATCACTCCCCCAAAATGGGATGTTCCATTAATCTCTCACACGAGCCAACTAGGATACAAACAAGAAGCATAAAGGCTCAAAGCATGACACACACATACATGATGTGCAAACCAACACACACATACTTGATTGCTCAAGATAAGCAAATTGGAAGCACAACATATACAAACACATGCAAGGAACAAAATCAAAACATGCAAGGGGCAAGTAACTTCCAATGTAAACAATTTAAGTACAATTTGCAGCATGGAGGCACATTGGATATAACATAGAAACTTGATAATCCAATTGACTTGGCTTGAGACAATAAGAATGATGAAGTCCCCTTAATTCTTCATAATGTAGCCAAGTCTCCAATGACCTCCAACAACACCTATTGATCAAGTTTGAGCTTGGTGGTCCCCAACCAAGTTGGGTCCTAAGAGGTTAGTCACACTAGGCTTGGCTACCCAAATGGTTCTTTTCTTGACACCACTTTGAGTACCAATAAACATGGAAAACATATTGCCAACCTTATCCTTCACAAGAGAATAGATATCATCAATAATAACTGGGTTGGATAAGTTACCACTAGTGCATGAAGAAGAGACGTCACCTTTCTCACGACATAAGTAGCAACGTCTACTCTTCACTTTCTTCCCACTTGATTTCTCAACAAGAGAAGCATTAACTTGAGTCTTCTTGGGAAGTGGCCTTTCTTCAACTTGAGGTTGAGCATGAGATTGAGCTTGTGGCCTCTTCCCTTGTTGCTTGTCACTAATGGCCTTCTTCTTCAATGGGCAAGATCTAACATGATGCCCTTCAATTTTGCACTTGAAGCAAATAATCTTGGCCGGATTCTTGACTTGTTCTTGGCCCTTCTTCTTGATTCTCTTGGACTTATTCTTCTTATTGGAGTTGAATCCAAGTCCACCTATGTCATTGGGGGATTTTTGCACACTCAAGATATTGTTGAGTGTGGCCTTCCCTTCATGACACTTTTCCAAGTCTTTCTTCAACGAAGTGACCTGTGCCTTGAGCTCTTTGATTTCCTCTACATGGTTAGTCTCAACACAAGCACTAGAGGAAGTATAAGCTTCATCATTAGAGCAACAAGGAAAGGAAAGCAATTCATCACAAGATTTACCAATGTTATGCATGGATGAATCATGAGGACTAGCACAAGGCAATATAGCATTTTGACTAAAAGTAGTGCTAGTATCTACATGAGGCTCACTTGATGTTACCTTAGCAATCATAGCCTCATGAGCTATCTTTATCACATTATGGGATACTAGAAGATTATCATGAGAGCTTGATAGCTTTTCATGCCTTTCTTCCAATTTCCCATAATTGCTAGATAGCAACTCAAGTTGAGCCCGTAGGTCAACATTCTCCTTCAAAATGGATGCTTCACAAGAAATAGAGTTAGTAGCACAATCATCATCATTGACAACAAGAGGAGAAGTCAACTTGGCAAGCTCTTTCAAATAGGAAGCTTTAAGTTGAGCATGAGACTCGGTGAGTTCGATGAGCTCACTCTTAATGACCCTAGATCCATTTTCGAGGTGCTCAAAGTCCTCAAGGAGTCTAGCATGAGCAACTTCAAGCTTAGCATTTTTATTTTTGAAATCATTGGCCACCTCAAGGGCTCTATCATGAGATTCCCTCAGTCTAGATAATTCTAGAGCAAAAGTCTCCTCAAGAGATTCAGTGGTGGTTTATTCATGTTCAAGAGCTTGAGATAGCTCCGCGATCTCATTTGTGTAATCACGCTCATGAGCTTCCATTTTCTCAATGGTGACCTCATGCTCCTGTAGATGAGATTCCAAATCCTCAATGTATTTCTTGCCTTCAATGGCAATGGACATTATTTCCATGAAGTTGGAACGAGCAATTTTGTTTTTATGAAGAGCTTTAAAAATCATTTCCCCCTTGGTTTTTAAGGAGGCAACATTATCATTCTCTTCATCATTATCCTCATCATCATTAGCATCAACATCATCATCAAGAGACATATTGGGGTTCAAGGTAGGAGATACCTTTGAAGCCTTGGCCATAAAGCAAAATGCAATAGATGATAATGTAGAATCCCTTGAAGCACCATTAAAAACCACATCTTGTTCCACGGAGTGTTGGGTTTCCTCTACATTGTTAGCACAACAATTCAAGGAAATAGATGCATTTTTATCATGGCAACAAGACATAGCAAGCATATCATCATGAGATTTAGTCAAGCAATTTCTACATGATATGCAAGGACTATCAAGACAAGCATGATAAACATTTTGAGTGCTTGAAGTGTTAAATCCCAAAGAAGGAGCATTGCAATAAGATAGTGATGAAGGATCATCCACAATAAGCATACTCTCATCATTGCAATGACCAACACTACTCACCATATCATTACCGTGTGCCAAACCACATGTAGGTGAAGTAGAAGAAGTTGAGAAGACTATACGACCGGAGGTGGAGGGAGAACAATCATCCCCACAAATCTTGGACACACCATATTTATCTTGAAGCATCGTCCACAACTCATGAGCATCCCGGAACGGCATGAGTTGAAATATAACTACATTGCTCAAAGCATCTAAAAGCACATTAGAGGCTTGAGCATTGAGATAAGAGTTTTTCTCATCCTCGAAAGATAATCTTTGGGGATCCTTTGGATGAGAAAACCCCATATCTACAATTCACTCTAAATTTGGGTCCATGACCCTACAGAGATTAAGCATGCGAATTACCAAAACATCAAAATTTGTGCCATCGAAACTAAGAGTGTCAGAGAATCTTAATCCCCTACTCGACATTTTTACTCTCTAGACGGTAAAGCCTAATAGAGAGAGACGAGGCTCTCCTACCAATTGAAAGATCATGGATGTCGCCTAGAGGGGGGTGAATAGGCGCTTTAAAATAATTATGGTTTAGGCTTGAACAAATACGGAATAAACCTAGTGGTTAAGTTGTCAAGCACAAAACCTACAACAACTAGGCTCACCTATGTGCACCAACAACTTATGCTAAGCAAGATAAACAACTAAGTGATAGCAAGATATATGACAAGAAACAATATGGCTATCACAAAGTAAAGTGCATAAGTAAAGGGCTCGGGTAAGATATAACCGAGGCACGCGGAGACGACGATGTATCCTGAAGTTCACACCCTTGCAGATGCTAATCTCCATTTGGAGAGGTGTGGAGGCACAATGCTCCCCAAGATGCCACTAGGGCCACCGTAAATCTCCTCATGCCCTCGCACAATGCAAGATGCCGTGATTCCACTAAGGGACCCTTGAGGGCGGTCACCGAACCCGTTCAAATGTCAACCCTTGGGGGCGGTCACCGAACCCGTACACTTTGGCAACCCTTGGGGGCGGTCACCGGTACCCGTCAAATTGCTTGGGGCGATCTCCACAACCTAATTGGAGACCCCGACGCTTTCCCGGAGCTTTACACCATAATGATTGAGCTCCGAACACCACCAACCATCTAGGGCGTCCAAGCACCCAAGAGAAACAAGCTCAAGGGCACCAAGAACCAAAGAGTAATAAGCTTCTCTGTAACTTCCACGTATCACCGTGGAGAACTCAAACCGATGCACCCAATGCAATGGCAAGGGCACACGGAGTGCCGAAGTCCTTCTCTCCCAAATCCCACCAAAGCAACTAATGCTAGGGAGGAAAATGGGAAAGAAGAACAAGAAGAAGAACACCAAGAACTCCAAGATCTAGATCCAAGGGGTTCCCCTCACATAGAGGAGAAAGTGATTGGTAGAAATGTGGATCTAGATCTCCTCTCTCCTTTCCCCCCAAAACTAGCAAGAATCCATGGAGGGATTGAGAGATAGCAAGCTCAAAGAAGGTCAACAATGGGGGAAGAACACGAGCTCAAAGGATATAGTTCATTGGGGAAGAAGACCCTCTTTTATAGGTGGGGAAAAATCCAACCGTTATGCTCACAGCCCGCACAGAGCGGTACTACCGCTCCAAGGAGCGGTACTACCGCTAGAGCGGTAGTACCCCTTTGAAAAACAACAACGAGGAGGAAAAAGGCCAATAGAACCGCCGGAGCGGTACTATCGCTCATCCTCATTGTACTACCGCTAGGGATAGCGGTACTACCGCAAAGGGTAGCGGTACTACTGCTTGCGAGCGGTACTAAAAAATACATCCGTGCCTACCACTGCTGGACCTAAAGCGAGATTTTGATCCGGAGCGGTACTACCGCTGAAGTAGCCGCGGTAGTACCGCTCTGGAGCCGTAGTAAAAAATTACATCCTCTCCAATCCGCGGTAGTACCGCTGCAGCCTTTTCAGAACACCAAAACTGCCACAACTTCTGCAAACGGACTTCGAATTCAACGAAACCAAGTTTATTGGAAAGCTAGCGACAAGGCCTAACACAATCTTGATAGAACTAACAATAAGAAGCAAATTAGAAAAGTCCCATGAGAAAATGGTGAGAACCCTTCCTCGAAAAATACCGGTAAAACCTCCAACACCGAAAACGCGATAGAAGAAGCATATGATATCCGTTTTCGATGTACTAGAGCTTGTCACGAAGATAACCACAAGCTCTAAAACCTCAAAAGAAAATACAAATAAGAATCAAGAAAGGGGATGCAAGGATGCAATGGTTTGAGCTCTGAACAAACGATACGATCAAGCTACTCACTTGAGAGCCCCCCTTGATAGTACAACTATCGGTCCTATAACCCGATCTCCAAACTATCACCATGAGACCGGTAAAATATAAAACCTATCAAGGGAAAACCTTTTCCTTGCATGAAGTCCACTTGAGCTAGATGATGACGATCTTGACTCCCTCAAGTTGGACCACCTTTCTTGATTTCGTTCGCTCGATGAAGACTATTTGATTGCTCCCCCATACTCCACTATGGGTGAGCCACTCTTTGGCACATATTCACAAGTCCATTGATACCATAATGGACAGCACGCTACAAGCATGATTTCTTCATGATGCTCCACTTGAACTTGCACAACACAACCTTAATTTGATGTCATCCTCCATGGGTTGTATGTGATCTTCCTCTTGATGCAAGCCCATGGAAGCAAACCTAACCCCACATAGAACTCTCACAAAGACCATGGGTTAGTACACAAAGTGCAATGGACAATGCTTACCAAACTGTGAGATCACTTGATCCCACTCGGTGTATCTTCTACGCTTTGTGTGATGATCAACTTGAATCACTCTCTGTACTTAGTCTTGATCAACCTTGACTCTTTCCAACTCTCTTCATTTGGATGATGTCTTGAAGGTAAACATGAATGATCACACAATATTCTTCTTCAAGACATGCTTGCAATAAGCTCAATACTCACATGACCTATCTTTGGATGATTCCTTAATAGAACCTTGGTCAACTCATAAACTCCTTGAAACCAACACATGTACTTCAAGAAATGCCTATGGACAAATCCTTCAAATATAACTCAATGCAACCATTAGTCCATAGGGAATGTCATCAATTACCAAAACCACACATGGGGGCATCGCATGTCCTTTCAATATCCCCCATTTTGGTAATTGATGACAATCACTTTCAAGAGAGTTTATATAAGGAATTATGCCTCACCATGCAATGCAATATCCAATGATGCATTCGTATGAGATGCAAAAGCTTAGGAACAAAACCAAAGCAAGAAGAGATGACTCTCTAAACTTTTCCGTAAAACTCTCTGAAACTTCTCCCCAATTGGCATTGATTGCCAAAATGGGAGAAAAGCTAAGAAGGCCAATAAAAATAGTGTTCCTCCATGAATTGTGTATTTCTCAAGAAGAGAGTGGAATGCACTACACATATCCAAAGGTAAATACTTGGAGGAAGACAAAATATATTGAGGCTCAAAGATTGCTAAAGAATGATATGCCACAAAGACGTAACAAAGAGAGATACAAGCAATCAGGCAATCAAAAGATACCAATTGAAGCAAGCTATCAAAAGATACCAATTGAACTAACAAGACCAATGCTCCTATGAGCCACATGAAAAAGATATTATGATATGAGCAAAGGAGTGTTCTAAAGAAACTAGAGAAGCTCCCCATGATTTGTGCACACATAAGAATATTTGTATTTGGATACAAAGTGCACAAAAATAGGATCATAGCCCAAAATCAATAGAAACTTACAACAAGTGCAAGTTAGCATATTGGAAACAAAGCCTAGCACTTGCAACAAACACATGGTTGAACAATATGTAAAAGAGGCAACTTAAGAATAGGCTCAACCAAAAAGATGTGTGTGAGTCATGGCAAAGCTCTTGACTAGACTAATATAAGGATGAGCATTAAGCATCAACATAGTCTTGGATAAATGAGATACAAGGTGCAAGGCATGTCCTTCCCACACACACACAAAAATAAAATGGGTTCACAAGCACACTAAAAATGCAAAATGAATAAGCAACACTTGTGACAACCCATGGTGAAGAAAGAAAAATAAATCCTTATCAAGACGAGGGATACCAATTAAGATGGCAAAAGCCTTGTAAAGACAAGCATGAGGAAAATAATCTTCACCACACAAGAGTGCATCAAGATGCAACAAGATATAAGATCCGCACTCAAGATAAATCCTTTCACATAACCACCAAGGAAAGGTGTATGTGAAATAATAAGGATATCAACTACAGATGTAACTTCTCTCGAGTGTATAAGATTCTAGCTAGATGAAGATCATGATGATATCAATCCAGAAAAGAAGGATGCACACATGAAATAGTTACAAAAAGGAAGAAATAAGATATCCATATGGTAGTCATAAATAATACCAATAAGATATTTGCTTGAAGGCATAGCACATGGCTAGATATGGTCTTATTGTATATAAATGAGTTCCAACCACACGAGCATCAAAGACATCACAACTAGCAACAAGAGATCATTGTTGGGATGCTTTGAGAAAGGAAACAAGTATCACAAGAAAGAATGAATTACATGCCATGATACAACCTACACAAGGTTGATGCAAGAAACGTGTGCATGAAGTAGATGATGATACTTGTTACCGAGATACCATTGGAAGGATGTAGTAGATACCAGTTGAAGGTAGATAGTAGTTCATTGATCATCCTAGCTTGACTCCAATAAGCACATGGTTACAACACCTTCCTTGTGAGTGAGCCGAGCATCCAATGCATCTCCAAATGTTCCTAGAAGAACAACACAGACTAAACGGTGCCCAAACTCATTGGGACCAAATAGTTAGAAACACCAATACATAGGACAAACTCCACATAAATATGTTCATATAGATATGAAAATGAATTTCATGCACATCTCATCCAATTTGAGACTTGGTGGAGTTTCCCTTATATATTGGGTCAAACAAAGAAAGCATGCCCAACAAAATACATGAAGTAAATATGCATGCTCAAAACTTTCAAGAACCGATACCAAATGAAAAAGAAATGCCAAGTGAAAAATGATACCAAATGGATAAATCATCACTTGGAAGATATCATTAAAGATACATCAAGGAATGAGATATCCATTGAAATACGTAAAAAGAAGGATATCAAACTCCCTAAAGAGAGGATGGTTCCAACAAAACCATGCCCTCTACAAAGTTTCATGATGGCACAAAATACCAAAAATAAATGGCTTGACTTCCACCAAAACACACTTGATAAGGATCACAAGAAGAGTGTTCTAAAGAAAATAGGATAGCTCCCCCACGAGTTGTGCATTATAAAGAATTTGCATTTGAATACAAAATGCACAAGGTGGGATCACCACTTTCACTATATCTAGAAAACACTAGACAAGAACAAGAAATAAACAAGATTCACAAGTGGTATGGATGACAATGGGAGTTGACACAATCCTAGGCAAGAGAAAAGGCAAATAAAAACAAAAGCCAATGTAAAGATGGTCAAAATATTCTACCACACATAAGTGACTACCAATTGTCAAAAGACAAGAAGTATTTGGAAATAATTCCCGGTGGTAGATAACAAGGATATCCAACATCATCTTCACAACAGACACAAGCAAATTGCAACTTGTAGAGCTAACATGTCACCTAGGAACAAGATAATTAATAATATCAACTCTAAGTGACAATATCTCAAATGTGCACATTTTCTAGGCTTGTAATATGCACATAGCATATTACTCCCCCATAATGTGATACCAAAGAAAACCTATCAAGAGGAAATAAGAGGATCCAACGAGAGATAATCAATGGACTTTTTAGAATTTGAATTTCTCATGAGAGATATACCACCTAGCGACTAGATAATCTTGTAATATCAATACTAGATGGTATTCCTCATGTACACACATTTATAGGATTGTGAGGTGCACAAAGCACATCACTCCCCCCAAAATGGGATGTTCCATTAATATCTCACACGAGTCAACTAGGATACAAACTAGAAGCATAAAGGCTCAACACACGACACACGCGTACATGATGTGCAAACCAACACACACATACTTGATTGCTTAAGATAAGAAAGTTGGAAGCACAACATATACAAACACATGCAAGGAACAAAACCAAAACATGCAAGGGGGCAAGTAACTTTCAATGTAAACAATTTAAGTACAAGTTACCACAAGGAGGCACATTGGATATAAGATAGAAACTTGGTAATCCAATTGACTTGGCTTGAGACAATAAGAATGATGAAGTCCCCTTAATTCTTCATAATCTAGCCAAGTCTCCAATTCCCTCCAACAACACCTATTGATCAAGTTTGATCTTGGTGGTCCCCAACCAAGTTGGGTCCTATGAGGTAAGTAACACTAGGCTTGGCTACCCAAATGGTTCTTTTCTTGACACCACTTTGAGTACCAACAAACATGGCAAACACATTGCCAACCTTATCATTCCCAAGAGAATAGATATCATCAATAATAATTGGGTTGGATAAGTTACCACTGGTGCATGAAGAAGCGACGTGACCTTTCTCACGACATAAGTAGCTACGTCTACTCTTCACTTTCTTCTCACTTGATTTCTCAACAAGAGAAGCATTAACTTGAGTCTTATTGGGAAGTGGCCTTTCTTCAACTTGAGGTTGAGCATGAGATTGAACTTGTGGCCTCTTCCCTTGTTGCTTGTCACTAGTGGCCTTCTTCTTCAATGGGCAAGATCTAACATGATGCCTTCAATTTTGCACTTGAAGCAAATAATCTTGGCCGAATTCTTGACTTGTTCTTGGCCCTTATTCTTGATTCTCTTGGACTTATTCTTCTTATTGGAGTTGAATCCAATTCCACCTTTGTCATTGGGGGATTTTTGCACACTCAAGATATTGTTGAGTGTGGCCTTCCCTTCATGACACTTTTCCAAGTCTTTCTTCAACGAAGTGACTTGTGCCTTGAGCTCTTTGATTTCCTCTACATGGTTAGTCTCAACACAAGCACTAGAGGAAGTATAAGCTTCATCGTTAGAGCAACAAGGCAAGGAAAGAAATTCATCACAAGATGTACCAATGTTATGCATGGATGAATCATGAGGACTAGCACAAGGCAATATAGCATTTTGACTAAAAGTAGTGCTAGTATCCACATGAGGCTCACTTGATGTTACCTTAGCAATCATGGCCTCATGGGCTATCTTTATCACATTGGGATACTAGAAGATCATCATGAGAGCTTGAGAGCTTTTCATGCCTTTCTTCCAATTTCCCATAATTGCTAGATAGCAACTCAAGTTGAGCCCGTAGCTCAACATTCTCCTTCAAAATGGATGCTTCACAAGAAATAGAGTTAGTAGCACAAGCATCATCATTGACAACAAGAGGAGAAGGCAACTTGGCAAGCTCTTTCAAATAGGAAGCTTTAAGTTGAGCATGAGACAGGGTGAGTTCGATGAGCTCACTCTTAATGACCCTAGAGCCATTTTCGAGGTGCTCAAAGTCCTCAAGGAGTCTAGCATGAGCAACTTCAAGCTTAGCATTTCTAGTTTTGAAATCATTGGCCACCTCAAGAGCTATATCATGAGATTCCCTCAGTCTATATAATTCTAGAGCAAAAGTCCCCTGAAGAGATTCAGAGGTGGTTTGTTCATGTTCAAGAGCTTGAGATAGCTCCGCGATCTTATTTGCGTAATCACGCTCATGAGCTTCCATTTTCTCAATGGTGACCTCATGCTCCTCTAGATGATATTCCAACTCCTCAATGTATTTCTTACCTTCAATGGCAATGGACATTATTTCCATGAAGTTGGAACGAGCAATTTTATTTTTATGAAGAGCTTTAAAAATCATTTCCCCCTTGGTTTTTAAGGAGGCAACATTATCATTCTCTTCATCATTATCCTCATCGTCATTATCCTCATCATCATTAGCATCAATATCATTATCACGAGACATATTGGGGTTCAAGGTAGGAGATACCTTTGAAGCCTTGGCCATAAGGCAAAATGCAATAGATGATAATGTAGAATCCCTTGAAGCACCACACCATTAAAAACCACATCTTGTTCCATGGAGTGTTGGGTTTCCTCTACATTGTTAGCACAACAATTCGAGGAAATAGATGCATTTTTATCATGGCAACAAGACATAGCAAGCATATCATCATGAGATTTAGTCAAGCAATTTCTACATGATATGCAAGGACTATCAACACAAGCATGTGAAACATTTGGAGTGCTCGAAGTGTTAAATCCCAAAGAAGGAGCATTGCAATAAGATAGTGATGAAAGATCATCCACAATAAGCATACTCTCATCATTGCAATGACCAACTGAAAGGATCGAGATGGACCTAGAGGGGGGTGAATAGGTACAATTACTAATTTTAATTATTACTAAGCAATTTTAGGCAATAATGCGGAAAATGAAAGTGAGCCTAACAATTGCAAGTATGATACTAATGAGCTCAGCAAGATAATCAAGTGGCACAAATATATGAGTAAGTAAGCACAAGATGAGATAAGTAAGTGCTAAGAGACAAGTAACCACAAGTAGAGAGATAGGGTTAGGAATAACCGCAACTCCGAGAGACGAGGATGTAAGCCGATGTTCACTTCCTTGGAGGGAAGCTACGTCACCGTTTAGAGAGGTGGATGTTACCACGAAGGCACACCAACGCCATGAAGGCTCACCCTATTCTCTCTTTGAGACAACACCACGGAGGCGTTTCTCAACCACTAGTGGTGGACCTTGGGGTGGTCTCCAAACCCTCACAAACTTTTCCGAGGGTAATCACAAAGGTCGATTCCTCTCCGGATGACTCCTACCGCCTAGGAGTCTCCAACCTCCAAGAGTAACAAGATCGATGGGGAAATGCTCAAGACTTGCTGAAATCACAAATTCCTTTGGTGCAAAGAAGGGGAAGGAGTGGATCTATCACTTGATCGGACAACTTCTCTCAAGTGCTCTCAAATCCCTTGGGGATCTAAGGTTTGGTGTGAAGGAATGAGAGTGAGAGTGTAATGTGTGCTAGGATTTGTTCAAGGTGTTACCTATCCCGTGGGGAAAGAAAGGCTATATATATTGTTGGTGAAAAGCTAGCCATTTGGCCACTTATGGCACAGGAGTTGCCGGACGTCCGGTGGGTACCGGACGACCGGTGACATAGATCGGACCGGACGTCCAGCCGGGTAACCGGTCGTCCGCTCGCTGGAGTATAAATCTGACCGTGAACACAGCACAGGTAGTGGACGTCCGGAGAGTAGCGGCCGACCGCTGACCGGACGTCCGGTGAGACCGGAAATCCGTTAATATGTGTTCTATTTGGATGTAACGGACGTCCCGAGAAACCAGAAGTCCGTTAATAAGTGTTCTGTTGAGATGTACCGGACGTCCGGTGTGCACCGGAAGTCCGGTCAGTTGTGAAGGCTAGTGCAGCAGGTTCACAAACACAAAATAGACCGTGCACACATGATGAAAACTAAAAGATGATAGAAGAAGTGTTTTGTGTATTTTGAGCAAGTCTTTCACGTTACCCAACGGTCACCTCTTAATAGTGCGGGATCCCTATACTCAAGAAAAAATTGAAAAAAGGGGCCAAGGCCATTTGTCTTGTATTCTCCGCTCTTGAGTAATATATACCTCTTTGCTTGTAGTCATGATCCACACACATAGCACTTGAAACATAATCCTGAGATATACTTGATAACATGATTAGTTCCAAAAATGCATGTTGTCATCAACATCAAAATAAGATTAAGGGCATGATTGCACTTTCAATCTCCCCCTTTTTGGTAGTTGATGACAACATACATGCACTTTTTTTTGAATAGCCTTTGAATATCGAAAGAAGTAAAAACATTTAGTATCGAAGAATATGATGTGGAGCTCCCCCTCATTATGTGCAATAACTAAAGATAAGCATGAGAGGGGCTCCCCCTTAATATGATACCAGCACCACCGAGACTCAAACACCAAAACTCAATACCCAAGAGAATCAACTCCTTCAACACTCATAGCATATAACATAGATAACAGGTAGGCTACTAACATAGCATGAGTTCGATAATCATCACATTACATAAATAGGTGCCTATGGTACATAAATAAGTGCCTACTCCCCCTTGGCAGCAAATAACCAAAAAGGAGGAATCAGAGCAGCATTAAAGAGCATCATCATCATCACTGTCACGAGAACCACTACCACCAGCCTCATCAAGAAAGTCAGCCCACTCGGGACCCGAAGGAAAACCGAAATCAGAAGGTGGAGCATCAGGAAGACGTTCATCGTCACTTACATCGTAAACTCCGGAGTCTCGCAGACGAGCCTTCAGAGCATTCTTGGAAGTGACCAAGCGTGTGACAACGGTGTGGTTTTGGGTGCAATGAAAAGTAAACATCTTCATCATAGCAGAGTGAGCCTTCCCAAGAAAGCGAGAGATGCGACCAAAAGGTGCGGAGCTGGAAGAAGTAGACGGAGTGGCGGAAGAAGGAACACTAGCCGGGGTACGAGGAGCAGGAGCAACAGAGTCCTTGGGAACCCAATCAGCCGCCATGTGAGATGGAAGATCCACCGTTCATGCAAGTGAGTGCGGGCAATGGGAAACGGAGCAGCACTCTCGATAAATGCCTGAAGAAAGGGGGCATGAGGAAAGGCTCGCTTGTGTTGAAAACAAGCCAGGCGGATCTCATGCCACAGAAAATGAGGGATATTTATCTTCCCTTTGGGAGACGCATAGAGGCGATGCATGAGATCAATGCAGTAGCTGTTACATGACCCCTTGTCACCCATCTTGGGATAAATGGTGCGAATAACACACTGAAAAATGATGTAGAAGGGTGAGCGCCAAATTGAAACTTGATTCAGGCCCTTTTGTTTCTCCTCATTAGACATTTCACTGATGGGTTTGAGAAGATCCATACAGACCTCTATGCCCTTGGGCCTATGGTTAGGGTCATCCTTATGGATTTTGAACCCTGTGTCAGGAAAACCAAGTGCAGCAACAAATTGAGCATAGGATGCCGTGAGCACGGTGTCGGAGGTCATCCAAGTGACAGTTTTATCGGGACCAAAGTAACAAGTGGCACAGAATTGATGAATTGCAGCATGGTTATAATCATGCTGGAATTCAAATGGTGCAACAAGATTCGAGGACTCAATGAGTTCAATAGCACCCGGATATTTCGCCGGATGAGTGCGGATATGCTCTAAGTCGATGCACCAATGGAGCGATAAACCTTTAGGAATGACTATAGTGGTGAAAATGTTGGCTTGGACATTTGTGTGAAAACGAGCATTCTGTGAATCGCTAAGAACAGTGAATTGATCTACATCACGACGAAGCTTAAGGTAAGAAGCGATGGGAACCTTATTGAACTGTTTGATGGTGCGACCGTGAGAGAGTGGAGGTTCAAGTGAGATGCGACGGACAGCACCTTGAGGTTGAACCGGAGGAGAAGTAGGCTTGAATGTGGGCCGACGAGTTCCAGGCTTGGGGGTAGTGGTGCGAACAGCAACATAAGCGGGTTCCTCCATTTCTTCCAATTCATCCTCGTAGTCAGATTCTTCCGACGAAGAGGCACTAGTGGAGCTGTGAGGGTGAGCGGCACGCTTTCGAGGCCGAGCGTGCTCCTGTGGATCATCGGACCCACCACGACGAGACGGACGAGAGCCCCCATCGTTGACCTGCTTGCGAGCAAAGCGCTTTGTCCTTGGCATGGCTACCTAGCAAAGGAGGAGACTCCAACACTTAACAATCGCCATAGATCAAGAAGGTTAGAGCAATGGGGGGAAGGAGAATAGCAGTTGCTACCTCGGGAGGTTGAGAGGAGGATGCGACGGGGAAGAAATCTTCCCCCGATGCCGGCCGGGTCGAGAGAAGGGGGCGGCCAGAGGCCCGACGACCACCGAAAGGGCCCACCGGGCTCCCGGTGTCGAGGGGCCCAGCCCGTGAAGACAGCAAGGAGAGAGAGCGGCGGCGGCAGCGACGGCGGCGGTGGTGGCGGTGGCGGCGGCGGGAGTGGAGATGAGTTAGGTTTAGGAATGACCGGACCGCACACCTCAGTATATATATACGCGTGCGAAAAATGTACCGGACATCCGGTGTGAACCGGACGTCCGGGGCCTGAGTGGAGTAGCAGACGACCGGCAACAACGGACGACCGACGCGTTTAGACAGAGCAATAAATAACGGAAGTCCGGTTACAGCGGACGACCGGTGCAAGAGCACCAGAGAGGATTTGACGGACGTCCGGTATTGACGGACGTCCGGCGGCAGATTTTTTTTGTTTGTTTGTTTTATTATTATTATTCCGAGAAAGATTAGAGTGCCATAGTTGGTGCTAATGACAATGATGGAGAGATGATGAGTGACATAGGTAGTAAGGATGCAATGACACCCTGGGTGAAACACTGAGTTTCCTAAGTCAACACTAATAAACTCACATACTTCTCACAGGTTGTTCTAATGACAATGCGGTGGCAGATGCCACCATGTATGCATATACGTGACATGACACTGCAAAGATTTGAACTTTGGGTCCATACTCACTACGCCATCATTGAAAGCACCATAGTTAGAGTAACATGGTAGCTTTGAGAGTGGTTGTTCTTTTTATGCATTTCATAGGGAGAGAGAACGCATGAGTTGAGTGTCTCCCCCTAAGTATATGCCTACATAGAGACAGGACATTATGACAATGCATGCATGAGTACTAGTTTTCACATAATGTTGTCAAGCTCCAAGATACCAAGTTCACGCCTAAGTCGACAAAACCTTGCTTCATCCAATGGTTTGGTGAAAATATCGGCCAGTTGTAAATCTGTACCAATGTGATCAATGTGAATATCACCCTTCTCAACATGATCTCTCAGGAAGTGATACCTAATATCAATGTGCTTGGTGCGGAGATGATCCTTGGGGTTCTCAGCAATGTTGATGGCACTTTCATTATCACATAGAAGAGGCACATGTCTATAGGTGATACCGTAATCCTTCAAAGTTTGCCTCATCCATAATAACTGAGTTGCACAGCTGGCGGCCAATGTATTCAGCTTCTGCGGTAGAGAGGGCAATATAGTTTTGTTTCTTCGATGACCAACTTACCAAGGAGCGTCCAAGAAACTGACATGCATCGGAAGTGGACTTACGATCCACCTTGTCTCCGGCCCAATCCGCATCCGTGTACCCAATGAGATCAAACTTAGCATCCTTGGGATACCATAGACCCAACTTTGAGGTGTGAACAAGGTATCTAAGAATATGCTTAACCGCCTTATGATGACTTTCCCTAGGGGAAGCTTGAAATCTAGCACACATGCATACACTAAACATGATGTCTGGTCTAGATGCACAAAGATAAAGCAATGAACCAATCATAGAGCGGTATTTAGATGGGTCGAAGGGGATACCGTTTGTGTCTTCAGTGAGAGTTATTTTGGTTGGCATTGGTGTCTTACATGGACTAGCATCAGACATACCAAACTTCTCTAAGATATCCTTGAGGTATTTTGCTTGAGACAAGAAAATTCCTTCTTGAAATTGTTGAATTTGAAATCCGAGAAAGAACTTCAAATCCGCATTAAGTGACATTTCAAAATTCTTGGTCATTGAGTCCGCAAACTTCTTGCACAAATGAATGTTAGGAGAACCAAAAATGATATCATCTACATAGATTTGGCATAAGATCAAACCACCCTTATCCCTCTTAGTAAAAAGAGTAGGATCGATCACCCCTCTCACAAAACCATCATCGAGTAAAAACTTCTTAAGATGATCATACCAAGCACGAGGTGCTTGTTTGAGGCCATACAAAGCCTTATGAAGTTTATACACATAGTCTTTGTGATCGGGATCAACGAACCCAGGTGGTTGTGATACATATACTTCTTCTTGTAGAGGACCGTTAAGGAAAGCACTCTTCACATCCATTTGATGTAATGTAAAACCATTGAAAGCAGCATAAGCAAGTAAGATGCGAATGGATTCAAGACGGGCAACGGGGGCAAAGGTCTCACCAAAGTCCAAACCTTCAACTTGTGAGTACCCTTGTGCCACTAACCTTGCCTTGTTTCGGATGATGACACCATTTTCATCTTGCTTGTTCTTGAAAATACATTTTGTTCCAATGACATTGTGCTCGGTGGACGGCCTCTTGACTAGTGACCACACTTGGTTGCGTTCAAAACTGTTCAACTCTTCTTGCATAGCAACAAGCCAATCGTTGTCCGTCAAAGCCTCTTGTACCTTGAGTGGTTCAATACTAGACACAAACGAGAAGTGAGCACAAAAGTTTGTCAAATGTTTACGAGTGACTCTACCTTCTGAAATGCCGGTGAGGATTTTGTCAACATCAACACGACCGGCCACTCGAGGCATGATGGAGGTGAGGGTTTCACGAGGTTCAACTTCATGTCCATCATCCACATCTTCAACATATGGAGCATTCACGTGAGGAGGAAGATCTTCTTGTTCATGTTGCATTTGTTGAGGTTCGTCATCCATGATTGGACTTTCTTGTTCTTTCTCTTGATGATGATCTTGTTCTTGATGGTTATCATTTAGTGAGACTTGATCAACCTCATCAACTTGGGCTAAGGATATAGGTTGAACAATAGGAACTTGTGTTGGTATGGATGTTGAAGTAGTTTGATGATGCGTGAGACCTCCATCTTCTTCTTCATCATCATGAGGTTCTTGTTCCATAGGAAGAAGTGCACCAACACCCATGTTCAAAATGTCTTGATAAGAATCTTCTTCACCTACATCACTTAGATCAACTTGCTCCCCATGGGAGCCATTAAATTCATCAAACACCACGTCACAAGTTTCTACAACACATCCATTGGATTTGTTGTAGACTCTATAGGCGTGAGAGTTTGATCCATAACCAACAAATATACCCTCAATAGTTTTGGATTGAAATTTTCCTAACCGTTCTCTTTTGTTGAGAATGAAACATTTGCACCCAAATACATGAAAGTACTTGACATTTGGCTTGTTACCAGTTAGAAGCTCATATGGAGTCTTTTCCAATATAGTGCGGAGGAAGAGTCGGTTTGATGCATGGCATGCGGTATTGACAGCTTCAGCCCAAAAACTATGTGGTGACTTGTATTCATCCAACATGGACCTTGCCAATTCTACAAGTGTACGGTTCTTCCGTTCGGCTACACCATTTTGCTGAGGAGTGTATGGAGATGAATATTGATGCTCAATCCCTTCATTACTAAGAAATTCTTCCAAGGTATAGTTCTTGAACTCAGACTCATTGTCACTCCTTATTGCTCGGATTTCTCTGTCAAACTTGCGTTGAGCTTGCTTGGCAAAATCGATGAAGGTGATCTTCGTTTCGTCCTTGGACTTGAGGAAGAACACCCATGTATATCTTGAGTAATCATCAACAATGACAAGCCCATACTTTTTCCCACCAAGACTATCCCATGAAGGAGGCCCAAAAAGATCCACATGAAGGAGCTCCAGGGGCCTTGAAGTAGATACTATGTTCTTGGGTGGGTGCTTTGATCGATGTTGCTTCCCGGCTATGCATGCACTACACACACGATCTTTCTCAAAAGAGACATTGGTTAGTCCAAGGATGTGATTTCCCTTTAAGAGATCTTGAAGATTTCTCATGCCGACATGGGCTAGCCAGCGATGCCATAGCCACCCCTTGTCAGCCTTGGCCATTAGACAAGTTGCATGGAATGTGCTCTCTTTCGAGAAATCAACCGTGTAAAGGTTGCCATCCAACTCTCCAACAAAGGCCACTTCGAGAGTATCTCTCTTAAAGACTTTCACATCCGTTAGTCCAAAGAGTGTATCATAACCAACAGAAGCCAATTGGCGAACAGAAAGCAAGTGATATTTAAGGGATTGGATAAGCATAACATTTGCAAGAGACATGTCATTGGTGATAGCCACCTTGCCCAACCCGAGTACCTGTCCTTTTGAACCTCCACCAAACATAATGCTCATGAATGGTTGAATAGCTTCCATGAAATCGTAGAGCAATTTGCTATCTCCGGTCATATGATTTGTACATCCACTATCAATCACCCATTTCACTCCACCGGAGAAGCTTACCTACACACAATTAGGACTTGGTTAGAGGCACCCATTTTCCAATGGGACCTCTCAAGTTAGTTACAAGGGTCTTAGGGACCCAAATAGCATAGAAACGGAATGCATTTCGAGGACCAACAAATTTTGCAAAGACTTCTCCATCCTTAGTCTTCCGAAGTACATAGGAAGGAGGCATGAACTCTTTAGGCTTGTTGAGAGTGGGCATGCCCCTTGTGGCCTTTCCACTCACAACCTTACCTTTCTCCTTGTGCCATTCTCTTACAAAAGTTTCGTTTAGAGGAGTTGTGCACTTTGGGAGGACATCTTCTTCTTACTTGTGCTAGGGTCAAACCCAAGTCCCTCTTTGGCAAACACCTCATTGTGTTGACTCAAAATCTCATCAAGATTCTTTTGCCCTTGAGCACATGTCATGAGACCTTTCTCAATTTGAGCCTTGAGAAAACAATTTTCCTCAAGAATAGATGCTAGATCACTACTAGAGTTAGTAGCACAAGCATCAACATTTATAATAGGGGAAGAGTAAGCCTTGGCTAAAGTTTCAAGATAAGTAAGTTTGAGCGTCTCAAAACTCTTTCTAAGAACGGTGAGCTCTCCTTCCTTAGTCTTGAGGGACACGGATAGAAGCTCACAATCCTTAGATAGAGAGGCATGAGACTTCACAAGCTTGCTTTTATCATTCATTAACTCGTCACAAGAGTCAATAGCCTTTTTCAAGGAGGCAAGATCATTAGTGTGAACATCAATGTTTGCACCAATTTTTAAGCATAGTTCATCATTTCGTGCTTCCTCATATTGGACTTTCCGCTCAAGGATTTCACACTTTTCCTTTTCCTCGGTGACGAGGGTTTCGAGTTCCTTAATGGTGATGGTGTGCTTACTCACCATCTCCATAAGCATACGAAACATAGTGAGTTTCTTTCCTTTGAGGGAGCACATGAACTTATTAAGTTTAGCAATCATAGGATCATCTAGATCATCATCCTCATAGCTATCCTCCGCATCAAGATACTCATCACTAGGAGTAGAAGGTGTGAAAAGAGGAGGATTTGATCGTGGAGTTACCTTGACCTTGTCAGAAGAGCTTTGGTCCTCTCCTTCTTCAACCATGGCCTTTGCCATTAGGCACTTGTGAGTGTTGCCCTTGTAATCTTTCATGTAGTTGTAGGTGACCACGTCACCACTCTTGTTTACTAACCTCAACGTGTTTTGAGAGTCTTGAGCAACTCCGGCAACACCACTAACATCATCCGGATCAGATTCTTCTTGAGCAACCATTGCCATTCCATCTCTCTTCTTGAGCTTGGAGTTCAAAGGATTTGGCAACTTCTTCTTGGGAAAGGTCTTGGGAAACCTTGGTTTATCTTCTCTCTTCTCATAAGGGCACTCGTTGGAGAAGTGACTGGTTTCTTCACAGTTGTAGCATTTTCTCACTTTCTTCTTTTGAAATCTTCCCTTGAATTTTCCGGCACTAAACTTCTTGACAAAAAGAGCCATGTCTTCATACGAAGGGCCCTCGTCGGAGTCAATCTCATTACCATCTTCATCCTCATCATCTTCTTCTTCTTCTTCACTTTGCTCATCTTCACATACTTGGTTGGCCTTCAACGCAAGATTGATTTTTGATGATGGGGAACCATGCATGGCAAGATGTTTTGTGGCATTGGCCTTTGATTCTTCAAATAGTTGGAAGGTGGATATGATGTCATCTGTAGTCATTTCCTTGAAGGTATGGTGTTGTCTTATGTCCCACACCATTTGATGATGATATGGAGCAAGAGCATGAAGCAACTTATCCACAAGAAACCTCTTAGTCATACTGAATCCATCTTGAGTCTTGTCACACTCACATGACTCAACATCCGCAGTGAGAGTCATGAGACGCTCAAGGAGTTGATTGGGGGTTTCACCTTTTTCCATACAAAATTTTTGCAATTGCCCTTTGGCAATTTCATATTGAGCACTCCGGAGGGTAGAAGTGCCAGTCCTAGATCGTATAATACTTTCCCATAGTTCCTTGGCACTTTTGATGTGTATGAACGGTCTCCTTTGCTTTTCATCCATACCTCTCCTTATACACATGATTGCCGTGTCATTGAGGTTCTTGTCATATATTTCTCTTGGTGTGGGGTTCTTTGGATCAAGCACATGATAGCCATACTCTATAATCTCCAGCATCTCATCGTTTCCATGTTGAAGATGATCCTGCATAGCAACTTTCCACAATGCAAAATCGGCAGTAGCAGTAAGTAAAGGAGGTTTGCCTTGAGGGTTATATCTTGGTTTCTCAACCTGAGGTCTTGCGTAAAGCCAAGGAACACTGGTGTGTTCATTGCTAGGAGGTTGTTGACCAAGTGATGAAGTAGGCACTGTTGGGCTCGGACTCACACCACTTGAGTGTGGTGCAAGCACCGCGGACAACGTGGCTAATCTCAGTTGGACCAAGGCCTCAAGAGAAGCATCATGCTCCTCTTTTTGCTTGGCAAGGGCCCGTTCTAGATCCTGAGACGTAAAGGACTTGACTTCAGAAGAAGCCTCGCCTTTATCCTTAGGATCTACAACCAGGGGAGTCCCATCTGGGTTCATCTCGCTCTAGGGCGGTTAAGCCACAAGAATAGAGCACGAGGCTCTGATACCAATTGAAAGGATCGAGATGGACCTAGGGGGGTGAATAGGTACAATTACTAATTTTAATTATTACTAAGCAATTTTAGGCAATAATGCGGAAAATGAAAGTGAGCCTAACAATTGCAAGTATGATACTAATGAGCTCAGCAAGATAATCAAGTGGCACAAATATATGAGTAAGTAAGCACAAGATGAGATAAGTAAGTGCTAAGAGACAAGTAACCACAAGTAGAGAGATAGGGTTAGGAATAACCGCAACTCTGAGAGACGAGGATGTAAGCCGATGTTCACTTCCTTGGAGGGAAGCTACGTCACCGTTTAGAGAGGTGGATGTTACCACGAAGGCACACCAACGCCACGAAGGTTCACCCTATTCTCTCTTTGAGACAACACCACGGAGGCGTTTCTCAACCACTAGTGGTAGACCTTGGGGTGGTCTCCAAACCCTCACAAACTTTTCCAAGGGTAATCACAAAGGTCGATTCCTCTCCGGATGACTCCTACCGCCTAGGAGTCTCCAACCTCCAAGAGTAACAAGATCGATGGGGAAATGCTCAAGACTTGCTCAAATCACAAATTCCTTTGGTGCAAAGAAGGGGAAGGAGTGGATCTATCACTTGATCGGACAACTTCTCTCAAGTGCTCTCAAATCCCTTGGGGATCTAAGGTTTGGTGTGAAGGAATGAGAGTGAGAGTGTAATGTGTGCTAGGATTTGTTCAAGGTGTTACCTATCCCGTGGGGAAAGAAAGGCTATATATAGTGTTGGTGAAAAGCTAGCCGTTTGGCGGCACAGGAGCTGCCGGACGTCCGGTGGGTACCGGACGACCGGTGACATAGATCGGACCGGACGTCCGGCCGGGCAACCGGTCGTCCGCTCGCTGGAGTATAAATCTGACCGTGAACACAGCACAGGTAGCAGACGTCCGGAGAGTAGCGGCCGACCGCTGACCGGACGTCCGGTGAGACCGGAAATCCGTTAATATGTGTTCTGTTTGGATGTAACGGACGTCCGGAGAAACCGGAAGTCCGTTAATAAGTGTTCTGTTGAGATGTACCGGACGTCCGGTGTGCACCGGAAGTCCGGTCAGTTGTGAAGGCTAGTGCAGCAGGTTCACAAACACAAAATAGACCGTGCACACATGATGAAAACTAAAAGATGATAGAAGAAGTGTTTTGTGTATTTTGAGCAAGTCTTTCACGTTACCCAACGGTCCCCTCTTAATAGTGCGGGATCCCTATACTCAAGAACAAATTTAAAAAAGGGGCCAAGGCCATTTGTCTTGTATTCTCCGCTCTTGAGTAATATATACCTCTTTGCTTGTAGTCATGATCCACACACATAGCACTTGAAACATAATCCTGAGATATACTTGATAACATGATTAGTTCCAAAAATGCATGTTGTCATCAACATCAAAATAAGATTAAGGGCATGATTGCACTTTCACCAACATTACTCGCCATATCATTACCTTGTGCCAAACCACATGTAGGTGAAGTAGAAGAAGTTGAGAAGACTATACGACCGGAGGTGGAGGGAGAACAATCATCCCCATAAATCTTGGACACACCATATTTATCTTGAAGCTTCGTCCACAACTCATGAGCATCCCGGAACGACATTAGTTGAAATATAACTACATTACTCAAAGCATCAAAAAGCACATTAGAGGCTTGAGCATTGAGATAAGAGTTTTTTTCATCCTCTAAAGATAATCTTTGGGGATCTTTTGGAGGAGAAAAACTCATATCTACAATTTGCTTTAAATTTGGGTCCATGACCCTAAAGAGATTAAGCATGTGTATTACCCAAACATCAAAATTTGTGCCATCGAAACTAAGAGTGTCAGAGAATCCTAATCCCTAGTCGACATCTTTACTCTTTAGACCGTAAAGCCTAATAAAGAGAGACGAGGCTCTGATACCAATTGAAAGACCGTGGATGTCGGTGAATAGGCGCTTTAAAATAATTATGGTTTAGGCTTGAACAAATGCGGAATAAACCTAGCGGTTAATTTGTCAAGCACAAAACCTACAACTAGGCTCACCTATGTGCACTAACAACTTATGCTAAGCAAAATAAACAACTAAGTGATAGCAAGATATATGACAATAAACAATATGGCTATCACAAAGTAAAATGCATAAGTAAAGGGCTCGCGTAAGAGATAACAGAGGCACACAGAGACGGGGTTAGGGTTTAGGATTATCAACACAAGCATGTGAGATTTAGTCAAGCAATTTCTACATGATATGCAAGGACTATCAACACAAGCATGTGAAACATTTGGAGTGCTCGAAGTGTTAAATCCCAAAGAAGGAGCATTGCAATAAGATAGTGATGAAAGATCGTCCACAAGAAGCATACTCTCATCATTGCAATGACCAACATTACTCGCCATATCATTACCTTGTGCCAAACCACATATAGGTGAAGTAGAAGAAGTTGAGAAGACTATACGACCGGAGGTGGAGGGAGAACAATCATTCCCATAAATCTTGGACACACCATATTTATCTTGAAGCTTCATCCACAACTCATGAGCATCCCGGAACGGCATTAGTTAAAATATAACTACATTGCTCAAAGCATCAAAAAGCACATTAGAGGATTGAGCATTGAGATAAGAGTTTTTTTCATCCTCTAAAGATAATCTTTGGGGATCCTTTGGAGGAGAAAAACTCATATCTACAATTTGCTCTAAATTTGGGTCCATGACCCTAAAGAGATTAAGCATGCGTATTACCCAAACATCAAAATTTGTGCCATCGAAACTAAGAGTGTCAGAGAATCCTAATCCCTAGTCGACATCTTTACTCTTTAAACCGTAAAGCCTAATAAAGAGAGACGAGACTCTGATACCAATTGAAAGACCATGGATGTCGGTGAATAGGCGCTTTAAAATAATTATGATTTAGATTTGAACAAATGCGAAATAAACCTAGCGGTTAATTTGTCAAGCACAAAACCTACAAGTAGGCTCACCTATGTGCACCAACAACTTATGCTAAGCAAGATAAACAACTAAGTGATAGCAAGATATATGACAAGAAACAATATGCCTATCACAAAGTAAAATGCACAAGTAAAGGGCTCGGGTAAGAGATAACAGAGGCACACAGAGACGGGGTTAGGATTTAGGATTTAAGGTATGATACCATGTTGGAAACAAGTTTGACAATGCTACATAATGTATTGATCGGTGCAAAACGCACGTATATATGGAGTATAATGTGGGCCCCAACCTCAACTATACAAGGACTAGGAGATGGGCCGAGTTACACAATATACATGCACAACCCATATGTTCAACACACACCACCGCTGTTGCAGCCCCTTCATGCCGCCGCCCATAGCCCACGTATCCGCCGCCGCCGCACCACCATGCCCCGAGCCAACATAGCGCCACCGCCCGACCTTGAGGCCTGCGCCCGCCGAGCCGAGCGGAATGTCGAGGCGGCGGGAGGGAAGGAAGGTAGGAGGAGGGGGAGCTCAAGGCAGCGCTAGGGTCACGAGGTTGTTTTTTTAGTCAAAACGTCTAATCATGTTCAGTCAAATGCCCTATTTACAAGGCCTTGTGATTCATATTATTTTTATATGATTTTTATAGTTGCAAGCTCTTGGAAAGATGTGTGAAACATTCCTATGCTTCCATCAAAAAAACACTTGGATCGATTCCTTTGTTTTGCACCCATAGGATTCGAATGGGCAAGGTATGGCAATCCGCCATCTTTCCTATTCCTATGAATAAAAGTAGCCTTGAGTCAGCTAAAGATCATGTTCACTGTTTTTCCAATACAAAATATCTGATCATATTCATGTGTTGTTAAGCTTCAATTGCCAATGGTGTAACAATCTTGTGACCATGATCTGCTTGAAGTGTTCGCATTCAAGATCCGAATAGCCAAAAGTTAACAAACAGGAAAGAGATCTGGATTCCGAAGAAGAATGAGAAGGAGAAAATATGAAAAAAGAATAGACATAAAAATAGATCAATTTATCTTGGGGAAAATCAGAAACATCAGAGAGATTCCCATTATAGACGTAGTCTGTCATTAACCTGAAATTCAGGGTTCTGATGTCCCTGTCTTGCTATCATCATTTGCTTCCGTTGATCCCCAAACAAGAAATTTACTGCCAGCAAAACATAGAGTAACCAAATCATGTGGTTCTTTAATTCTACAAAAAAATGTCAAAATACAATATCAAATTGGGTATGAGAAACATATACTGATAATAATGTTCTTAAGACTACTAGACTAGCTTCACGGATGGAAGCTGGAACATCCACCTCGGCTAATCTGAAGAGCAGAAGATTCACTCTCCGAGCAATGCAACACCTCCATTGCCATTGTAATCAGAAAAAAGGGCTGCCTGAATCGCTGATAGCTCCATCAAGTTGTCTAGGTGAATTTTCACAAAAGAAGATGCAAAAGAACCAGCAAAATTGTGACTCACTTCGCGTACTCAACTGACCAAGCACTGATTGATAGGTCAAAAACGTCAAACAAAAGAATAGCAAATTGAATTGAAAAAGATAGACAATGTTCTTAAGACTACTAGGCAAGCTTCAGAGTGGGAAGCCAGAGCCTGCCCCTCAGCTAATCTAAAGAGCAGAAGATTTAATCTCTAATCAACACAACACCTCCATTCCACTGAATCATAACTTGTTCCATAATTTTCATGATTTTAAGACTGAAAAACATAATACAGGAGATATTTTGTTTAACCAAACTTAAATCAAATGACAGCAAACATTATTATCACAAGAAAAAACTGAGTTCCATAAAGATGATTAATGAACATTCGCACGGGCAGGGCTGTCCATCCATAGGTCCCTTGGGTAGGCAACCCGCAACCAAAACACAAAGGAAACTAAATTTGTAAGAAACAGGTAGATCATCCTTAAGACACTGTAAAAGAAACCAAATTGTGTTCGAAACAGATAGAAAATGTTCTTAAGACGAGCGTCAGTGAGGGAAGCAAAGCCTCCCCCTCAGCTAATCTGAAGATCAGAAGATTTTAGATTTGACCGCTAGCATTCGACAGTACAATGTGTGCAGTTTTAAAAAAATACTGTATACATCAGGGCATTCCTACAGATGTGAAGGAGTGTATGCCAAGAAAAAATACCGCAAAAGAAGTACAACAAGAAGAAAGAATAATCATTTTGATTTGCAACACTACGATAAAAAATATGCAATTTTAACAATAACTCGCTTCCGCACTGAGCGCATCAGAAGAATGAAGTATTTAGTTTGATCATCATCAGACAGCTTTATCCAGTACAAAAAAAGATCTCGAAAAGAAATAGTCCCTCAACAGATTGGTATTTTTCCAGACAAGGTTGAAACTTAAAATTGCACAAGTGCTAAGCTTCAGTTGCAAATGATGTAAACTGATGCATCTTTGGATCAATCTTGCTGTATGTTTAATGTTGCAGCTGATTTGCTTTGCATATTGATCTGACCAAACAATGAGCAACCAAAAGATTATCAAATTAAGCAACACAACACCTCCATTGCCAATGTAATCGGACAAAGAGGCTGCCTACATCATTGCTCATTCAGTTATTACAACCGAGGATGTTAGAAAAGGGAGACAAGGATTATATCATCACTGCAGCAGTTACAGTCTAGCTGTGTTTATTTTCCCAAAAACTAGGAAGAGCCTTCATAGGCTGTACCAAACTGTAATGAAGAAATCATAAGAAAAATGTGAGTGGGCTCAGATACAAAAGAGATGTTCATATCACGACTGCCCACAAAGGGAAGTCTCATAATGAGCTGGGTAATAGTATCATCATTGCAAAAATAATCAAGGCCCCATGCCACGACTACTACAGGAACAAATTCAGTGGTCTCTCAAAGGGTTTTCTCAACAAAGACTTGTCAGTTGTTTGGTCACTCAAAGATCAAGTACAGTGGACTCTGCTAAAATCATGTAAATTGCTTTGTCAATCAGAATGCATAATATGTTCATCCGTTTGTTTTGGCAATGACGCTCTTGTGGTTGATAAACATAGGTGTTCTTCTGCACCAAGCTATGAGATAGCGCATCAGAACTTCAGAAGAACAAAAGAATTTAGTTTGATCATCACCGAACAAAACTAACTGAGCTTTCTGCAAGTTTAATCCTCCAAAGCACGTGCAATGCTGGCTTTCTTCCGCCAAATTAACGAGCTACAGACTCAGGAACTAAAATCTCTGAGAAATAAAAATATGTACGATGTTAGAAATGTGCCAGAAGACAGGTAACATGACGCGGTTTGACAGAGCGTCATGCTGTTTAATACTGGCCGGTGTTTCCATTCATCTATGCTTCCCTCTACGGGATGACCAAACTGTTATCAACAGGCCATCCTTCCAGTTGTGAAGCAACAAACACAAAAACAATTTTCCATCTCAAAGTACAAGCAGAGAAAACATGAAAAAAATAGCAAATCTTGCAGTGGCAAGAACAAATCAAGCATTTCCTCAGTTCAGGTCTCCAAATTGCTTCCGCACAGCGCCATGAGATAGCACATCAGAAGAACGAAAGTATTTAGTTTGATCATCATCGGACAGCTTTAAGCATTAAATCAAAATCTCAAAAGGAAATTGTCCCTCAGAACATTTGCACGGATGCATCAACAGATTGGTATTTTTTTCAGACAAGGCCGACATTTAAAATTCCACAAGTTTTGCTAAGCTTCAAATGATGTAAACAGATGTCATCTGTGGATCAATTTTAGCTGTATGCTAATGTGATTTGTTTCGCATATTGAACTGACCAAACTCTGATCAACCAAAAGAATATCAAATTGAGCATTGCCATTGTAGGGCCCCATCTGCAAGCCTTTGGGTTAGTTTCATGTTCATTAACAGTTCACCATTTTTCCTATCCTATAAATAAAAGTAGATCCAGGTCAGTATGTTCATTGTTTTTAGATAAAAAATCTCTGTTCACTTTCATGTAAATGTTATTAAGCTTCAGTTGCCAATTGTGTAACTGCTTTATATATCGTTGGATCTATCTAGCTGTATGCACGATGAGGCCGACCATGGGCTGAGCATTGCCATCCAAGATCTGAATTGCAAGAGCATATTCCAAAGAAGACTGATTGAAAAGGAAAAAACAGATCAATTTAACTTGGGGAATCGAAAACATCAGAGAGATTCCCATTATAGACGTAATCTGTCATAACCCTGAAATTCAGGGTTCTGATGTCCCTGTCTTGCTATCATCATTTGTTTTCATGGATCACCAACCAATTATTGAATTACCATTTCACAAACAAAAAAGGTCAAAATTAAAATCGGGTATGAGAAACATACTTATAATAATGTTCTTAAGACTACTAGACCAGCTTTCAGGGAGGGAAGCAGGAGCCTCCCCCTCAGCTAATCTGAAGAGCAAAAGGTTTACTATCCGAGCAACGCAACACCTCCAATGCCACTGTAATGATAAAGAGGCTGCCTGAATCATCGCTCGTCACAGAACTACAATGTTCGACAAAGTTTGTAACGAGGGCTATTAGATGTTCTTAAGACTACTAGACAAGCTTCAACGAGGGAAGCAGAGCCTCCCACTCAGCTAATCTGAAGAGCAGAAGATTTAATCTCCGAGCAACGCAACACCTCCATTGCCATTGTAATGGACAAAAGGGCTGCCTGAATCGTCGCTCGTTGGGTCTGATTTGCAAGACTGAAAATTAGAAACAAAAATTCATTGGCTATACATAAATCAAATGTCAGCAAAAGTTTCAACCTCACAAGAGTTTGAAGCAAGATGATTGAAGAACAATTTGCTTTATAGTGTCCGAAGGCAAACTTGGTAGACACAGCACGGGAAGGGCTGTCCATCCATAGGTCCCTCGGATGGAAAACAGAAGGTTATGATAAAGATGTATCCATAGCAACAGATGTGACAGAACCAGGAATATCACACATCCACAAAATCCACAGCGTCTCGTCACTGTGCGAAGATTAAATATTTGTTAGAGAGGCCTCAACGAGGGAGATTCAACACCTCTCTGCTGGGATCTTCACCGAAAGAAAACAAAATTAACACGGAAAGAAAACCACAAAGGCTATGCTCAAGGGAGGACACTTGCAGTGGAGAGAAGCAGCTGTTGTTTACAGTGTCATATGGCACTTCCTATGGTCTGAGAATCTTCACAGGGATAATTTAAGTTGAACGAAATTAACAATGCAAAAACTACAGAAGACCTGAAGCTATTGGTTTTATGCCTCAGAAAGCCGCAAAAATATCGTCATTGGGTATCTGACGGTAATTCCAACATAAAGCTAATCATCATGGGCTTCAATTGTATTATAGATCTAACTCAGAAGACAAGATAATAAAAAATGATGAAAACAAGATGTATCATCAGAATACAGATGACTTCTCATTCACAGAAAATTAAGCATCATGTCAGAAGGTATCCTAAGATTGTTTCAATGTTTCAGAAAAAATAACACTGAAATCTGATGGATTCAGTTGCAAAGATGACATCAGATGGGCTGCTCAAGCTGCCCTCAGATCAAGTGTTGGATTATGCATCAATACTTCCTCACAATCCAAACAGATCTTGTAGATGTAAGAAGAAGCAACAAAGATTGTACAAAGATACAGAGTTGCTCAGTGGTGGCAATATTTAATAGGTTCAATTCTGCCAGCGATGTCATCAATGCTTTTAGAAGAGGGAGCTTGTTATCCTCATTGCAACTACATCCTCCAATACAAGCAAAAATAAATAAACACGAAAAGAAGCATGGAAGTGAAGGATCCAGAGATAAGAACAATGAACAACAGTTTTAATAAAAACTCAAGTGTCAGATGGCTCGGTTCAGCAGGATAATTGGCATACAAATCAACTCCTGAGAGAAAACCTATGATTTGGTCTGTTGAGCTTGAATATTTACAAATCGTAACTGCCATCACCCTAGGAAAATAAGTAGAAAATAAAATAAAACCAATTGTTCAAAATTTCATGAGTCAGATTAGTATGTCAATCAGCACAGATCCACCAAAGCGGATCCTAAGACTGGGGCGACAAATATGAAATCATCACCCTCAAACTGGTTTGGAGAATCATTGCAAAGATCAAAGTATGTACTGTACTGTAGATGGTCAACCGACATTGCCGACAGTGCCGTTTAATAAAAGATCCCCCCAAAAATATGAAATTCCAATTATTACTCCTCAGTCATTTTTTTGTTATTCTATCACTTCTCTTTTTCTTGACTTGTCTAGGCACAATAATTTCATGAACAACTACTATGTGAGAGGTTCTGTGTCAGTAGAATGGCTTTCCAGTGTTCAATGGCATTAAGATTACAGTTCTGCACATACTTATATGGAGCTCCTTAAGAACTTAGCAATTGATAATCACACCTGAAAGATCATATTGAGTAATTGTCACATCACTGCTCCAAACTCAAGTAAATAAAACATTCTCCAAAATTATTCATCAAATCAAAATAACTTTACTGAGTAGAATATGGTTCCTCGTATGCATTTTTAACTGAAATTAAAGAGGAAAGCAAAAGTTAGCGAAGGACTGCTTTGTTAATGTAATCACAGTTTGGTCATCTGAGCTATGCGCTTGTCATAATCAGCCTACCCAAATACTACTAGTACAAAAACAATCAGATTTTGACCTCATTGCTAATTATGCTTTCCACATGAAGAGAATTGAGACATGCTTGTCTATTAGTTTAGTTCATCTATAGGCCAAACAGCAAAAGTAATTAACATTTCAAACCAATTATATGCTTGAGTATGTACTAAGAGGACTCGGAATATGGGTGGTGATATAGCAGGATGGTCGGCAAGGCAAATAAATGCCAGTTACGACGAACGAGACCAAATATCAATCTTCACCGTCCTCGAAGGAATTCAGACATCTACATTTTATAACTTAGTAGCATAAAAATGTAAAATACAATAAAAAAACAGACTAAAGACTAAATTTTTTGATTCCTCTGAAAAAGGGTGAGGTTGAAAAGGCATCCAATAGGAGCGAAAGACCATTTTTGTTCAAGAAATCACAAATTGCTCATATGAACTATGCACTTGTGATCATCATTCGACCTTGGCAAACCAACAAGTCAAGAGACAATAAAAAAATGACAGAAAAAGACAAGGAATCGAGGAATCATGGTGCCTCAGAAGGAAGGCAGTAGGTTATGTAATCATTAGTGATTTCATTGAGAAAGGTTCACACTAATCATCATCGGCATCACGCAACCAAGAACACGTCAAATAAAACTGCATATTAAGAAACGAGCAAGATCATTGGCCTCATAGAGAAGATTAGATCGTTCCACATGAAGAAAATTCAGACATATGCTTGTCTATAATTTAGTTTAATCCTCGGCCACTAATAAACCAAACCAAAACAAAAATGTTAGGGGAAATAAACAGAAAGCAAAATTAAGAATCCAATGTGAAAGAAAAATACCTCTAGACGTTGCAAACTCAGATCCATCGAGAAAACAGTGGGCAGACATGGGACAGTGCTCCCTGAATGAAACCAACAAAACACAACAACATTTAACAAGATTAAAGCATCAAAGAAGAGAAGGCGGAATAAATAGATCAAGAAATGAAGTCAACAAAGTAAAATAGAATAAAGATAAATTGGGGATTTCATAAGGCTCAGACATCCAAGGAAGGAATTAGCAGCATTAGCTCTCAAGCCTGGCAGGGCGAAAGCTCTTAGGCGGCAACTGCGAATGTTTTGAGAAACAAGCCTTTAATTTATCATCATTGCCATAACACATCATCAAATAATCAAATCATATTGATCACAACTGATTAACTACTCATAACAAAAAAATCATCACAATAACAGGCACTATGGACCGGCCAAATACAAAGCTAACAAGATTAAAGAGAATCTCTCGGAGACCCGCTTAAAATCACGCACACAGCTGAACCAAACCAGCTGCAAATGGAACCACAAAGGCTATGCTCAAAGGAGGACATTTGAAGTGGAGAGAAGCAGCTGTTGTCAGCACTTCCTATGGTCTGAGAATCTTAACAGGGATAATTTAAGATGAACGAAATTAACAATGCAAAAACTACAAGACCTGAAGCGATTGGTTTTATGCCTCAGAAAGCCGCAAAAATATCGTCATTGGGTATCTGACGGTAATTCCAACATAAAGCTAATCACCATGGGCTTCAATTGCATTATATAGATCTAACTTAGAAGACAAGATGGTAAAAAATGATGAAAACAAGATGTATCAGAATATAAATGACTTCTTATTCACAGAAAATTAAGCACTCTCTCAGAAGGTGTCCTAAGATTGTTTCTATGTTTCAGAAAATATAACACTGAACTCTGACGGATTAAGTTGCTAAGATGACATCATATGGGTGGCTTAAGCTGCCCTCAGATCAAGTGTTGGATTATGCATCAATACTCCCCGAGATCCAAACAGATCTTGTAGAAGTAAGAAGCAACAAAGATTGTACGAAGAAACAGAGTTGCTTAGTGGTGGCAAGATCTAATTGGTTCAATTCTGCCAGCAATGCCATCAGGGGCGGAGACAGCCCAGTGGGCCGCCCCAGGACGCCTTTGTACACTGTAGCAGATGTCTACAGTAACTACTACAATATACACTGCGTATGGGCCTCACAACCCAGGCCTGGGCCCTGGGGGCCTGGATCCGCCCCTGAATGCCATCAATGCTTTCAGAAGAGGGGGCTTGTTATCCTCATGGCAACTACTTCCTCCAATACAAGCAAAAATAAATAAACACAAAAAGTAGCATGGAAGTGAAGGATCCAGAGATAAGAACATTGAGCAGCAGTTTTAAGAACTCTGTCAGATGGCTCGGTTAAGCGGGATAATCGGCATACAAATCAACTCCTAGGAGAAAACCTGTGATTTGGTCTGTTGAGCTTGAAGTTTGCAAATCGTCACTGCCATCACCCAAGGAAAATTAGAAAAGAAAATCAACCCAACTGTCAAAATTTTCATCTGCTGAGTCAGATTCAGAAGTATGTCAATCAGCAAAGATCCGCTAGGGGGATCCTAAGACTGGGGCGACAAATATGCAATCATCATCCTCAAACTGGTTTAGAGAATCATTGCAAACATCAAAGTATCTATTGTAGATGGTCTACCAATTCAAAAACAGCTAACTATGCTAGTGCCACCTAATCAATTCTGTCATTTCTCTATTATCCCAACAAGTCTCTTTTTCTTGAGATGACAATAAGTTCATGAACAAGTACTATGTGAGGTTCTACCTAATGTGTAGTAGAACGGGAGTTCTGTACACAAAGCTAGGTAAGAACATAGCAATTAAACAAACCGGAAAGATAGAGTGATTGCCTCGCCACTGCTCCAAATTCGAGTAAATAAAACATTCTCCAAAATTATTCCTCAAATCGAAATAGCTTTACTGAGTAGGTATGGTTTCTCGTATGAAATTTTAACTGAAATTAAACAGGGAAGCTAAATTTCATCAGCTACAAGCTCAAGACTACTTTGTTGATGTAATTACAGTTTGGTCATCTGTGACTATAAACATTTGATAGTCAGCCTACCTCAGACACGTTATACTGGTACAAAAACAATCAGATTTTCACCTCATTGCTAATTATGCTTTCCACATGAAGATAATTGAGACATATGCTTGTCCATTATGTCAAATAAGCAGGATTGTCGGCAAGGCAAATACTGTATCAATCTTCACCATCCTTTACAACAAATTCAGACATGAGGTTGCAAAACATAACAAGCAAAATAACACACAAATTGTTTGAGAGGGAAGGGTGTAGGGTCGTCAGATAGGAGCGAAAGACTATTTTTGTTCAAGTAATCACGATTTGATCATATGAACTATGCACTTGTGATCATCATTCGACCTTGGCAAACCAATAGCGCCAGAGACAAACAAGAACAAAACTGGCGAAAAAGGACGAGGGAACCAGGAATCGTGGCGCCTCGGAAGGAAGGCAGTAGGTTATGTAATCATTAGTGATTTCATTGAGAAAGGTTCACACTAATCATCATCGGCACCACGCAACCACGGAACGCATCTAATAAAACTGCAGATCAAGAAACGAGCAAGATCGCTGGCCTCATAGAGAAGATTAGATTGTTCCACATGAAGAGAATTCAGACATATGCTTGTCTATATAATTCATTTTAATCCTCGGCCACCGATAAGCAAAAAAAAAAACAAATCAAGAACAGAAAAAACAAGAAAGAACAGATCAGGTATTTGTAATCCGATGCACAGTTACGACGAACGAGACCGAATATCGATCCCCCACCGTGCTCAAACCCAGATGGGAACAGAAATCCCCCGGGAAGGAGGAACGGAAAAGAGGTTCAGAAACCAGACAGATCGAGATCGAGATCTGCAGGAGGACTGAGATGGGAGGTGGCGGCGTGGGGAAGAAAGCCTGTGATTATATAGAGGGGCTCCCGTTAGGGCAGATTACAGGGGCGCCCGGCCGACTCGTGCCGTTGGATGCGTTCGGTGTAGTAATCTGCTCGGCCCGTGAGCCCAGAACTAACGGGGCCGACGAACCCATCGCCTCGTTGCTTTGTTTTCAGCCCCCCTAAGAAAAACTTTGTTTTCAGCCCTAAAAAAAACATTACTTTGCCCCTAGAAAAACTATTTATTTTTGAAATTTGTATGTACATATGTATGTATGTATCAGCGCAGTTCATAAGGAGATAAAAATACGGAATTCATAAATATCTGACGTCATATTTTAACAAATTCAGCGCAGACATTGTTTGTACCATTGGATCAAGTAGCATGAATCTTAGAACAACTGTGGCCGCCATGTCAGACGAACAAATCGTTCGCTACTCGGCCTCTCCGCTTCCCCACTTGTCGTCCATCTGATGCTGGATCTCGCCGAGATGACGCCGCAGCCCACCGCTATGCATTCGTCGCTCCATGACATGGTGGTGACGACCGCAAGCCCGCCTCCATCTCTCGTTGGATCCGACGCTAAGCACGACTGCAGCAGCCTCGAAGGTGCTCGCCTCGCTGGGTAGAACAAGTCGAAGGAGGAGGCCGACGATGCTCGAGACCTCAGCTCGAGCTCGACCACCACGGAGGCACGCTGAACAAGGCCCGGCGTTTTTGATCCATTCCCTGCAGGTAGCATCCTGATCAACCCCTTATTTTTTTTTCCAGTCATTATCTTCAAAATTGTCGTGTCTTAGGCCCAATATAGGCACAACAAAAAATTGTTAAGTATCACTTTTTAATTCTTTGTGTAACTTATCAATAAAGGCATGGCAACTAAAAAGCATATGTTGCTGTGACGGCAACTTTTTTTTGAACATCAAAACAGACACAAGCACTCATATACACGCGCATACACTCATCCATATGAAGCACACATGCACACTCTACCCCTATGAGCACCTCCGAAAGACTGAGCTAGCATATCATCTTGAGATTTACGAAGTCACCGTAGGCGCCTCGTCGTCGACGGAAACGTCTCCTCCCACTGAATGTGCATCACCGGAAATCCTGAAATAAATTCAGAAATAAATGCGAGCACCAGGATTTGAACCTTGGTGGGCTGGGGATACCACAGTCCTACTTGTTATGTTTTTGTCATATGTATTCGAATAATTGTTGCAATCAAAACCGACCAAAACTAGGCGTTCTTGCCATGTGCATCTTAGTTTGTGTTATACATTGTTTTGCCGTATCATTTGCAAACAAATGTGACATTTTTTTCCTGAAATAGTTAGTTCGGTTTTTTCCCCATGGCTTTAAGTAACAGCAAATGCTACCACGGGCTTTTTCTTCATATGATATGGCAATTTTAAGAAGGATGATATGGCAAATTTCAGAAATTATATTTTTTTCTGAAAAGTGAGATTTTTTTAGTTAAAATTGTATTATTTTTGTCACATGGCAATTTTCCTTCAAATGGCATGGCAAATTTGAGAACAGTTTTGTCTACTTACCAATTTGCCATGTGTCCTATATGCTCAAATCCCAAAAACTACGTATACAACATTTGTTCCAAGTTTTGTCATGTACCAAGGCAAAATGCTACTATGCATCGGATTTTTTGGCACAACATGATGGCGATTTTTTGCATGCCCATGTATTTTTTTTCCTTTTTTTAATCACAACATTTCATCGTACATAGGATGCACATTCATTTGAGCATTCCATGCCAAAAACATGTTTGTGATTCCAAAATTACAAGTAGGCTCCAACTTTTTTTGTTATTATTTATGGACGTATGACACATTCTAGTTTACAATGCCCCCCCCCCCTACAAGCTCTAGTTCTACAAAAAAAAATGTGGATTGGTAATATGGCAATTTTCTAGAATAATTATGTATGAAACATCTTTTTTGGAATAGACACACAACAAATGTATGAAAAAATGATATTCTGAACAATTTACCTTTTAAGAACGTGGCAAGTTTACTCCGTAGCATGGTAAAATTACTTGGCAAAATTAGTTTATTGCCATGGTAAATTTCTACTTTTTATTTTCCATGGCAAATTTACCTTTTTATTGCCATGCAAAATTTATTTATTGCCACAACAATTTTTAATTTCTTATTTGCCATGGAAAAATTAGCTTTATTGCCATGGAAAATTTACTTTTACATGCATGGTAATTTTTACTTTTCATTTTCCATGGCAAAATTACCTTTATTTGCCATGGCAGATTTACCTTACACTCATGGGAATTTAATTTTCACCCGCTCATGGGATTATTTGCTTCCTTATGGATCATGCTAAATTTACTGTATGAAACATGGCAATTATCACTACACAATATATGCTACACTTTTTTGTGTGTTCTGTGTGATTGAATATCATACGGGGAAGGTTAGACAAATGGGTGGTGAGAAGAAAAGTGAAAGATGAAACTTTACATCCTTTTTAGGTACTCACTCCGTCCCAAAATAAGTGTGTACTAAGATTGAGACATTTATTTTAAGACGGAGGGAGTAGTATATAGTAGAGAATTGGGAGGCCAGCGACTATTGGGTCGGCCCAAGTAGCTTCCCACATGCTCGTTCAATTTTCTTCTCTGCTTCTTTATTCGTTCACACACACAAAAATGCTTCTTTATTTGTTTGTATTTTTACTTTTATTCATACTTTCGAAAATGCTCTAAGTACATATATTTCACTGAAGGATTTACTTAATTTTAAGAAAAAGTCCACCTCGAATTAGAAAAATGTTAATACAGTGTAATTTTTTTGTTCACTCAACTTGTTAAAAAATGTTGGTGACATTTAAAGAATGTTCACGCACCTTAAAAAAGTTTTTAGTGCTTAAAAAATTATAAAATGTAAAGAAAAATGTTCGTGAAATTCAGAAAAAGGTTTCATAGCATTCAAAACATGTACTCCCTCCGTTCCTAAATATAAGTCTTTGTAGAGATCTCACTAGGTGGACTACATACGGAGTAAAATGAATGAATCTAAACTTAAAATGTATCTATATATATATGTATGCGGTTTATAGTGGAATCTCTACAAAGACTTACATTTAGGAACGGAGGGAGTACATGACTAGCTTTTAAAAAATGTTCTCGTGTTTCAAACAAATGTTGGTGACATTTCAAGTATGTGTCTATGCGAAAATCAATGTGATAGGACTTTTAGCACAGTTGGTGCGATCTGCAGGGATGAGGTAGGAGCTTGTTTGGGTGCATCAGCAGTGGCGATAAGGAACATTAGCAAGTTCTTGAAACAATGGCTATCAGGGAGGTGCAAGCCCTTGTGGAGGATCTCTATATACCTATAATGATCATTGCTCCAGATTGCAAGGTTACCATAGATGCGATTAAGGAAGGAAGTGGTGCAAGCTTTGGTGCCATAGTTCATGAAATAGTAGCTAGAGCCAGTAGGTTTCCGGTTTGTGTGTTTAGTCATGAGTATAGAACCTCAACTATGGAGGCTCATAATCTCGTAAAGTATGCTCTTCTGTAGGATCCGGCCATCATGTTTGGTTAGGCTAGCCCGTTGATCTTGTCTTCGTCCTTGTAAATATTGTGACGCCCTAATAAAGCTTTGTGAGATTCAAAAACAAAAGCAAGCACACGGTCACACACAGCCTGCGACCCAGGAGGGTGTTTTTCCTATTCAGCGTCTATGGCGTAGTTTCCTATTTTTTCTTCATTTTTTTTACACTATTATTTCTTCAACTCGGCGCACACCTCTGCTGTTTCCAGGTCTCAGCCCATTTTTTTTCTCGTTCGTCAAATTTACTAGAGGACGCAGCGGGTGTGCGAGGTTTCGCGAGCCGCTTGTACATTTCAGTTTTGGAAAGCTGCTAGAAGCTTCAAGTCTGTTTTTTTTTGTTTTTTCTGCTTTCTTCTTTCAGTTTTCCCTCCAGTTTTTTCATTTCCTTTTTCATTTATCCTCCTTTTCTGTTTTCTTATTTTCATTTTTTATTTTGTCAACATTCGTTTTTCAAATATGCGTTTTTTTCAAATTCATGAACTTTTAAAAAATTCATGAATGTTTGTCCAATGCGTGAATTTTTTACAAATTCAGGAAACATTTGTCCAACGAAGGTTTTTTTCAACCTCATGAATTTACAAAAAACACCAACAATTTTCAATTTTGCAAACTTTTTAAAATTCATGAACTTTTTAAAATTCTTCAACAATTTTCAAATCCTTGAACACTTTCAAGTTTGTGAACATTTTTTTCAAATTCGCGAAGGCAGGGCAGTGAGCCAGAAGCGGCAAATGGCAGCCAGCGACGCCCCGATCCGGGAGTAAACAACCGGGAAATATAGGTGGACTCCGACAGATTCAAATTCCAACAATGTGCAACTCATTCACTTGAAAGCAACAACAAAGAACAAAAGTTGTGCTCCAACAGCGACATTACATTTATGATTCCACCAAAATATTTGATTCAGCTACGATAGGAACTGCAGTCGTGTCAACAGTATAAAACACACGTGGGAGAAAAATGTACCAGGCTTCTTCTTCTTCTTCTTTGGCGGTACATTAGAGTTCCAGCAAATTTTATTAGTTGGCAAACATAGAAAACATACTTTTGCTAGTTCATGCGTCATAGTGTTTGCAGAGCGACGACATCGTATTTGGAAAGCCACATTTTGAGTTTAAATTCCAAGTCCTCAATGACTGGAACATGAGCACATCGAAGAATCTGCTCTTCGCACATCAATGCCACGATGTAGCACCTGGTGCATCCGGCCAGCTCTGAAGCTATAATAAAAAAGAAAACAGGTTGTGTTAAATGTCAGTTATGTTTTCAGTTTGCAGTCTCCATCTTGCGACTTGCGTCGGTACTTGCTGAATGAATTGAGTTGATTTGGTAACTCTTGGGAAGATGCTTGAGCCCTACAATATTTTGGTTCTCTTGTCAGGATAAATTTGATGTTGCCGTGCTCATAGCGTTGCTCGTTGCCCGGATTCGATGCTGTGGGAATAACCTGCAACTTGATCTGTCAGCCAGTTATAAACCGAAGAGTGGTATTTGAATGGGGTCCTTTCAGAATATATGAGTTCATTCTTGGCATACACAGAGTAATACAATTGGTACAATGCCTGGTCAAGTGTTGTTAGTGTCTTAAACCTTTGTCACAAGCCATGGTTGAGACCTGACTTGCCTGATTTTGTTTGTCGCCGCAACCTGAGACCTGAATGCCACCATGTTTATTAAACAGACCACATGAGAGGTGTCAGCCATCCTAGTAATATCATATCATTCCCCACTCTCTCGATCGACAAGAATCCATCCTCATCTGTTTTGTAGATCCATAACATCTCAATGAAAGTATGTTTGTAAACCGTAAGCACACCGGGTAGTAGGATCAACCTCTACTTTCTCGATCCAGAAGAAACCACTCTCCTCTGTTTCAGATTCAGTTCAAGGTCGACCCATCAAACAGAAGGAGAAGTAGACTCGATGCATTCTGTTAGCCTTGAGATAGCCAAGGAATCTCAAGTCCAATCACCTGATTGATTACAATGAACATGATGACAATAAACATCTCTATCTAGCTAGAACAAACTACAACTACTCTATCTAGCTAGAACACACTGCAGCATATCACATTCAGGCTGCAAAATTGAGATTCAGCAAGCGAGTTCAGAGATCACAGTTGCTTCATCTCTTCTGGTTCCCAGCTGAGGAGGGGCCATGGTTGCCTCTAACAAGCTTCACGATCACGCTAGCCAGCTCCTTGCTCCCGTCCTCGCCGCGCCCACCGGCGGGCACAGGCACACCGCCGGCGCGTTGCTGCTGCTGCCGGTACTGTTTCCTCGTCCTCTGCAGACGCCGCTGCTCCTTCTTGCTCGCCCTCATCTCCAGCGACCACGCCGTCACGTCGTCGATGCGCTCCAGGGCCTCCCTCGTCAGCCTCTCCGCCTCCCTCGCCAGCGCGGGGTACTCGTCGCAGCGCCTCTTCTTAGCAGGAGCAGGGGCAGCGCGCGGCACCGGCGGGACTGGCATCTTGCTCCCCACCGCCGCCGTCGCCGCCGTGGACGCCGCGCCCACGTCGGGCACCGGGTCGCGCCGGGGCGGGGCGACGACGGCGGGCGTGGCGCCCCAGACCTCGAGCGAGAGCGCGTACATCCGGAGGCCGTGCCCGGGGGCCGGGCAGCCGGTGCCGGCGCAGAGCGCGGCGTCGGCCTCCCTGAACCGGCGCCGCAGGGCCCGGATCTTGGCCTCCACGTCCCCGAGGCTGTAGTCCGTCCTGCTGAGCCGGCCGAAGAAGGTGGCGACGAGGTCGGCGCCGCGGGGGAGGCCGCCGTGGCTCCAGAGGTGGGCGCGGAGGGACTGGAGGATCACCGCGTCGTCCTGCTCGGACAGACGGCTGCCGTCCACCGGTGCCGCCGGTGGGCGGACGTCGACCGGCACCGGCCGAACAGAGCAGGCGGTGGCAGGCGCAGGCGTTGGGTGCTCGTTTGCGGTGGGGGCGTTGGCGGCGCCGGCGCGGCGGACGGAGGTGGAGGAGGAGGGCGGGGGCGCGCTGGCCATGGCGAGTGGACGGAGGCAAGGCAAGCGGGCAGGTTTCGTTGGCCCTGGCCGTGTGGCGGGAGGAGGCTCTGGCTGTTTTGGAAAGCGCGGGTGCGCGCTCTCGGTTTGCCGCGCGATCGGCCGGTTTCGCGCCAAACATTACGTTACATTTGTGTGCTGCAGAGCATGTGAAGATGGCGATTCTGAGCACGCCCCGCCAGGGCGCATCTGAATCTGACGGCACTGCCTCCATGTCCATCTCCAAGTTGTAGTCGACAGCAAGATCTTGCACAGCTTGTAGTACGTAGCCAAAAGGTGGGTTGAAGATAGCGGAGGAGAGTACGCTCATAAGTACAGGAGCAGTGGTAAATATTAAGTGCGCATCTGCACGCAGAGCCTTCAATGGGACTCGCCTCTCATCGTGACTGTAGTACTCCCAAGCATTTCAAACTGCCTGTGCAGCCAGCAGCAGGAGACGCGAAGAGACGACGAGAGTCTCAGACACAAATGTGAAATGGTTAAAACTTAGGGCACCGCTAGGCGCCCGCGCACCGGCCGAATGTTTTGGCCGGTCTGCTCCCAGCCGCCCGATCTGTTGTGCAACACCGTCAGATTCAAGCTCCTCTACTATTTTTTTTACCTTGTCCTCGTCTCCCCGAGCGCTCGCCGTGCCGACCGCCCGTCAGGGCCGCCCCACGCTCCGGCACTCAGCTCGCCCCGGCCGCTCGCCGCCCCGGCCGCCGGTTGGAGCTGACCGCTCGCCGCCTCGGCCGCCCGTCGGAGCGCCATGGATGCAGCTCCGCCTCACCGATGATTGGTTCCAGCAAAAAACAGAGATGCCCCGTGGTAGCATTTTCCCGTGTCAGTCGTAGCAAATGAAGACAACGGTTGCAGCAAAAAAATCCATCGGTGTCGCCATTGTAGTAAAAATGTTAATCGGATGTAGCAAAACACAGCGCCAATGGTAGCAAAAAACGAGGATGTTGCAACAAAAATGCCGTCCTCGTCGTCGCCGGTCACAGTTGTAAAAAAGCACCATGGCCGCATGAATGGATGTAGCAAAAACACAGACGATAGTAGCAAAAAATTGACACGGTTGTAGCTTTTATCTCAATGGTTGAAGCTTTCCCCCTCTACGGTGGAAGCTTTTCTGTAAACGATTGAAACTTTTTTTCTTTTTGAGCAGCGTCTGGGTGAAAACTTTTCTCTATCGTTCGGTTGAAGCTGTTTTCATCAAAGTTTGTAGCATTTTATATAGATGGTTATAGCTTTCCTCGATAGCACTGAACGCTTACAACTTTCCGTATATACGGTTGAAGCATTTTTAATCTTGGGTTGAAGCTTTTCTGTCAACGGTTGCAGCACTCGCCAGCCTGTTCCAGCAAATTTGGGCCGCGGGGTGCAGTCCTGCCATGGCTGGTTGCAGCTCCGGCGTGGCCGGGTCCGGCGAGGTAGGGAGAGCTCCGATGCACGCGGATCCGCGCGGATCTGGTCGAGGGCGGGCAGATCTGCTGAACGGCGGCGCGCCTGGAAGGCCTGTGGCGCGGGGCGATGTGTTGACCATGGCAGCGGGGAGAGAGAAAGAGAGAGATGCATGAGAGGAAGAAGAGAAAAGGGAGGAGGATTAGTCGTCTCGGGTCCATCGCGTCACGTGGTTGCTCGTGAGTGGGTCGCATCACGCGCGCGTGGACTGGACCGGCCGAAGCTTCGGCCGGTGCCCCGGCCCCAAACGTTTCCCTAAAACTTAACAGAAAAAAGGGTAAACACACCCGCCAAGCATAAAAAGGAAAAAAGAAAAATCCATGACAGGTGGGGCCCACCATAGCCATGAGAGGTCAAAGCTGACATGGCATTGCCCAGTCAGCAGTCAACACAGTCAAAACCGGTCAGTACAGTCAAAACAGTTTAGAAGTAAAAACGAGAGGGGAGTGAATGATGAAACAGATTCTCATTGATTGAAAATTAGGGCCATATATATGTATATATACCCCAGTATAAAGGCGATTTACAAGGAGCGGTTGCCAAACTAGGCAACCGACATAAGCAGAGATTATCCCCTAATTAATCTAATTAATTTATTCATAACAAAAACCAGTCAACATTGAGCAGGGTTGATTCCCTAACAGAGTGGCAAGTTAAGGTTGCGGGAGAACCGGTTTTGAAGTGTTGTTGAATTCTATGCCATGTGGCTTTCTATTTAACAATCTTTGCAGGGTCAAACTTGTGTTGTGCGTCTGGGTTGATGTGGTCACGGTTTCTCCGGCAGTCGGCTCCGATGGGCCGCTGCCACAGCCCTCGAAGAAGGTCCGGTCCGATGCGTGCACGCTTTAGCTCACTAGGATGTTGTGAATAATGGAATTAGTCGTGAACCAACCTATGGTTGTATGGTTAGAGGGACTGTGGTATTTTCAATCCATCAGGGATTCAAATCCTGGTGCTCGCATTTATTCCTGAATTTATTTCAGGATTTTCGGTGATGGGCATTCAGTGGGAGGAGACGTTCCCGTCGAAGTCTTTCATAGGTGTTCATAGAGGTAGGGTGTGCGTGTGTGCATTCATAGAGATGAGTGTATGTGCGTGTATATCAGCGTTTTGTGTCAGTACTGATGTTCAAAAAAAGACAATGGAATTAGTCACCTTACATAAATACTCTCTCCGCCCCATAATGTCTGAAAAAACATCTTACATTATGAGACGGAGGGAGTAACTCATGAGATATTGAATTTTTGAGTGATCTATTTTTCTTGTTGCTTCAACCTTCAAACAAGTTTAAGAAAAATGCCTCAGAGAGCCCTGGAAATGAGGCTTGAAATGAAACCCTTGCTTGACTGCGCGAGCAAGGAAACCGATGCTAGGAAAGTAGCAGTGCACGATCCCCATCCCTCATCAGCCTTTGACAAGGCTAGGCCATATGCACCAGCAGTGAGCCTGGCTATTACTTCCTCCGTTCTCAAATATTTGTCTTTCTAGCCTACGGATGTATGTAGACATATTTTAAAGTCTACATACACTTTAAAATATGTTTACATACATCCGTATGTTGAGTCCATTTAAAATGCCTAGAAAGACAATTATTTAGGAACGGAGGAAGTAGTTAATTAGGACCACCACCACCGGTCGGTGTCACGCCTTGAAGCAACATCCACCCCGAAACAAAACAGGGAGGCCGTTTGCGTACGGATTCAGAATCCAGGATTCATTAGCCCGCATCTGGCTGATTTATTTTGAGAATCAATCTGCTACATGTACCATTTTACATGCGCCCCCTTTGCTACTGGAACGGCGACGGATGAACACGTCGACGAGGAGGAGGGGCAGCACCGCCGCAGTCGAGGGTCGGCCGACGAACCACAAGGGACGGCTCGTATGCCTTGTTGCGACGAATTTGCTACTTCTCCAAAGTCTTGTGAGCTTTCTATGCATATTTTCTAGGGCCTCTTTTAGAAAGAAAAAAAAGGTTTATCTACGATGACACTATTCATTCATTTGGTTCAAAGGAACTGGCGATAGAAAAAGTGCAACAATTTTTTTTCCGTAGTTTGAGTTTCATAGGAAAAACAAAGGAATTCTCGTTTACTTACATTCCGCCGAAACCTCTTCTCCCTTATATGCGAAAAAAAAAGAGCGAGGCAAAGACCATAATATAAGAGGTCATAATCTTAATTTGAACATGCCCGGTTTGTCCATTCTCGCGAATCAAACGCACAATTATGCAAAATCACTGCGTTCTCGCAACGCTTGCTTTTTGCAGACGCAATTCTACCGCATTCATGCGTTATTTTTATCCTTTTTTATTTAAATCCTACAAATCAAATCAAAGGGCCCCTAAAGAAAAGAAAAGAGAAGGTCACGTGACCGGGAGCGCCGAAGACGCCGTCGTCCCAACCACCGTTCATGTGTGTTTTCCGCAGCTCCCTGGTCTTTGCCGAATGCCGATACATACACACATACACACATTGATACAATACGTGCCCAGGTCCGTGGCACGCCCACAGCACGCACATGCGCGCCGGGCCAGCCAGCCACCGCTCGCCGGAACAGCCGCAACAATGCCCGCGAAATGGACCCCTCCACTCCCCGCCCGGCCACCTCCACCTACCGCCAGCTCGGGCAAACCCTACTACACGCCCCTGTCCCCCCTCCCCGATCTCCATCGGAGCCGGATCCCCTGACGTACGGCCACCTGACGTTGGGCCACTGACGCGTGGGTCCGGGTCCACACGTCAGCGAGTGCGCCGTACGCCAGAGGAGCTGCGTCCATCTCCATCACCCCATCGTCCTCATCATCCCCATCTCCATTACAGCCATGATGATTGATTGCCGCAGCTGGTAAGCACCACGGTTAACGAGGCAAGTGCATGCAGCCTCGCCCAGCTCCAGCTCGAGCAGAGCAGAGCTCACTCCCAAACCCTACTACTGGAGCTCACTTATTTCCAAGCGAGCTCCCCACTGTCTGCACAAGACCATCCTCACCATAAACAATAGGAATAATAAATTCGAGGAGGAGGAGGAAAAAAACAAGGCGAGGTCACAGGCCACGGGCTCAGCTCGCTCGCATCTCTGCTTGTGCTGCCCCCTCGCGCGCCTGATGCGCCGCAAGAAGCACTTGGACCGCGCTGGCGGCGGCGGCGGCGGCACCGAGCTCTTCATCTGCTTCACCTCCCGCCCCTCCGCCTCAGGGCTGCGACCCTCCGCCTCCTCCAAGGCATTCAGCCCCGGCCGCAGCGGCAGCAGCGCCGGAGGAAGCGGGAACGGTGCTGCTGGTGCCGGCGGTGCTGCCGACGCGGCGCCGGCGGCGCTGCTGCGCCCGTCGCTGAGCAGGCGGCTGAGGAACAGCGGGAGCCTCAAGGGCGGGCAGTCGCCCATGTTCCCGCCGGGGACGGCGTCGGGGGGCCGGCGCGGGCGGGGCGGGATGGAGCCCGCCGAGCCCTCCTCGCCCAAGGTCACCTGCATCGGCCAGGTCCGGGTCAAGGGCGGCAAGCGCAAGCCCAAGCACGCCTCCTCCGCCGCCGCGCTGCGCTCGCGCTCCAGGCGCGGGTCCGAGGCCAGCTTCCGCCGCGGGGCGGACGACCGGGACGGCGCCGGCGCCCTCCACCCCGGGGCCAAGAACCAGGGCTGGGTCTACCAGATCCCGGTCAACATCTGCGAGGCGCTCAAGACCTTCGGCTCCTGCGGCGGCCGCTCCCTCTGCTCGCCCTCCCGGGAGCGGGGCGGGGGCGCGCCGCGCTCCGGTGCCGCGGGGGACAAGAAGCGCCGCCGCGCCCCGGCCGGCGGGAGCTGGCTCTGCGGCGCCGCGGTGGCCAGGTGCCTCCTGGCGATCCAGGAGGAGGAGGACGACGTCGGGAAGGGCTCCGCCGTCGGGCCCGCCGACGAGGCCCGGGAGTCGCAGGTGGGGCTCGTGATGCAGGGCTGGGACGTGGAGGACGAGGAGGGGGAGGAGGACGAGACCCGCGTCGTCGTCGGCGCGGTGGAGGTGGAGAAGGAAGACGAGATCTTGCTGGTCGGGGGCAAGGAGGAGGAGGGGAGGGTCAGCGTCTGCATCCCTCCCAGGAACGCCCTCCTGCTGATGCGCTGCAGATCCGACCCCGTGCGCATGGCGGAGCTCGCCACCCGCTTCTGGGGTTCCCCCGCGGCGGCCACCGCCAGCGTCGGCCAGGTCGACAATGAAGGGGACGGCGGCGTCCAGGAAGAAGAAAAAGAGGAAGGTGAGGCCAATGGGGAAAAGGAGTGTGCAGAGGAAGCTCGGAATTCAACTGTTTCCGCCGACGGGGAGGCATGCCGCGAGCGCGGCGGCGTGGTTGAAGACGACGGCGGCGAGGCAGGGGATGCAGGTCAAGCGGGGTCTGAAGACGAGAGCTCCAACCACAAAGATATTGGGGAAGAAGAGAATGATGGAGGCTGCAGAGGAGATGCAGAGGAGAAGGATGAGCCTGTGGAGGCTCAAATTGTTCGCAAGGACGTAGGCTTGGAGGTTGAAGCTGCCAAGAGCGAGAGCCAAGCGCCGGCAATGGTGGAGGCTGTGGCAGGCACCAAGGAGTCTGCTGATGTTCCAAGAATGGAGGAGGAAGAGGTGAAGGGCAGGAGGTCAGTCGGCAGCTGCTCCCCATCCACAGCACTGAAGGAGGACCGCAAATTGCGGCGGCTGGGCAGCACCAGGAGGCGCGTTTCCACCAGCAGCAAGGCCTCCTCGAGCAGCGATCGTGTCGACAGGCGGCACAGCTTCTCGGCCGAAATGGAGGCGCGGCGATCGAGCTTCTCGAGCTTGAAGGACTCGAGGAGGGCAAGCTTCTCCATCGACAGGGATGGACGGAGGTGGAGCTTCACCATTGAGCAGGAGCACCTTGTCACGGAGCCTAAGGTTTTGACGGCATCCAGGAAGGGGAAGAAAAATTCGTCCGAGGCCGAGTCGGAGAAGGACTGCCCTGTTCTTGTTGCTGCACCAAACAGTGTGGAGGAAGCCCAAGAGTGCAATGAGGATGGGAAGGAAGAGGCCACAAATGATGATGGTGAGGAAGAAGGAACAACAGCACAATGTGTCGAAATTAAAACAGAGGCTGAGAAGGTTGAGACCGGAGTCGACGAGGAAAAGGTCGTTGAGGTGAAGCAGGAACAGAGGAAGAAGAGCGGCGAGCTGCCGGACTGCCTCCTGATGATGATGTGTGAGCCCAAGCTCTCCATGGAGGTCTCCAAGGAGACATGGGTGTGCAGCACCGATTTCGTCCACTGGAAGTCTCACCAGGGCCAGAATCGTCGCCAACAAAATGCTGCTGCTACCGACAGCAATGCTGCTGCGTCGGAGGAGACGAAGGATGATTCGAGCAATGCTCCTGATACCAGCGTCGCGAAGGACACAGAAGAGAGCATCGCACCAGCATCGGCGAACCCTGCGTCTATGCAACCGCACGCTGCCCCGAAGCCACAACCGAAGCCAGCCGTGGAGCAGAAGCTCAAGCTGGAGCTGCCGAAGGTCGCTGCCGGCGTGGCGGTGTATGCGCCGCTCGTCCTGAAGCGGTGCAAGTCGGAGCCGCTGCGGTCGTCCGCGCGGCTGGCGCCCGACACTTGCTTCTGGAAGGAGGACCGGCACCGGCCCCTCAAGGCCACTGGGATAGGCTTCTGATCCTCGAAAAACAAGACGGAACCTGCTGGTACGCCCGCTTTTAGCTAGCTAGTTAGTGACCCCACGTTTTTATGAGCCATGTTATGTAATAACTGTAGTGAGCTTTGTTGTTGTGTAATTGTAGTGAGCTTGTTTTTCCATGCTTGGTACCTGCTGTTAGTTATGTGATATTGTGATGTGGACAAGGGATATTAAGCAAGTTACTACATGAGATGAGAATAGATTAGGGAGGAGTATGTGTAAAAATCTCTGAGGTTTGCTTTGCTTTGCTTTGTTGGGTGTGCTAATTCCTTCCTTTTCCCCTTATGATGGATGATCTTGCTTGCTTGTTGGATCCAGAAACCTACCAATTATATGGTGCTATTAGATGAAGGGGAAGTGGTCGATTACTGATGCCTTTTGTTGTTGTTGAAACCTGGGAATAAGCTGCTGTTGCTGTGGATGTTGAGGTTTTTGGCTGTGTAGTGTACTGATTACTGAACCAAGTGGGGCACATAAGAGAGTAGAAGTCGAGTCTGTTGTCGGCTTAAAACTTGCGTGGAGGTAACATGCGTCCTCGTGCTGACCGAACAAGAGCATGCTGTTACCAGCTTGCTCTCCATAGTTGAACTGGTTTGCACTAGCAACTTAATAATGACCTGAGTAAAGAAATTACCCCGAGTGGGTTGGTTCTGCTGTTGCTGCCGCTGATCCTTTTCCAGTGTATCAGTGGTTGTACGATTGTTGTTTCAGTCGGACTGTGACCGTCTCAATACAAGTAGCTTGGTGTTGGTATGAAGACTGAATTATGAGGTTCTTGGGACGAAGTGGTGCGCTGGCTGTGCAAACGGCTGCTACTGGAATGATCTTGGACGCCCAAGAGGACCTCTTTTTCCGAGAGCGCCATACATGCAGTCGCCTTCGTATGAAACTCAAGGCTGGCTAGCCGACGCGCAAACTCAGAGCCACCGTCTAGGCTTTGATTATTTTTCATTCCTCTCTTCCAGCACTTTGATTGGCTTAATATTTATACATTTAGCATATCAACCAAAGATACACATAATTTTTAACAAGTTGCATGAACGAAAACACTTAAAAAAACCAGCGACGCGTACAAATAACACATTGTTAGCGTGTGTCTGCATCGGCCCCTCTCCTTCAGCGTGTGCACCATCTCCTTGGTTCTCCAAGGTTCCTGGAACGTATGATCACCATTCATGTCTTCTCCCAAAATTACCACGCCACTGGATCCATCATCCTTGAATCCAAGGTGTGAACCGATTTCTCCGTTGATACCTGTTCAGTTGTCGCCTGACGGCTGACGCTCCCAAATTTCCAGGCTACGCACCTCCATCTCTTTCTGACGTCGTTAGCTCTATCTTCCATAGCATCACATATCACCCTCTTCTCTTGGATGTCCTTCTCCTCCATCTCTAGTTTTTCTTAGTAACTCTCCTCGGCTCGACGTACCCTTTTCTTGTCTTCATCAACTCACCAGTCTTTTCTTTTCATAGCCTCCACCTCTCCTTCTCTTTTGAGACTCCATTCTCTTTTCTTCCTTATGACGGGATGACCTCTGCTAGACGTCGGAGAGTGAGACTTCTAGGTACCCTTTCCCTTTCCTCACCACCACCATCATCATCTTCACCGTCCTCTATCACCGGAGAGGAATTGTTGCAATTCCCACTTTTTGGATTGTTTGTCATCATTCCTTACCTTTCACTGCTTGTGGCCTTCCAACAAATTCCAATAATGTTGGAGGCCAAACGATTTGCCTTTCGACCTTGCCATTTGTCGGTACCTCGCTTGGGCTATGTATCTCGCCGGACACATACAATAGATCAAAATGTGACAAGATGCGCCCTCAATAGCTTGAGCAGGATGAGGGCACGATTGTAGGACATGAAAACTTAAAACTATACATTTCCATTTTTTTACAAAAAGTTGTCTGGGGATGTCGAGAATTTCGTCACTCTAGATGAGTGCAGAGTTGATGATATTCCTCAACTTCGGGATGATGAGAATGAGATTCTCACAGCCCCATTCTCTGAGAAGGAAGTGTATGAGGCGATTGCCCAAATGAAGAATAATAAAGCACCTGGTCCGGATGGTTTCCCAGCTGAATTTTATAAGAAATGCTGGGGTATTATTAAGGGTGACTTGATGCCTATGTTCCATGATCTCTTCAATGGGCACTTGCAACTTTTTAAGCTTAACTTTAGCACGATCACGTTGTTGCCAAAAAAGGAGGAGGCAGTCCGCATTGAGTAGTTCAGGCCGATTTGTCTGCTTAATGTGAGTTTTAAATTTTTTATGAAAGTTGGCACGAATCGTCTCACATAGATCGCACAATCTGTGGTTCAGCCAATGCAGACTGCTTTCATGCCAGGACGGCACATCCTGGAGGGGGTGGTCGTGTTGCATGAAACTCTTCACGAAATCCACTCGAAGAAGCTGGACTGAGTCATCTTTAAAGTTGATTTCGAAAAAGCTTATGATAAAGTCAAGTGGCCATTCCTGCAGTAGGCCTTGCGTATGAAGGGATTTGACGAGGCATGGAGGAAGCAAGTTGAATCCTTTGTACAGGGAGGCGGGGTCGGTATTAAAGTTAATGATGATATTGGTCATTACTTTCAGACGCTTAAAGGATTAGGGCAGGGCGATCCCATGTCTCCAATCCTTTTCAATATTGCCATTGACATGCTAACCATTCTTGTTAACGGAGCAAAGCAAGATGGTCAAGTGGGTGGTCGTATCCCACATCTAGTGGATGGTGGGGTGCCTACAATATGCCGATGACACCATTATTTTCATGGAACATGACCTGGATAAGGCCAGAAATATGAAGTTAGTGATTTGTCTTTTTGAACAACTATCTGGGCTCAAAATTAATTTTATAAAAGTGAATTGTTCTGCTTTGGATGCGCCAAAGAGGAACAAGAAAACTACAAACAATTGTTCGGGTGTGAATAAGGTACGCTCCCCTTTTCGTATCTAGGGATCCCAATTCACCACCGCAAACTCACTAACAAAGAATGGAAATGCATTGAGGATCGGTTTGAGAAGAAACTTAGTTGCTGGAAGAGCAAACTTTTATCCTATGGAGGAAGATTAATTCTTATTAATTCGGTACTGATGAGTATGCTGATGTTCCTCCTTTCTTTCTTTGAAGTACCAGTAGGGGTACAAAAAAGATTGGACTTTTACTGATCACAATTTGTTTGGCAAATTGATGAGAACAAGGCTAAGTATAGGTTAGCCAAATGGGACAACATCTGTAGACCGAAGGACCAGGGTGGCTTGGGTGGGTATTGGGAATCTGGAAGTGAAAAATAGATGCTTATTAAGCAAATGGTTGTATCGTCTTTCGGTAGAGACTGAGGGAGTGTGGATTCAGTTGTTGCGTAATAAGTACTTGTACGCTAAGCCGTTGGCTCAGGTTACGGCGCAGCCGTTGGACTCTCCGTTTTGGAAAGGACTTATGATGACGAAAGTTGCTTTGTTTAACACAGTGAGTTTTAAGGTAGGGAACGGTCAGGGTACTAGGTTTTGGAAAGATACCTGGCTAGGTGAGACCCCATTAGCGCTACAGTTTTCGGATCTTTATCACATTGCACAACGGAAAGAGGTTTCCGTTGCTTCAGTTTTAGGGCCTGTTCCCCTTAATATTCAGTTTAGGCGGGCGTTTGTAGGCCCACATTGGAATACATGGCTGCATCTTGTGCGGAGGTTAATGGAAGTTAACCTGACAGATGCAGGCACTAGTAGAAAAGGGGGCAAAGGTCTAGGCCGGGTCAGCCCATTAGTCCCGGTTCAGTCTAGAACCGGGACCCATGGTGGCATTGGACCCGGTTCGTGAGCCCCGGGGGCCGGCCGGGCCACGTGGGCCATTGGTCCCGGTTCGTCTGGACCTTTTGGTCCCGGTTGGTGGGACGAACCAGGACCAATGGGCCTCGCTCCTGGCCCACCACCATTGGTCCCGGTTGGTGGCTTGAACCGGGACCAAAGGCTGCCCTTTAGTCCCGGTCATGCCACCAACGGGACCAATGAGGTGCCTATATATACCCCCTCGCGTAAGAGCAGAGCACACTGCTTTGTTTTTTCTGGCTGCCGAGGGGGAGAGGGCTTGGTGGTGCTCTAGCTCACCTCCTATGCACACAAGGTGTTCGATGGAATGCCCGAGCCACACTACTTAAGCTTTCTCCTCTCCAAGCTCGACCTCCAAGCTCCATTTTCCTCAATATTTGTCTAGGTTTAACGGTCCGTGACGCCCCGTCCCCGTCTTCACCGCCATCGATCACCCGCGCCGATCTCATCGCCGGCACCACTGTGGTGAGCCTCTTGTTCTTATCTTCTTTCTGAAAGGAAAAATATTCTTACTTGTATGTTTAGATAGATACTTGTATTATTTTCTTACTTTTATTATTGCATCTTATATAGTGTGATGGTTTTGGTATCCGCCCCCGTCGGCCCTCGTCCTATCTATGATTCGGATGTGGTATATATTATCTTTTCATAACTATTGGTTCATTTATTGTTTATGAAAATTATGCCGACCAACGTGACATAGATGTTATATATCTAGGAGGTTGTTGAACCTGAAATTCCAACCGACCCTATTGTCGAGAGGTTAAATTTAGTTGAAGAAGAAAACAATTTCTTGAAGGAAAAAATAAGAAAAATTGAGGAGGAGAAGATGATATTGGAGTTGCATGTTGCGGATGTCGTCGATGATCACAAGATCAAGATGGATGCAATGCGCTTGAAGATTAGAAAGATTAGAAAATATGCCATTCATACCGAGGCTTGGTATGATTATGCCGTTGGATCAGTTGTTACCTTGGTTGCGATTATGATCGCATTTGTTTTCGCATTGAAATGTTTTACATAGTTTCAATGTATGGTTTAATTAATTTAGATGCTCTGCAGAGCTTTATGTTGTTCTGTAATGATTTTCGCTTGAAGATGAGAACTATGTATGTACTTTGGTTTTAATGTGATGATGAACTTCTATTAATTTGGTCACTTAATTATCTATTCATGATGTTCTGTAATGATTTTTGACACACTTAATTATATATAATGCACGCAGATGAACCGGCAATGGGTGTATGGTGACAGACACACCTCCGAGTACATTAAGGGCGTGCATGATTTTCTCGAAGTGGCTGAGGCAAACAAGCAGAATGGTTTTATGTGTTGTCCATGCCCTATATGTGGGAATACGAAGTCTTACTCTGACCGGAAAATCCTTCACACCCACCTGCTTTACAAGGGTTTCATGCCACACTATAATGTTTGGATGAGGCACGAAGAAATAGGGGTTATGATGGAAGACGACGAAGAAGAAGAGTGCGATGACAACTATGTGCCCCCTGAATACGGTGATGCTACTGAACATCAAGAGGAACATGACGATGTGCATGATGATGCTGCAACGGGCGAAGCTGCTGAAGATCAAGAGGAGCCAGACGATGTGCCCGATGATGATGATCTCCGCCGAGTCATTGTTGATGCAAGGACGCAATGCGAAAGTCAAAAGGAGAAGCTGAAGTTTGATCGCATGTTAGAGGATCACAAAAAAGGGTTGTACCCCAATTGCGAAGATGGCAACACAAAGCTCGGTACCGTACTGGAATTGCTGCAGTGGAAGGCAGAGAATGCTGTGCCTGACAAAGGATTTGAGAAGCTACTGAAAATATTGAAGAAGAAGCTTCCAAAGAATAACGAATTGCCCGACAGTACATACGCAGCAAAGAAGGTCGTATGCCCTCTAGGATTGGAGGTGCAGAAGATACATGCATGCCCTAATGACTGCATCCTCTACCGCGGTGCGTACAAGGATCTGAACGCATGCCCGGTATGTGGTGCATTACGTTACAAGATCATAAGAGATGACCCTGGTGATGTTGACGGCGAGACCCCAGGAAGAGGGTTCCTGTGAAGGTGATGTGGTATGATCCTATAGTACCACGGTTGAAACGTTTGTTCAGAAACGGAAAGCATGCCAAGTTGATGTGATGGCACAGTGAGAACCGTAAGAAAGACGGGAAGTTGAGAGCACCCGCTGACGGGTCGCAGTGGAGAAAAATCGAGAGAAAGTACTGGGATGAGTTTGCAAGTGACCCAAGGAACGTATGGTTTGGTTTAAGCACGGATGGCATTAATCCTTTCAGGGAGCAGAGCAGCAATCACAGCACCTGGCCCGTGACTCTATGTATGTATAACCTTCCTCCTTGGATGTGCATGAAGCGGAAGTTCATTATGATGCCAGTTCTCATCCAAGGCCCTAAGCAACCCAGCAACGACATTGATGTGTACCTAAGGCCATTAGTTGAAGAACTTTTACAGCTGTGGAATGGAAACGGTGTACGTACGTGGGATGAGCACAAACAGGAGGAATTTGCCCTAAAGGCGTTGTTGTTCGTGACCATCAACGATTGGCCCTCAGTAACCGTTCAGGACAGACAAACAAGGGATACCACGCATGCACGCACTGTTTACTTGACACCGATAGTATATACCTGGGAAGCTGCAGGAAGAATGTGTACCTAGGCCATCGTCGATTTCTTCCGACCAACCATCAATGTCGAAAGAAAGGAAAGCATTTCAAAGGCGAGGGAGATCACCGGAAGAAGCCCGCCATGTGTACTGGTGATCACGTACTTGCTATGGTCAATGATTTACACGTAATCTTTGGAAAGGGTCCCGGTGCACTAGCTGTTCCGAATGACGCTGAGGGACACGCACCCATGTGGAAGAAGAAATCTATGTTTTGGGACCTACCCTACTGGAAAGACCTAGAGGTCCGCTCTTTAATCGACGTGATGCACGTGACGAAGAACCTTTGCATGAACCTGCTAGGCTTCTTGGGCATGTATGGAAAGACAAAAAATACACCTGAGGCATGGGAGGACCTGCAACGTTTGCACGAAAAATACGACATGCCTCCGAAGCAGTATGAAGGTCCCGCCAGCTACGCTCTTACGAAAGAAGAGAAAGAAATCTTCTTTGAATGCCTGCTCAGTATGAAGGTCCCGACTGGCTTCTCATCGAATATAAAGATAATAATAAATATGACAGAGAAAAAGTTCCAGAACCTAAAGTCTCATGACTGCCAGGTGATTATGATGAAACTGTTTCCGGTTGCATTGATGGGGCTTCTACCGGAAAACGTCCGATTAGCCATTGTGAAGCTATGTGCATTCCTCAATGCAATCTCTCAGAAGGTGATCGATCCAGAAATCATACCAAGGCTAAGGAGTGATGTGGCGCAATGTCTTGTCAGTTTCGAGCTGGTGTTCTCACCATCCTTCTTCAATATCATGATGCACGTCCTAGTTCATCTAGTCGACGAGATTGTCATTCTGGGGCCCGTATTTCTACACAATATGTTCCCATTTGAGAGGTTCATGGGAGTCCTAAAGAAATATGTCTGTAACCGCGCTAGGCCAGAAGGAAGCATCTCCATGGGCCATCAAACAGAGGATGTCACCGGGTTTTGTGTTGACTTCATTCCTGGCCTTAAGAAGATAGGTCTCCCTAAATCACGGTATGAGGGGAGACTGACTGGAAAAGGCACGCTTGGAAGGGACTCAATAATATGCAGGGACGGATATTCTTGGTCTCAAGCACACTACACAGTTCTACAGAACTCTACCTTGGTGACCCGTATGTCAATGAACACAAGAACAGTCTGCGCTCCAAACACCAGGAGCAGTGCGACAACTGAATTACATGTGAACTCATCAGGACTTTCAGCAGTTGGTTGGAAACACGTCTCAGAGGTGACAACACTGTTTGTGATGAGCAGTACTTGTTGTCCAGGGAACCATCTTCGACTGTTATGATTTGGAAAGGATATGAGATAAATGTGAATACATTTTACACGATTGACCAAGATAAAAAGAGCACCAACCAAAACAGCGGTGTCCGCTTTGATGCAACAACCGAGAGGGGAAAGGACACATATTATGGTTACATAGTGGACATATGGGAACTTGACTACGGACATGGTTTTAAGGTCCCTTTGTTTAAGTGCAAATGGGTCAATCTGTCAGGAGGCGGGGTACAGGTAGACCCACAGTACGGAATGACAACAGTGGATCTGAAAAATCTTGGGTACACTGACGAACCGTTCGTCCTGGCCAATGATGTGGCACAAGTTATCTATGTGAAGGACATTTCTACCAGACCGAGAAAAAGAAAAGATAAGGAAGCGAATACATCATACGATGAGCCAAAGCGCCAATAGTTCTTTAAGGAAAAAGGGATATCGTGGGAGTGGAGGGCAAGATAGACATGTCTGAAGATTATGAAAAGTTTCATGAAATTCCTCCCTTCAAAGTCAAGGCTGACCCAAACATCCTGATAAACGATGAAGATTATCCATGGTTACGGCGCAATAAGCAAATGACACAAGCGAAGAAAAAGTGAAGACTTTCTCCCGCAACTATTATGATGATACCATGCTAACTTTGTAACAGACGAGTATGATATAATTGTCCGTTTTGTACATGCACATGCTATGTGGGTGAAATTATGATACCATACCAACTTTCAACTTTTTCAGAGTTCATTTGAAATGCTTTAATGTCTTATGGTTCGGCCCTCGTAATACCATTAATCCCAGTTCGCTCCTTGTCAACTATGTTCTCACCAAGAACACTCTCAAGAGGGCAGCCACGTGGGCCATTAGTCCCGGTTCGTCTGGACCTTTTGGTCCCGGTTCCACGCATGAACCGGGACCAATGCGCCTCGCCCCTGGCCCATGACCATTAGTCCCGGTTTGTGCCACAAACCGGGACTAAAGGGTTGGTCCTGGTTGCGCTTAGAGTTTAGTCCCACCTTGCCAACCGAAGGGCGCTCACACCGGTTTATAAGCCCGTCCCTCTCTGCCTTGTTGAGCTCCTCTCAAAGTGAAAATAGATGCCCCTATACAGAAAATTTGACCTAAATTCATAGTGAATTTCTCTGAAATTCATAGAAATTTATTATGGATTTAGGTTGAATTTTCTCTATAGGCGCATCTATGTTCATTTTTTTAGTAAAGTTAATCACAAAATTGTGATTCACACAAATTTCAAAGAATTCAAATTTGAAAACTAATGGCACTAACAGAAAGTTTATAATTTTTCTAAAACTAATGGCACTAACAGAAAGTTTATAATTTTGCTCACCTAAAAGCAAAAAGAATTAAAAAATAAAGCAAAAAACAAAAAAAAATAAATAATGCAGAAAACAAAACAAAAAAACTAGAAACAAAATAAAAATAGCAACAATAAGTATTTTGTTGTAAGTAGAAACAAAATA
>NC_041381.1:676089327-676090191 GCF_002162155.2 Triticum dicoccoides | reverse complement strand
AAAAACAAAAGAAAATAAATAATGCAGAAAACAAACAAAAAACTGGAAAATAAAATAAAAATAGCAACAATAAGTATTTTATTGTAAGTAGAAAAAAAATAAAAAAAATAAAGCAAGAAAGAAAACAAAAAAAGTGTTTTCAAATTTGAAAACTAATGGCACTAACAGAAAGTTTATAATTTTTCTAAAACTAAAAGCAAAAAGAATTAAAAAAAGCAAAAAACAAAAGGAAATAAATAATGCAGAAAACAAAACAAAAAAACTGGAAAAAAAATAAAAATAGCAACAATAAGTAAAGAAAACAAAAAAAAGTGCCTCCTACTAGGCCCCCACGGCCTGAATACGACTAGAAACTCAACAATGGGCCAGGATTCAGGCCCGTAGTAAGCCCAGTAGGCCCACAGGCACATAGAGACAGATTAGGCCCGAAAGCCTGCTTTATAGAAGAGCTCGAGAGGGTTGGCGCATCACACCTTATAAACAGGTGCAGCTCTCTCTCAGCTAGCGAGGTGGGACTAAACTCCCACCACCACGCCGTTGTGCAAGGCCCATTGGTCCTGGTTGGTGGCACCAACCAGGACTAAAGGGGTGCATTGGTCCCGGTTGGTGCTACGAACCGGGACCAATGCCCCCCCTTTAGTCCCGGTTGGTGCCACCAACCGGGACTAAAGGGTGCATTAGTCCCGGTTGGTTTCACGAACCGGGACCAATGGCTTTGCTATATAAGCAAAGACTTAGCGTTTTTCATTTCATCTCTGCAGTTGACCATGTCGACGACACCGCCAGGCTGCCCGATTCACACCCCGCCGATGCCGTCGCCGCCCCCGTCCCCGCCCGCGCCCCGCGCCGTCACCACCCCGCGCC
>NC_041381.1:676081777-676089012 GCF_002162155.2 Triticum dicoccoides | reverse complement strand
CGCCCCGACGGCGCACGCCGCTCGCCCCTGCCCGCCCCGACGTCGCCCTTGTGAGCACCGCGCGCCCCTGCCGGCCCTGCCGCCGCCGCCGCCGTTGTTTTTAGTTATATATATATATATATGCTATTTTCTTACATGTTTTTAGATGTTTTTATTTTTTCATATATGTATGTATGTATTTTTTTAGATATATGTATTTCTTATGTATGTTCATATATGTATGTATGTATTTTTTACATGTTTTTTGTATGAATGTATGTATTTTTTCAATTGTAATATGCATGGTGTTTTAAAAATACATTAATTTTAGTACATTAATGTTCTCTAATTTAGTACATTAATTTTAGGTTAGTTCCATTTTTAGAAAAGATTTATATATTTAGGAAGAAGGAAGAGAAGGAAGAAGGAAGAAGAAGAAAAAGTTTTATATATGCAAAAGTTACATTTTTAGAAAAGTTTTATATATCTAGCTCGAAATAAGGAAGAAAAAGAAAAAGAAGGAGAGGAAAAAGCAAAATAAGAAGAGGAAGAAAGGAGAAGAAGAGGAGAGGAAGAAGAGGAGAAATAAATAAGAAGAGGAAAAAAGAAGAAAAAGAAGAGGAGAAGAAGAAAGGAGATGAGGAGAAGAAGAAAAAATAGAAAATATTCTATTTTTTCTTCTTCTCCTCTATTCCTTTCTTCTTCTCCTCTTTTTTTTCTTCTTTTTTTCTTCGATCTTCTCCTCTGTCGTCGTCGATATACCCCTCCCGATAACTTCAACACGAGGGGGAGGGTCGATATACCCCCTCCCCGATAATATTATTTTCCCATGTACATATGTCATGTCGATATAAACTCCCGATAACTTCAACACGTGTGGGGGGGGGGTCGATATACCCCCTCCCCGATAATATTATTTTTCCATGTACGTATGTCGTTGTTGTCGATATAAACCCCTCCCGATAACTTCAACACATGGGCGGGGGGTCGATATACCCCCTCCTGATAACTTCAACACGTGGGAGGGGTGGGTCGATATACCCCCTCCCCGATAACATTATTTTCCCGTGTATGTATCTCGTCGTTGTCGATATTACCCCCTTGAAGCGTTGTCGAGGCTACCCCAAACCCTAGAGAAGCAGCGTCGATGCCACTAATTAATATGATTCCTTACTGTGATTAGCTAGCTAGTTCTACGTTTGCCACTAATATATCCATATCTGTCATGTTTGAATAATAATTGCCATGTTGTAAATATTTGTAGAAACTATGGACACCCCCCAAGACGAAGCAACAGAAGCGATGTTGGGGGAGATAATCGCAGAAGGAAGTGATGCCGTCTTATCGTTTCTGAATGACACCGATGGTCTGGAAGGACAGCATGAAGAAGCAGGCTATGAATATGATGGATCCTTTGACCCAATGCCGGTGCAAGAAGGAGACCATCAGGACGGCTCCGGTGACCCAATGACGGTGCAAGAAGGAGACCGTGATGACGGCTCCGGTGACCGAACCGAGTCTGGCCAGGTATATATATTAGTTATGCCTGTGCTGACTAGCTAATTGATGCATTCATTGTTTTGGTATATGTACACATATTAATTAACTCTCGTATTTCTTCTTTTTTCTAGCCCTCCGGATCGAGCACAACTTTGGTAAGGAGACGAAGCCCAAAGAAAAAGTTGAGCTTAGATGAAAGGTTTGGGATCACAGCAATCGCGCGCAACGGCGAACCGATTGAACCCATCCGGACAAAGAACGCATTTGCTGCTCAGTGCGGGGTTCTTGTTAGGGACAAGATCCCGATCAGAATCCACCAATGGTATAAGCCTAAGGAGGAAGACCCTGAGGTGTCTTATGTCAATGATATGTAGAAAGATGATCTTTGGACTGAGCTGAAGGCTAATTTCACCCTACCGCCAGAGGAGGATCCGGAGAAGCCAGTTAAAGAGCAATTAATCAAGTCTTGTGATCTTAAGAAGATGGCAGGCCTATTCAGGAGCTGAACAAGTTTGTCGACAAAGAAGAGACACCAGAATTCATTGGCAAATATGAGAAGATCAGAGATCACTGGCCCGCATTTGTGGCCCACAAGACATCAGAAAAGAGTAAGAAGATGTCGGCAACAAACAAGCAAAATGCTGCGAAGAAGAAGTTTCACCATCGCACGGGGTCAGGTGGCTACCTCAAAGCCTGGCCTAAGTGGTCCAAGGCTGAGAATGATCTGCTTGATAAAGGGATCGAACCAGAGACAATGAACTGGCCAGACCGTTGCCAGACTTGGTTCTTCGGGGCTGGCGGAACCTTGGACCCTGTATCAGGGAAGTGCCGTTGGACGGACGAGCAACTGAAAATACCAGTCAACAGGCTTTGGCACTGTATCGATGCAGCGCAGCAAGGGACGTTCGTTCCAGACAGGGAGAAGGACGAGCTCACAATGGCCCTCGGGAATCCTGAGCACCCTGGACGGACACGAGGCATGCCAGGCTCCATTCAGTGGAAGGTTGGTTTTTCGGATGCAGGGGGTTTCAAAACCCAGGAGAGGAGGAAGAAACTGGAGCAGAGCCAACTGCAAGCACTGCACGAAAGGGTACAAGGGCTAGAGGAATGAGAAGCAGATCGGAGCAAACGACCTGCCGAAGCTTCCCCCGAAGCTACCCCGCCATCTCAGCGGAGAAGTTGTGTGGCTTCCACCGAGCTGCTTTAGCCGGGGCATGTCTTGACAGCTCCTGCTAGCTACCCTGTGGATTTTATCACGGAGGCTCAAAATTGCCACCTTATGACGCAATGGCAGAACTTAAAAGTCAAGGAGGCTATCGGCCAAGTTCGACCTTCTGAACCCAGTGCAACTATTCACTATCGTTCGATTCCAGAAGGATATGCTAGGGTGACGATGGTCGAAATAATGGAGGGATTTGAGGACCTCCAGCTTGACCACCCTACCGGTGAAGGGGATACTCGGCTGGGTTCTGCTATGAAGACTCCATGCCTATGGCGGAAGGAGTTCATCAAGCTTCCGAACTGGACGCCTCCTCCTCCTCCTCCGGTGAGTCAGGGCACTCCGCCTCCTCCACCGCCTCCTTCTCCGGCGAGTAACGATCAGGGCACTCGGCCTCCTTCTCCGGCGCGTGGCGGCACTCCGCCTCCTTCTCCGCCTGCGCCGGCGCGCCCGAGCAGCCAGCAGCCTCCTCCTTCTCCGGTGCGTGGCGGCACTCCACCTCCTTCTCCGCCTGCACCGGCACGCCCGAGCAACCAGTAGCCTCGTCCTTCTCCTCCTCGCCAGCAAGGGCGGAAGAGACCCGCCGCCGCCCCGGCTGCTCCGGCGCGTCATAGTCCTTCTCCTCCGCCTCGTAAGCAAGCACGAAAGAAGACAGATGCCGCAGCCGCTCCGTCTGCTCCGGCGTCTAGCAGTACAGCCATCAGAGGCGGGAGGCAATACATATATGGTCCTTCTCTCAAGCCTCTAGAGAAGTTACTGTACGAGAGGACCGAGGAGGAAAACGCGAAGATCGTGCAGAGCAAAGTGAACGACTTCTTTGAAGGGGTGAAAGCAAAGAGACATCCACCTCCGGAGGAGAAGGTAGATCCGGTGAAAGCAAAGAGCACTATCGATACCCTGAGGAAACCACCAAAGTCTCCGCCGAAAAACAACTATGAGCGCATTACTTCAAAGACATATCTCGAAGCTAACCGGTCGGGAAGTACTGTCAGTGATAAAAGGTTAAAAGAACGAGCAGTTGGGAAAAAAACTGCCCAGCTCGGCGAACTAGCAAAGCAATCATGCCCCCCGCTCAATGTGTCTAGCGACATCGTCGCCAATGCTCCGGGGGCGGTGCCCGGTTATAACAATCTTGGAGATTACCTGCCTGATGATGTACATTTTGATTTCTTGGAGGTGGACGAACATAGATACGAGTACAGGAAGCCTCTCGTCAAAGATGAAAAATCTCTAACAACGATGATGCGAAGATTCCATAATTGGTACATCAAAACCTGCAGAGAGTCTGGGGGGACGAATACTTTGTATCTGAGTATTAAAGAGGAGCACGACCTCGTTGGAACTGACCTGTTGACTGTTCCATTTGAGGAGTTCTTCGAGTTCTTCAATCAAAAGGCCCTCGATAAATTAACGGTCTTTTGCTACTGTCTGTTAGTACTATTTCTGTCATTAAGACTCTATATATAGCTCGGCTCTTTCATTGCATGTAATTATAATTAATTATCCTCACTATATTATGCAGATTGAAGATCGTCGAGTGCAAAAAACAAGAAATGTATGATATTGGGTTCATTAACACAAATATTGAAGGAAATATGCCCTAGAGGCAATAATAAAGTTATTATTTATTTCCTCATATCATGATAAATGTTTATTATTCATGCTAGAATTGTATTAACCGGAAACATGATACATGTGTGAGTACATAGACAAACATATGGTCACTAGTATGCCTCTACTTGATTAGCTCATTAATCAAAGATGGTTATGTTTCCTAACCATAGACATGTGTTGTCATTTGATTAATGAGATCACATCATTAGGAGAATAATGTGATTGACATGACCCATTCCGTTAGCCTAGCACTTGATCCTTTAGTATATTGCTATTGCTTTCTTCATGACTTATACATGTTCCTGTAACTATGAGATTATGCAACTCCCATTTACCGAAGGAACACTTTGGGTGCTACCAAACGTCACAACGTAACTGGGTGATTATAAAGGAGTACTACAGGTGTCTTCGAAGGTACATGTTGGGTTGGCGTATTTCGAGATTAGGTTTTGTCACTCCGATTGTCGGAGAGGTATCTCTGGGCCCTCTCGGTAATGCACATCACTATAAGCCTTGCAAGCAATGTAGCTAATGAGTTAGTTACGGAATGATGTATTACGTAACGAGTAAAGAGACTTGCCGGTAACGAGATTGAACTAGGTATTGGATACCGACGATCAAATCTCGGGCAAGTAACATACCGATGACAAAGGGAACAACATATGTTGTTATGCGGTTTGACCGATAAAGATCTTCATAGAATATGTGGGAGCCAATATGGGCATCCAGGTCCCGCTATTGGTTATTGACCGGAAACAAGTTCTAGGTCATGTCTACATAGTTCTCGAACCCGTAGGGTCCGCACGCTTAACTTTTCGTTGACGATATAGTATTATATGAGTTATGTATGTTGGTAACCGAATGTTGTTCGGAGTCACGGATGAGATCATGGACATGACGAGGAACTCCGGAATGGTCCGAAGATAAAGTTTGATATATGGGATAATAGTGTTTGATCTCCGGAAGAGTTCCGGAATTCACCGGAAGGGGTTCCGGATGTTTCCCGAAATGTTTGGGTACGAGAACACGTTATTTGGGCCAAAGGGGAAAGCCCACAAGGTTTTTGGAAAGCGCAGAAGGAAGTTTTGCGGAGTAAAGGGGACAGACGCCAGGGTCCCTGGCGTCTGGGTCCAGACGCCGGGAACCCTAGCGTCTGGCCCTGGAGTCCGAGAAGGACTCTTGCCTTTCGGGTGAAACCGACTTTGTGGAGGCTTTTACTCCAAGTTTCGACCCCAAGGCTCAACATATAAATAGAGGGGCAGGGCTAGCACCAAAGACACATCAAAAAACACCAAGCCGTGTGCCGGCAACCCCGTCCCCTCTAGTTTATCCTCCGTCATAGTTTCCGTAGTGCTTAGGCGAAGCCCTGCGGAGATTGTTCTTCACCAACACCGTCACCACGCCGTCGTGCTGTCGGAGCTCATCTACTACTTCGCCCGTCTTGCTGGATCGAGAAGGCGAGGACGTCATCGAGCTGAACGTGTGCAGAACTCGAAGGTGCCGTGCGTACGGTACTTGGATCGGTCGGATCGTGAAGACGTACGACTACATCAACCACGTTGATAAACGCTTCCGCTTAGCGATCTTCAAGGGTATGAAGATACACTCCTCCTCTCATTTCTATACATCACCATGAGCTTGCGTGTGCGTAGGAAAGTTTTTGAAATTACTACGTTCCCCAACAAATATCATAGATGAAATTCAGGTTAAAAAGCACGTCGAAGAGGCTGAGACCAACTTGCTACAATCATTGATCAAACATCAAAACAAAGATTTAATACTCTTTCCTTACAACTTCAAGTGAGTGTTACTGTGGTGTGCATATTCGGTTTCCCTTATTACTCGAGCGAGGTTATAGTAATGTAATTGATGAGTTATGCATGCGTGCGCAGCTTCCACTATGTTCTTCTGGAGATTAAGCTTGAGTGGGGAGTAGTAACCGTCTTAGACTCGAGACGAAAAGATCCCGAAACCTATGCGGACATGACTAAATTGCTCAACAAGTAAGTTCAATCGATCATTACCGCACCATATCGGCAACTTTTTGTTCATTTCCTGATATCCCAATTAATAATAATTATTTTCTTTGTCTTGCAGGGTTTGGAAACAGTTCACCGCAGAAGCTCCGGGACTGCCGAAGGAGCTGCGATATACATACCCGAAAGTAAGTACTACAAGCTAGCTAGTTGCGCGCATTTCCCGTTGATTCTATAGTTGTACTTTCATCAATGCCATTTATAATGCTTCATTATCAGTTTGATTGACCTCTATTTCTCGTAAAGTGCTTGTGACAGGAAGAAGGAAATAATTTCTGTGGATACTACGTGTGCGAGTTCATCTACAATGCGACTTTGAAAAATAAGTGGGGCTACTCTAAAAGACAATATGAAGTGCGTAAGCAATAATATTCACAATTTCATTTTATTACACCATCATTTCTGTTGAGTGTCATTCATATATGTATTAACCCCCTTCTTCAAATTAGACGTGGCAGATGCAGAATGAACACCTAGAACAAGATCGCATGAAAGCAATTCAAGAGGAATTGGCGGGATTATTTCTTGACCACGTCATCAATAAAGCCGGAGAATACCATGTGGAAGTTGATTTCAATTGCTAGGGGATTGTAAGAGATCTTACATATTGTATATGTATGTAGCCATTAGCGTCGGATAGCTAATACGAAAACTTGTTGTTCGACCAATCTCTCGGAGAAGGAGAGGTCGATCGATCACTTTTCTCGGTATGCATGACGAACTTCTGTACTTAATGGTTCCCTTCATTTTCTTACTAGCTAGCGTGTCGAGGGCCTCTCTATGTACAGTACGTAGCGTCGACCAAGCACGGACATAAGAGATGACACTTCTCTCTATTAATTAGCTAGCTAACACAATATATGAAACACCTAAATTAACCCCCAAGA
>NC_041381.1:676040067-676081569 GCF_002162155.2 Triticum dicoccoides | reverse complement strand
AAAAAAACAAAAACGCCAGCCACTGAAATGCTGACGCGTGGATGCCTTTTGGTCTCGGTTGGTGCCACCAACTGGGACCAAAGGCCCTCCTGCCTGGGCTCGACGCACCGGTCACGTGGAGGCCCATCTGTCCCGGTTCGTGTTAGAACCGGGACTAAAGGTCTAGGGCATTAGTAACGACCCTTTAGTCCCGGTTCAAGAACCGGGACAAAAGGCCCTCACCAATCGGGACTAACAGGGGTTTTCTACTAGTGAGGTGACTCGGTACACTGGAAGTTAACGGTGTCCGGCGCCTATACGGTTAAATCCATGCATACGGATTTAATCAATACAAGGGATATTCCAAGGTCGGTTCACATCTGGAAGATTAAAGTGCCATTGAAAATAAAGGTATTCATGTGGTTCGTACACAAAGGTGTAATTTTAATCAAAGATAATCTAGCTAAGCGTAATTGGGAAGGAAGTAGAAGATGTTGCTTTTGTGATCGGGACCAAACAATCAAACATCTTTTTATAAAATGCCCGCTTGCTAGGTTACTTCGGAGAACTATACGGCTTTTAACGACACTCCGCCAGTTTCGATTGCACACCTATTTCATAACTGGCCGGATGGGGTAGCGACCCAGATAACAACACATATTAGAGTTGGAGCATGTGTATTGCTTTTGGCTTTATGAAATTTTCGGAATGATGTTGCTTTTAACAGACAAAATATCACGATTTTTTTGCAGGTCATCTTCAGAGTGTCTACTTGGATCCGTACGTGATCCTTGCTGAGCCATACGGACCACAGGGCGCATATGGATACTGGATGCAACCAATGGAAGATGGTTGCATGGAATACCTACAACCGATATGGATGGCGGTCCAGTAATAGGATATGTGTGTAGGCATATACTTCTATTATAGCCGGTTGTGGATTTTTTATTTTTGGCCGCGTGTAGCATTTGTTCCAGTACGACCTTTTGTGTTTGCTCGAGACTACTTGTGGACCTCGTTTTTAAATAAAATGACTGTGTGCATCATGCGATGCAGAGGCCGGGGGTTAACCTCATTTTCGAAAAAAAGGGCGTTAAGTTTAAAAAATCATCATTTACACGCTCCGTGCCTCCGTCCCATAATATAAGATCGTTTTTCAAACTATATTAGCTTAAGGCGATTCCACTAGTGTGAGTCTAGGTAGATCAAGAAACAGATCACCACACGGGACCTTAGAGCATCTCCAGCCGCGCCCCCAATAGGCCCTCCCCAGGCGTTTTTTCCGCGTCGGCGCCGAAAAAATGGCCCAGTAGCCCCCCAGAAGCCCGTTTTTCGCTGGCTCGGGCCGAAATTGGTGCCGGCGGACCCAGGCAGAACCCAGCGCCTGGGGCGCCGGCACAAGCAAAAAGGGGCGTGTGGGTCCGCCCTGTCGGCGAGTCAAGCGCCACTTCCCGCCGTTTCTTCCTGCTTTCCCCCCACTTTCCTCCCATTTGCCCCTTTCCTCCTGCCATTCTCCCTCCCGCTCGCCTCCCAGCCGCCCGTCATGCCGCCGAAGAAGTACGTCGTCCCCTGTGCCGCGGCCACCGCTACCGCCTCCGACGCCGCGCCGAAGCAGAGGAAGCCGAGGGCGCCGCCGTCCAAGCCGCCGGGCATGTCGAACGCCGACTGGAGGGTGGAAGTGCAGCGACGGGAGGCCGTCACCGCCGACCGGCGGAACAGGGCCCTCACTAAGAAGGCCCGTGACAACGCGGCGCGTGCGGCTGCGGGCGCCGCTGCTGCTGCCGCTGCCGCTGACCAGGCCGAGGCCGAGGCGGCTCGCGCGGTGATGATGAATCCCCCCGGCAACCACGCGCAGTACGCGCCCTGGGGGTCGCCTGGCTACGCCGACGGGGACGCACACGGTGGGTTCAACCCCAACGTCGCCTTCCCCCATGGCCACCCGGCCCAGTGCACGCCCTCGCCCGCCTTCGCCGGCGTGCAGTACCCTCCATACAACTACTCGCCGCCCGTGTACGCATCCTCCCTGACGCCCCCTCTTAGCCGTTGCACGCTGCCCTTCTCTCACCGCGGCGGCACCGACGAGACCGACACCGACATGGACGACATCATCACAGAAGGTTCGGCCGCGGCCGCCGCGTCCCCCGGGTTCACCATGGACGAGGCAGTGGATCTCAGCGGCGACATGGAGGGCGAGCTCGGCTACGTCTACGGCGACGAGGAACAGGAGGAGCAGGACGAGGAGGACGAGGAGGACGAGGAGGAGCCGGAGAACCATTGGGGGCGTATCCAGGGCGCGTGCAACAAATGGCATGGGATCGTCGAGGAGGTCGCCGGTCGCCCGGAGAGCGGCGCCAGCATGGAGGATCAGGTATGCCACGCCGTTCACCCGCCTCTTTTCGCCGTTCACAAGCCGATTGTTTGTTTGTCCCTGCGCAGTTGCTGCGCATGTTCGGCCTGTACCGGCAGGGCAACAACGACGCCGAGTTCAAGTACCTCCACATCTACAAGCGCATCGACAAGTGCGACAAGTGGGCAGAAGTTCGGCGCACCATCGAGAAGGCCAAGGAGACCTACAAGCCTGACGCGCCGACTCCGTGTGCGTCAGCTGGGCGGCCGGACGGCAACAAAAGTGCCAAGAAGGGAAAACACGCGACGCGGCCATAGCTCACATGCAGGAGTCCATCCAGCACTGCCTCGCTGACGCACAGGTCTGGGCCGCCCGTCGTGAAGAGAAGACCGAGGCGCGTTGGTCGGCGTTGATGTCGACCAGCGCCGTCAAGCTCGACCTACTCCGGACCAACGTCGCCGCGAAGAAGAGGAACACCGACCTGGTTTTCCTGCTCGGCGGGGCGGACATGCTCCAGACCCTAGTACAGGGCGGTCAAGGCGTGGTATAGGGCGCATGTCGGCTGTCAAATCCCTAGCTACTGGCATTGCACTAGGCTAACTTCATCTGTGCATCATGTTTAAACTTTGAAAGAAACTTGGAATGGGGATGTCCAAACCCTAGTACCAAATGGAATTCAAATAGGTTCAACCTAAAAATATTTTCAGTGAATCCAAATGGCTTTCAAAAATGTTCATCATTTCTGGAAAATGCTAGAACCATAACCAGAGGTGTTGCACATTTTTCCATGACATATTTGGTCACTGACTTAAATCATATGTACTTTGCATTTGGGCATTTAAATGCTAGTAAATATTTTAAATGCTCAAATAATTCTGGAAATAAGTGTGGCTGTTGGAATTAATCTAAAAAGAGCCTATGATTATTTTTAGGATTTTTGAAGGTGTCTAACTATTTTTAATAAATCCACAAACTTATAGAAAAATAGAAAAACAGAAACTAAATTAATTAAGAGAGAGAGAGAGATGTACCTGGCGCAGCCTACCTGGCAGCCCACTGGCCGGCCCAGCACTGTGCTGGCCCGTGCCAGCCACCTGCTTCCTCTCGCCAGGCAGGCAGAGAGGAGCGCGCCCGCGCACGCCGAGCTCGCCACGCAGCTCCCTGGCTGCCTGCCCCGCTTGGACAGCGTGGCGATGCCTCGAAGCCACTCCTCGGCGCCACCCCGCAGCCCCCTCTGCCTCTCCCCTCACTCTCTGCTCTCCCCCCTCGCCCTCGAGCCCCTTCCCCGAGCTCACCCGAGAGCGACCGTCGCCGTCGTTCGCCATAGCCACAGCCACTGCCTCCCTTTCGCCCCCTAGAAAGGTCCACGAGCTCCACCTCGACCACCTCATCCTCGTCACCGAGCAACACATCATCGAGTGCCCCGTGACACCGCCTTGGAGGCCATCTTCAACCTCTCGTACCGAGCGTCGCCGTCGTCGATTCACCGCCGTCCGCGCCTCCCCGAGCCCGCTAAGACCGTCAACGACCCCTACGTGAGCCCCTGCCTCTTCTCCCCTCTCTCCCATGCTCTTTTCCTCGCCATAGCCGCCGCTTCGCCGATGACCGAAGCTCACCGCCGCCCAGCCATGTCGCCGTCGTGGCCACCGTCACCTAGAGCCGCAACCGAGCGCGCCACTGTGCTCAGCACGTTCCCAAGAGTCAACCGCGACCACCCGTGGCTCCTGCCGCTCCCTGAAACACTGATTCGCTCGACGTCCGAGCTCCGGCCACCGCGCTTGCCATCGCCGCCGTTGTTACGGTCTACTCCGGCACGAGCTGATGGCTCCGTTGGATGCGGACGAGCACCAGCTTCTCGCCAAGCCAAACCGCCGCTCGTTTCGTCGCCTGTGCTGCGTTTCCGAACCGCGCCGCCGTCTCGGGCCTCGTCGGCGTCATGTCGCCGGTGAGTTTGACCCATTTGACCATGTGGGCCCCGCCCCTGGTCAAACCTAGATTAGGAGTTAATCTAATGTTAATTTAGTTAGTTAAACTAATGACACTGACACGCGGGACCCACGCACCAGGTTTGACCTGGACCCGACCTGTTGAACTGCTGACGTCACACTGACGTCAGGCTGACGCAGTAAATCATTTTTTGGATTAAAAATAACTCAGTAATTCCAGAAAATGTCTAAAACTTCTAAAATTCATAGAAATTCAACCGTAACTCCAAATGAAATAATTTATATATGAAAAATGATCAGAAAAATCCAATCTATCCAGCTGCACCATTTTCATGCATGTTAGAACAACTTATCACTACTGTTTAGTACAATGAAATGAATGGCATTTAAATAATCACATGTGGAGTTGGAATTTGAACCCTTGGTCCAAACCAACTTCATTTAATATGGTTTATAGTTGCATTAGCCCAACACACTCATTTTGCCATGTCATGATCATGCATCATATTGTGCATTGCATTGATTGTGTTCCCTTCTGTGTTGCCGGTATTTGTCCCCTCTCGATAGACGTGACACCGACGATGAGACCGATGACACCGATGAAGAACTATTTCTATCTTCAGAAGTGCCAGGCAAGCAAAACCCCCTTGTTCATTCCTATACAATCCCACTCTCTCGCTCCTGCTCTCTTTTACTGCATTAGGACAACAACGACATATTTGTTACTTGCTACGGTAGCCGAACCCCTTATCCTCTGCATGACCTGTCATTGCCACAGTAAATAGATGAAACCCACTAGCATGAGTAGGAGTTGTTTGAGCCCTGTTGTGCCTACTCATTCATGCTTGTTTGTCATGCCTGCTACTGCTTAGAGTTGAGTCAGGTCTGATTCATCGGGGATGAATCAGAGGTGTGTGAACATGTCCTATTGTGTGTGAGCTAAGTGTGTGAACACGATTTGGTAAAGGTAGCGGTGAGAGGCCATGTAGGAGTACATGGTGGGTTGTCTCATTGAAACCGTCCTCAGGAACTGAGTTCTGTGTTTGTGATCCATGAACAGTTACTACCACACATTGGGCTCCAGGCGCTCCAAGCTCTCTCGACTTATTAATCAACTCGATCTCTGTCCAGGAGTTGCAACTAGTTTCTGGTGTTTGTAGGTAGTGTTAGTAGTCTACCAAGTGGCACCCGGTACAGGTGGGCTTGGGACAGACTAGGCACAGTGGCCCGGTGTACCAAGTGGCACCCGGATGGTGGGCTTGGGAACCCTGCACACATCGTTTGGGGCCGCGAGCGACACCCCGGCCGGATCTCCTTGAGGATGGAACCCGAATAGGCGATAAACCTGGACGAGAGACTTTTGTGGTTAGTCAGGTCGTGGCCGACACCCTCGCTGGGCTTCCGCTTGAAGGTTGCCTAGTACATGTCGTGTAAACGGCGGTAAGTGGTGAGAGCGTGTGTGAAGAAGTACACCCCTGCAGGGTTAATATGATCTATTCGAATAGCCGTGTCCGCGGTAAAGGACTTCTGGGTTGCCTATACAGTTCATAGACAAGTGAAAGTGGATACTCTAAAATACGCAAGATAAGCGTGAGTGCTATGGATGGCGTTCTCGTAGGGAGACGGGAGCGGATCCATAGTGGTGTATTGATATGGTGAATATGTGGACTCGTGTGCGCCACCTCAAAAGAGTTACTTGCAGTCGTAGTTCAGGTTAGCCACTGAGTCAAAGCTGGCTTGCTGCAGTTAAACCCCACCATCCCCTTGTTGATACTGATGCATATGGTAGTTAGTTCTGATGTAAGTCTTGCTGGGTACATTTGTACTCACGTTGCTTAATTTATGTTTTTGCAGAGAGACTTCAGTCTCGCTAGTAGTTCCACGTGGACTTTGACGTTTAGCTTGTTACCTCAGCTATGGTCTTGTGCCCTTGGCAGGATCTGGTAGATAGTCAGGCTTCTTAGCCTTTTTCATTTGTAGATGTCTGTACTCAGACATGTTAAGCTTCCGCTTGTGCTTTGACTTGTATGCTCTGAATGTTGGGTCATGAGATTCATGTTTGTATTATCTCGCTCCTCGGAGCCTATTGAATAAATACTTTGAGTCGTAGAGTTATGTTGTGATGCCATGTTGTATTTGCACATATCGAGCATATTGCGTGTATGATTTGAAATGCTTGATATGTGTGGGATCTGACTATCTAGTTGTTTATCCTTGGTAGCCTCTCTTACCGAGAAATGTCTCCTAGTGCTTCCACTGAGCCTTGGTAGCTTGCTACTGCTCCGGAACACTTAGGCTGGCCGGCATGTGTCCTTCTTCGTTCATGTGTCTGTCCCTTCAGGGAAATGTCACGCGGTGTCTACTGGAGTCCTGTTAGCCTGCTATAGCCCGGTTTACCGGAGTCCTGCTAGCCCAGTTGCTACAACCCGGATTCACTCGCTGATGACCGACACGTTCGTTGTTGGGATCATGTATGCCTGTCCCTGTAAGTTAGTGCCACTTTGGGTTCACGACTAGCCATGTCAGCCCGGGTTCTTTGTCATATGGATGCTAGCGGCACTATCATATACGTGAGCCAAAAGGCGCAAACGGTCCCGGGCCAGGTAAGGTGGCACCCGTGGGAATACCATGCGTGAGGTTGCAAAGTGATATGATGTGTTACATGCTAGATCGGTGTGACTTAGGATCGGGGTCCTGACAGCTTTGGTATCAGAGCTTGACTGCCTGTAGGATTACCAAGCCAAACTGGTCGAAGTCGAGTCTAGAAATTCTTTAGTTATATAAGGGAATTGATTGTGGGATGGAACGTAAGGCTCTTTTTACTCCTTTACCTTATGACCTTCTGATATGAGTCATCCTATCTTTTCTACGGGGTTAAGAAACTAGGCTTTCTCTTCTCTCTACCAGGATCACGTGTTACTAATCCGTAGACTTATCAAATTATTGGATTTAAGCCTCAGTTTAGTTTCTCTACCTCTATGTGTTCATAGTTGATCTCAGAACCTTGATATTGTGGCGATCGAGTGGTTATGCCACCATTTTGTAGGATGTCTCAAATCATGTTGAGCATTTACAGCCATTATGCTGTCCGAGTCATCCCAGGTTTCTAAATAATCTGATGCATTTGCAAATTCCTTCCTACCGTTCCAAAGTTCCTTTGTGCCAAATCAACCACACTAACTAGTGTGTTGAGGTACTTCATTGCCTCGACATTTATATTGGAATTATTATTATGACCCTAGGTATCTTAGGGGATCACCTAGCAAGCTAGTCATGTTTTGTGTTCCCAGTGTGATCATTCTGGCCATCATTCTCGAAAGCATCCCGTGATGCCATTTAGTTTGTAGGTATTCTACTCCTGGGTCTTTTGAACCCAAGATTCACCCTACTTACTTCATGTTGATAGTGTTTGCTAGTTCCCTTAGGATGTTAGTAACCTTTGCATTAGTCCTCGAGGTCCGTGGTATATCGTTCTTCCAAATACCATGAACTACTTATGGTAGAAGTTCTTAGAACCAAAAGATCACAACAAGAGTGCTCTCAATGAGTTCTCCATTTTATATTGTGACTCTGCCAGTTCTACCTTCTTCGCATGGGTTATCCGGAAGAAACCTGTTGAACTTGGTTCGATATGCTAATCCATGCATCTACAACTCAGAAAATCCTATGTTCCTTTGAGTTGTCCCTCTTTAATTGTCTTTTGACCTTCGTCTATCAATTGATAGTCAAGAGTATGCGTGCATTCGTTCATCGTTGCCTATTACTCTTGTGGTCCATCAAGCCATTCTATTACAGAATGACTAGGAGAAACAAACTCCAGAACCTCATCCATATCTAGGATTGGGTCAAAGCAATTGTATTCCGCAGATCAAAATGCCAATCCAGCTTCTGCTCTGCTCTACCTTGGAGTGTTACCATCTTTATGTCAAGAGTGTCATGAGAATTGCACCACCTCTTATGAATTCTTGACGCAGTAATACTTCTTGCCATCATTGTTAATTCCTCGGTTCCTGTGTTATTGTAACCAGAATGTCGACAAGTGAATCGTGATGTGTGAAATCAATACTGCTAGCAATCCCGTTGCTTGGCAGTTAATGGACAACAATTTCATTCTTAGCGTGTTCATTCTTGAATTACCATTCTAAGATTAATGGTGCAACCTAGTCCTTATTTCCTGGTGCACTCTTCGATTGATGTGTTAGGATTTTGTCAAATCCTCGCTCATTTGATCATATCGTCTTGCCCTGAAAAGCAAGATTGTTCTCGATCTTAGTGACATATCGGTGGTTCGTGATTTTCCGAATATCTTCTCGGAAGTGTTACCAGGTTGTCACCTGTCCGCTATGTTGAGTTCATGATCAAGTTGGTTTCGTGTAAACCACCCCTTCTCCAAGAGTCTGTGTTGGATACCCCTGAGCTAGTTGGTTAAGCTAAACAACAACTTGGAGAGTTGGAAGATAAGAGCTTGTCCGACTTAGTTCATTTCCAAAGGAATATCTTGTATTTGTCTGTTTGTTGTAGAAAGATGATTTCTTCATCGATTGGTCCTCGTGATCAGTTGTTGAACCTATCGCCTTGCCCAAACCTTGATTTGAGTGTGGGCCATCGTCAAATCAAATTAGAACTAACGATATTCATAATGTTGTCTTACTCGTGGTTGATCCCTTGAGCATACACCATTATATCTTTTGGTCTGACTAATACTACCACCTTGTTCACATAATCGTGGAATTCCATTTATATGGAAACCTGGATGAATTGTTATTGAGCCCATCAGCAACATTTTTATCTTTCCCATGATTTGTGTTGAACATCCAGCTAGTGTTGGAAACTTTGTGAGCAATGCTTTCGTGTTCCGTTCATGAAGCATATGTTGAAGAAAGAAGTGACTTCCTATGATTCACGTGCATTTGGTGCAAGTTGCCGCCATGAACTCGAGAAAGTATATTTTTGCTTCCTCTGGAATCATCTCAAGTCAGTCATGCATGTGCGAAGTATGCTATGGTTTGATAGGCTCGCTACCTCCATTCTATATGTGTCCCTAGCACGCCAAGCCACTGATTGATTTGTTCAAGGAGGAGGAGTTCCTTCATAAGAGCTAATCCGGACTTATGTAAGGACTCCGATATCCTCGTTGATGGTTCCCAACCAGAACTCGATAGTGTTTTATTGTAAGACTACCATGTGATCATGTTTGTCTGGGACAACGTGTTCACATGTGTGTAGCAGAACCAGCTCATGTTTTGGAGCTTGCTATCGTAGTTCATTTCCCGAGAATCTTGCAACGTCATCTCGTCGATTTGTGTTGCAAACTTTCATTTTTCTTCCTAGACTCGATGAGTCTAGATTATTCTGACACCAACCAGATCTGAATCTCAGGCAGATATGATGGTTGGAACATTTCCCAAGAATTATAATAATGGTATCTCTATAACCGGTAAAGTGGATGTCGTGGCTAACACACCCAGCCGGAAGACCTATTATTGTAGTATCTTGATTGAGGAAGTTGGCCACCTCCCCATGAGGATTTCTTATGGATTTACTTTCGTAGTTATTCCTTATGATTTTTGTGGTCCCGAAGTCCGACCTTTACTTGATGTCCTAGATATCAACCCAGTTTAATAAATGGGTTGCGCTAGCACATCAAGGAGAGCATTAGAAGCGGAGTGCTAAATGTTTCTCGGTCAATCATCCAGATTTTGACCCCTTGGCCTCGCTAAGGTGAAATCTGAGAAAGTGTTATCTTCCTTCGCATTGGCATCCTCCATCACCATTCGTCATGGTAGTATGTTGTGTTGCCAAGATCCTTGACATGGATATTGGTAAAACCGTGATGAATATGGAAATGCCCAAGTTCTTGAGAGCATGCGTAAGCATTAGGTTTTATCGTCGTCATCAAATTGCATAGTGCTCTCAGTTCCCTCGGTTATGCTATAATTTTTTCAACAGTGGACTCACTCTCCACTGTTGAGCTTCTCGTCAGTTATTAAAATCATCCGTTGCGTTGTCCTCAACAAGGTAATCCACATCATCCATTCTAATTCGGGTATGCCATTCTACCGAACCCCTCCAAACGATCGCTTGAGATTTGCCCTAGGCTGGTATAGAGAGTCTCAATGATCTCTATATCAAAGGTAATTCTTTTTGCCACTTAAGGGGATATTTCTACGAGTCACCTTCCCTAAGGTGCATCGTTATGGTATCATGGCAACTCAACTCCTCGCTACGTTGACAACCGTTCACCACCTTCTTAGGTGTGGAATTATTGCCTACCTAGTGAACCTTTGTCATGTGTTTGACTCCATCCCTCTAGATGTGTGTTTTGTATCTCAGCTCGAGTGATGTTGCTATGTCTCATTCCGTGAGTTGATCCTAAGTTGTTCGATCTTCGAGAAGATTGATCCTTCTAGAGTCTCCTTCTCCTCTCGTTGTCATGTTGGCTGGAGTTCTCAGAGCAAGACGACAAGACAAAGATGGTGATTGAATCAACGTTCATTTGAAGTGCAACCTGGATCGTGAAGATTGCGTTAGTTGCGTTTTCCCCTTCATCTTACCCTACGCCTGAATCTCGGGACGAGATTCTTGTTTAGTGGGGGTGAGTTGTCACATCCCTAGCTTCTGGCATTGCACTAGGCTAACTTCATCTGTGCATCATGTTTAAACTTTGAAAGAAACTTGAAATGGGGATGTCCAAACCCCAGTACCAAATGGAATTCAAATAGGTTCAACCTAAAAATATTTTCAGTGAATCCAAATGGCTTTCAAAAATGTTCATCATTTCTGGAAAATGCTAGAACCATAACCAGAGGTGTTGCACATTTTTCCATGACATATTTGGTCACTGACTTAAATCATATGTACTTTGCATTTGGGCATTTAAATGCTAGTAAATATTTTAAATGCTCAAATAATTTTGGAAATAAGTGTGGGCTGTTGGAATTAATCTAAAAAGAGCCTATGATTATTTTCAGGATTTTTGAAGGTGTCTAACTATTTTTAATAAATCCACAAACTTACAGAAAAATAGAAAAAACAGAAACTAAATTAATTAAGAGAGAGAGAGAGCGAGAGATGTACCTGGCGCAGCCCACCTGGCAGCCCACTGGCCGGCCCAGCACTGTGCTAGCCCGTGCCAGCCACCTGCTTCCTCTCGCCAGGCAGGCAGAGAGGAGCGCGCCCGCACACGCCGAGCTCGCCACGCAGCTCCCTGGCTGCCTGCCTGCCCCGCTTGGACAGCGTGGCGACGCCTCGACACCACCCCGCAGCCCCCTCTGCCTCTCCCCTCACTCTCTACTCTCCCCCCTCGCCCTCGAGCCCCTTCCTCGAGCTCACCCGAGAGCAACCGCTGCCGCCGTTCGCCATAGCCGCAGCCATCGCCTCCCCTTCGCCCCCTAGAAAGGTCCATGAGCTCCACCTCGACCACCTCATCCTCGTCGCCGAGCAACACATCGCCGAGTGCCCCGTGACGCCGCCTTGGAGGCCATCTTCAACCTCCTGCACCGAGCGTCGCCGTCGTTGATTCGCCGCCGTATGCGCCTCCCCGAGCCCGCTAAGACCGTCAACGACCCGTACGTGAGCCCCTGCCTCTTCTCCCCTCTCTCCTGTGCTCTTTTCCCCGCCATAGCCGCCGCTTCGCCAACGACCGAAGCTCACCGCCGCCCAGCCATGTCGCCGTCGTGGCCACCGTCACCTAGAGCCGCAACCGAGCGCGCCACTGTGCTCAGCACGTTCCCAGGAGTCAACCACGACCACCTGTGGCTCATGTCGCTCCCTGAAACGCCAATTCGCTCGACGTCCGAGCTCCGGCCGCCGCGCTTGCCATCGCCGCCGTTGTTACGGTCTACTCCGGCGCGAGCTGATGGCTCCGTTGGATGCGGACGAGCACCAGCTTCTCGCCAAGCCAAACCGCCGCTCGTTTCGTCGCCTGTGCTGTGTTTTCGAACCGCGCCGCCGTCTCGGGCCTCGTCGGCGTCATGTCGCCGGTGGGTTTGACCCATTTGACCATGTGGGCCCCGCCCCTGGTCAAACCTAGATTAGGAGTTAATTTAATGTTAATTTAGTTAGTTAAACTAATGATACTGACACGCGGGACCCACGTGCCAGGTTTGACCTGGACCCGACCTGTTGACCTTCTGACGTCACACTGACGTCAGGCTGACGCAGTAAATCATTTTCTGGATTAAAAATAACTCAGTAATTCCAGAAAATGTCTAAAACTTCTAAAATTCATAGAAATTCAACCGTAACTCCAAATGAAATAATTTATATATGAAAAATGATCAGAAAAATCCAATCTATCCATCTGCACCATTTTCATGCATGTTAGAACAACTTATCACTACTGTTTAGGACAATGAAATGAATGGCATTTAAATAATCACATGTGGAGTTGGATTTGAACCCTTGGTCCAAACCAACTTCATTTAATCTGGTTTATAGTTGCATTAGCCCAACACACTCATTTTGCCATGTCATGATCATGCATCATATTGTGCATTGCATTGATTGTGTTCCCTTCTATGTTACCGGTATTTGTCCCCTCTCGATAGACGTGATACCGATGATGAGATCGATGACACCGATGAAGAACTATTTCTATCTTCAGAAGTGCCAGGCAAGCAAAAACCCCTTGTTCATTTCTATACAATCCCACTCTCTCGCTCCTGCTCTCTTTTACTGCATTAGGACAACAACGACATATTTGTTACTTGCTGCGGTAGCTGAACCCCTTATCCTCTGCATGACCTGTCATTGCCACAGTAAATAGATGAAACCCACTAGCATGAGTAGGAGTTGTTTGAGCCCTGTTGTGCCTACTCATTCATACTTGTTTGTCATGCCTGCTACGGCTTAGAGTTGAGTCAGGTCTGATTCATCGGAGATGAATCAGAGGTATATGAACATGTCCTATTGTGTGTGAGCTAAGTGTGTGAACACGATTTGGTAAAGGTAGCGGTGAGAGGCCATGTAGGAGTACATGGTGGGTTGTCTCATTGAAACCATACTCAGGAACTGAGTTCTGTGTTTGTGATCCATGAACAGTTACTACCACACATTGGGCTCCGGGCACTCCAAGCTCTCTTGACTTATTAATCAACTCGATCTCTGTCCAGGAGTTGCAACTAGTTTCTGGTGTTTGTAGGTAGTGTTAGTAGTCTACCAAGTGGCACCCGGTACAGGTGGGCTTGGGACAGACTAGGCACAGTGGCCCGGTGTACCAAGTGGCACCCGGATGGTGGGCTTGGGAACCCTGCACACATCGTTTGGGGCCGCGAGCGACACCCTGGCCGGATCTCCTTGAGGATGGAACCCGAATAGGCGATAAACCTGGACGAGAGACTTTTGTGGTTAGTCAGGTCGTGGCCGACACCCTCGCTGGGCTTCCGCTTGAAGGTTGCCGAGTACATGTCGTGTAAACGGCGGTAAGTGGTGAGAGCGTGTGTAAAGAAGTACACCCTGCAGGGTTAATATGATCTATTCGAATAGCCGTGTCTGCGGTAAAGGACTTCTGGGTTGCCTATATAGTTCATAGACAAGTGAAAGTGGATACTCTAAAACACGCAAGATAAGCATGAGTGCTATGGATGGTGTTCTCGTAGGGAGATGGGAGCGGATCCATAGTGGTGTATTGATGTGGTGAATATGTGGACTCGTGTGCGCCACCTCAAAAGAGTTACTTACAGTTGTAGTTCAGGTTAGCCACCGAGTCAAAGCTGGCTTGCTGCAGTTAAACCCCACCATCCCCTTGTTGATACTGATGCATATGGTAGTTAGTTCTGATGTAAGTCTTGCTGGGTACATTTGTACTCACGTTGCTTAATTTATGTTTTTGCAGAGAGACTTCAGTCTTGCTAGTAGTTCCACGTGGACTTCGATGTTTAGCTTGTTACCTCAGCTACGATCTTGTGCCCTTGGCAGGATCTGGTAGATAGTCAGGCTTCTCAGCCTTTTTCATTTGTAGATGTCTGTACTCAGACATGTTAAGCTTCCGCTTGTGCTTTGACTTGTATGCTCTGAATGTTGGGTCATGAGACTCATGTTTGTATTATCTCACTCCTCGGAGCCTATTGAATAAATACTTTGAGTCGTAGAGTTATGTTGTGATGCCATGTTGTATTTGCACAAATCGAGCATATTGCGTGTATGATTTGAAATGCTTGATATGTGTGGAATCTGACTATCTAGTTGTTTATCCTTGGTAGTCTCTCTTACCGGGAAATGTCTCCTAGTGCTTCCACTGAGCCTTGGTAGCTTGCTACTGCTCCGGAACACTTAGGCTGGCCGGCATGTGTCCTTCTTCGTTCCTGTGTATGTCCCTTCGGGGAAATGTCACGCGGTGTCTACCGGAGTCATGTTAGCCTGCTATAGCCCAGTTTACCGGAGTCCTGCTAGCCCAGTTGCTACAACCCGGATTCACTCGCTGATGACCGACACGTTCGTTGTTGGGATCATGTATGCCTGTCCCTGTAAGTTAGTGCCACTTTGGGTTCACGACTAGCCATGTCAGCCCGGGTTCTTTGTCATATGGATGCTAGCGGCACTATCATATACGTGAGCCAAAAGGCGCAAACGGTCCCGGGCCAGGTAAGGTGGCACCCGTGGGAATACTGTGCGTGAGGCCGCAAAGTGATATGATGTGTTACATGCTAGATCGGTGTGACTTAGGATCGGGGTCCTGACATCGGCCTCATCCTGGACCACCTTCCCTCGGCGATGCCGCCCACGCCCACGACGCCCACGACGCCCGCGCACACGCCGCCGCCGCCGCCAAGCCCGACCGCTGATGATGCCGAGACTGCCCGCAGCACAGAAGCCACGCCGCCAAGCACAGAGCACGAGGCCCCGTCAAGCCCGCGCGGCACGCCGACTCCGGCGACGCTGGAAGCCGACCTCGCCGCCTGATGCGCGATTCCGTCACGGTGCCGAGACTGCCAGCTTTTTTGTACGCCGAACATTTAACTCATCCGGCCGCCGATCGCCGCTTGACCGCCGGATTGTGGCGTCTATTTTAGGCGCGGGAACGACTATGTTTGAATTTTGCCGTGGCTTGGGGTGGGGGCTAGGGGCGTGACTGGGAGCTAGGCCAGCCCCAGGGGCCGAACTAGCGCCGGCTCGCCCCCAGGCCGCGGTTTCTCTGCGCACTGGGGGGCCGAACGGCTGGAGATGCTCTTAGTGGCTACACTACGCCCTAAATGTAAATGCATCCAGTGCTGAGCGGCTTTCCCCATGCTGCTTAAAATCCTAAACTGATCTCAACCTTTTGTTCCCCTGCACTGCCGCCTTTTGTAGCTCTACTTCCACTCTAGCTCTCTCTTTGTGTGGAATGTGGTGGTGATCCAGTCCCCGTAGGGCCTTGTTCATTTAATCCTCCTTCCAAGGGGATTGGAGTGGATTGGAGAGGAATTTGGCTTGTAGGGGATCTAATCCCCCTCAATCTCTGCCAATCTCCCTCACAAACCACCTCAACCGAACAAGGCCTAAGGAAAGGTGTGTGTGTGTGTGGGAGTGATGGGTTGAGGAGGAGACGTTTTTTCCCCTTTTCTTTTCTACGGCGCGGTCGCTTTGCACTCACGAGGCCAACAGCTAGCTTTGGGTTCCCACATGTGCCGGGGCAGGATACACGCTCGATGACGGATGGTCCACCGGCCACTGCACTCTCGCTGCGGCTAGCATATTTGAACAGCAGCTAGCTCGGCCCAGCCTTTCGAGTCTACTGCCCACCAAAATGCACCGGCAGTTGGGAGGTGCTCGTGGCCACCGCGCGCGCGTGTGTTGCCAACGGCTAACGCGCCGGTCTGCCGTCTACGTGTGGCGTGGCGCCACCCTGTTGTCTCCCTGTGCGTGAGTCTTCGTGCTCTTTCTTTTTCCTAAGAAAGATGTGTGAGAATTCGTGCTGCCTCTTGTAGATCTGAGCGGGTGCAGTGCAGACACTGCAGACCGCATACAGACATCCTGGTCGGGATGGATGGCGTCCTCGGTTGGTCAAGATTTTGCTCCGGCTCTTTCCGGTCGGAGTGCTACTTTGCACGGTGCAGCAGCAGCGCAGCCCTTTTACGATACGTGTTGGCCCGAACGCACGAGCACGACGACACTCCACAAACTAACGAGCAAACAAGCCCGCCCTATAATGGATAGGGTGGATTGCGCGAGAGAAGGTGCGGAAATTAGCATCAACTCGTCCACACAAAGTTGCATGCCACTGCAAATTTGGCATCACATGCTACTGTAGATAGGATCGACTGCCTGTTTGTCTTGACCACGTACCAAAGATGTGAGGTTTGATTAATCCTTTTGAGAGTATCTATAGTCGGGCGTTCCAAACCCGTCTCAAATGGGTTCTCACAACGATATTAATGTACTTCAACGACCTCCGATGTTCAGGAGGCTTTGCAATGGGAAATCACCGCCATGCAACTACACCGTTAATGGTCGTGACTACAACATGGGATGCCATCTTGTCGATGTCATCTATCCTCAGTGGGGCGGCATTTGTGAAGACCATATCCGAACCACAGGGCAGGAAAAAAAGCCACTTTGCAACAATGCAGGAAGCAGCTAGAAAGATGTGGAGAGGGCATTCGGAGTGCTTCAAACTCGTTGGGGAATTGTTTGTGGGGCTGCAATGATGTGAGAATCAGAAACTTTATGGCAACTCATGACAGTTGTGTTATTTTGCACAATATGATTGTCGAGAATGAGGGTGATGGTGTTGCCCAAACCAATGATTTATCAAGTTCAAATCCTAGAAGATCAAGATGCAACACAACTTATGAACTTTCTACAAATGCATCAAAATCTTCAAGATCATCATGTGCATATGCAACTACTCAGTGATCTCGTGAAGTATATGTGGGCCCTCAATAGAAACCAAAAAGCCGATGTTTGAGTTGTGCACTTAAAATAAATTTTTATGTAATCCTTATTTACATGCGATATTGGCGTATATGATCAATGTGCATGGATTTGAGAGTCCGGATTTGAAATATGTTGATGCTGGGAGCAAGATATGAGGGCCCGCCTAAATACATCCAGGGGCGTGCCCTGACGCTTCCGCGGACGTATAAGGGGGGCGGATTTGCAAAGTCCGGCTGTAGATGCCCTGAAGCTTTTGAGGCCAAAATATATCTTCACTCGTGCCACTACGTGAGCCTCGATCGATTAACATGCACGCACGCACAGACCATCATCATCATGATTATTGCATGTTCTAAGAGCAAGTATAATAAGGTGACATAGGCGGGCTGTAAGCTATTAAATATTATATCTTTACTGAGTTGGATGAGAGATAAGAGGAGAGAGAAGATAGGCGGGCTGTAGATATACAACCGGCTATAGCACGGGCTCCAAGAAGCTATGTGAGAATGTATGATGGGCTATGTAGTAGAGAAGTACTAATACTTTCTTGTAGCCCACTACTATACATGTTGGCTATTATATTGGCTATAGATGACATGACAATATGCTATAGCCATCGGTTGGCTATATTATTAACCATGCTTTAACTGGGTTAATCATGTGGATTTCAGATGCCTAATCCATGCATGGTACTGGTAGTACAATAGAACAATTCCAGGTGGCAATGGTTATTACTCGAGCTTGTCGTGGCTTTAGCAGGCTTAAACTCAATCATTCCCGACAGAGTATACATGGATTAATTAGTCTCATCTGTCCTAGTCCAAACAAATAACTCGATTTAACCCAAAGAAGAATTGTCCCTGCTAGCAAACAAGAAAAAGCTAAAGAAGAGTAATCCGTACTCATCCACACTAACCACCCACACAAACAAACGAGTACGGAACCACTGAGTCACTGACACTATGATACTAGCAAATTAGTTAAGCATCTCCATCTTGTCGGTACGCTACGCGGACGTGATTTCTTTAGCCTTTTCCCGCCATAATCGGGGCGCCCATGTGAGGTTACGTTTGACCAGCTGCAGATTTGATTAGCTTGCTTGGGTCCTGATGATCTCGTTCGTTTCCCAAATGGGTTGGATGTATGCGCCCACCACTGCTATCAGATGCCCTCCTCTATGATACTCCCTCCGTTATATAAGGTAATGCACATAGACTTTTTATAAAATCTTTGACCAAGTTTATAGAGAGAAAATATTTATATCTACACTCCCAAATATATAAAACATGAAACTAAGTCTTTTGATGGATCTAACGATGTATTTTTAGCATTCTAGATGTAAATATTTTTATTCATAAACTTGATCAAAATATGTGAGGTTTGAATTTTCAAAAAAATTATATACACTGCATTGTGAAACGGAGGGAGTAGTAACTACTCTGACGGGAAATGCTACTCCTATCCTAGTCGTAGTCACAGGTCTGGTCATGATGGAAAAGTTTTGCACCGTTGTTAGAAGGCTAGCTAGCTAAGTATAATCTTCTTGTGCAGAATCATTAGCTTGAGTGCTTGACTGTAGATTTGATTAGCTTGCTTGGGTCCTGGTGATTCGTTGATTTTCCAAATGGGTTGGCTCCATGCGCTTAGCTCTGTTATCAGATAGTACACCGTTTGATCACTACTACCCCGATGGGAAATGCTAGTCACTCCTAGTCGTAGGTTTTTCAGTCACAGGTCTGGACATGGTGCACAACTTGCACGGTTGCACCACGTTAGAAACGCTAGCTAGCTAAAAATCTTCTCTTACACTTAGAAGTATATAAAGCACGGTCTTAGTATCGTAGCTAGTGGACGTACCATCAACTACAACCTTGCGAATCTCAAGCACAGTTATAGCTACAGACGGACAGCATGAGCGGCACCCCCGATCTCCTCTAGCGTCCACGGAAGATGCCGTCGTGCTTTGATCCGGGGATTTTTCTGGTGCTCTGAAATTATACATTGTTCACCGGATCTTCGTTGCTGATTAGAGGAGAAAGTGGGCCATTGGATGAAGGGGCAGTGCCGCTTGCGTGGCACTCATCCTGGAATTATGTTTCTGTTCTTGTTAAAACCTCGTGCACCCTCGTGTTGACTTTACCTAGTAGTTTGTGGCAGCTTAACATGAGCAATTTTGTTCGTTCTTTGGTGCCTTGGCTCGATTGGTTCACGATTGGTTCTGTTGCCTGCCCTTTTCACAATGTGTATCTATCAGCGGTTGTAATTGGAGCATGATTGTAGCATCAATCAGGATCTCTCAAGTGTACTAGTGTATGAGGGAGGTAGCTAGCTTGGTACGGCTTGTATGAGCACTGAGTTATGAGGTGCTGGCATGAACGACACCTTTTAAAAAAAAAGAAAACGGAGGCATGAACGACGCTGGATGAGTGTCCAAACAAGCGGAGATAATAATCCCAATCAATCATGCGTGGATAGAAGGAGCATCTTCAGTCTTAAGAAAAAGGAAGATAGATATTGTGAGGGGCGGGGCAAGAAGATCCGTCGAGGTAGTGGAGTGGAAGCAACATTGGATGGTGGTGGCGGGGGACACCGGGACATGAAGGAGATTGATTCCACTAGTTGGGGTCTAGCTAGATGGACAGACATATCACCACACCACACCGCACCTTAATGGTAATGCTATGCCCTACGCTACTCAAAATAAGTGTCTTAATTTTATACTAGCTCTAGTACAAAGTTGTATTAAGATTGAGACATTTATTTTGGGACGGAGGAGGTACTAAATGTAAATGCTGCATCAAAGAGCGCTTTCCTTCCCCTGCTGCCCAAATCGATCTCTCTCAACTTTTCTGGTCCACTCTCACTGTTTCACGCGCTGCAGCTAGCTAGCATCTTTGAACAAGAGAGTGGCACCTAGCTGCAGCCTTTCGAGTGCACATGAAAATGCACCGGCAGTTGGGTGCAACGGGCTCGTGGCCACCGTGCGTTGGCAATGGCAACGATATGCGTGATTCTTCGTGCTCCTTTTTCTATGATATGCGTATGTGAGAATTTGTGCTGCCTGTAATAGATCTGAGCGGGTGCAGACTGCAGACACAGACAGACTGGTCGGAACGGGACGGCGTCGGTTGGTCAAGATTTCGCCCCGGCAGCATGCACACCACAGCACTTCACTTTCCGGTCGGGCTTGGACTTAAGCCCCTGCGCCTACGTACGAGTACAAAGGTGGTTGTACGTAAAGAAATCAAAAGGTGGCAAGTGAGTGACGTTGGTTGGTGCGAGAGACTTCGACATCTACTCGCGTCTCTCCCGGCAGCGGCCTTTTTCTTTGTCGCTACGATAACTCCGTGTTGGCTCCAACGTCTCGCACTCACTCACACAACCACGTACACACACACGCAACACACGACCAAGCAAAGCAAACGCTCTCTAACTAAGAGCATCTGCAACCGGCGCCGAAACGCAACGCGCGCAAAAAACTGATTTACCGCGCGCCCATCGTCTGGTTTGGCGCGGCGCGCAGCGCTGGCTCCAGCAGCTGCGCTAAAGTGCAGCGCGCGCGTGTCGCTCCAGCAGCGCGTAAAAAAATGCAGCGCGCACACAACGTCTCGCACTCACTCGCACAACCACGTAGTACACACGCAACACGCAACCAAGCAAGCAAACGCTCTCTAACTAATGACTTGGACCTGGCCCAGCCAGATGCAAATCCAAGTCAGTTAGGAACTTGGCACCACTAGCCCCATTGCATGAGAGAAGGCGCGGGACTATGCACCAACTCGTCCACACAAAGTTGCATTCCATTCCAATTTGTTTTGGTACCATACCACCACCAGCTGCCTGCTAGTGCTACTAGGATCGATGGTGCTCTCTCTGTCTGGACCACGTACCCAAGATGTGAATTTGATTCATCCTTTTGTTATGAGGCTTTGGGGACCAATATAACTTCCCTCGTGCCACAAAGCCTGGATCGACAAGGCTGCGCGCACGCATGCACACATTCATAGACCATCATCATCATTGCTGCGTGTGCTACTGCTAGCCAGGTTAATCATGCGAACTTCAGACGCCCAAGGTGCATGCATGCATGCATGCACGATACTAGCACTTGCTCCAACCGCGGTAATCCTTGCCTACTCGCCGTTACATGATCTACTCATCACATGCAAACACCCGAAGGAGATAAAGAAACAGCCCAAGATTTGTTAGTATCTTGGATGATGGCAGGCCCTGCATGGAGACCGATCCAAACCCGGACCGTCAATTTTGCTTATAAAGTTCAGACAATCAGAAGCAAAGATGACTCTGAAATAGCCAGCCTCCACAGCGCTCGCATGCCAAACGAGCGGCCAACGTCCAACAAGTTGTGGATCAGATATTCTCTGAAAGGAAGCAGTCTTTGCAAACAAAACTCTCCCTCAGTGATTGCGATTTTTTTTGCGAGGGTAAAGGGAGTTTATTGCATGGATGAAGAGTTACAGTCAAGAGGCCACAAGTCCTCGATACATGGTGGAACCGAGCCTAGCCAAACAGCAGTGGCACGCTCGGTGCGGCTATACTTAGCCAAATGATCAGCAACTCTGTTCTGAAACCTAGAAATCTTTTGAGGAAAAAATTCCCTACTACCTAATATGGACATTTGGGTCCTTGTTGATAGGCTTCCGATTCTACCGCAATGTGAGTTTCTCAAACATAGTTATTAACTAATTTATATTGTTTATTTCAAAATAGTTGACAGCTTATTTCCATTAACAGCTTATTTTGATTCTTCAAAGAATGTGCGGAAGATGGTAGACAAAACCCACTACACTGATGGCTCCGAATTAATTTATAAGGAGAAAAGTCATCTGATCGCATTTTGTACTTATCTTTAGAATTACAATACCTATTATTGAACTCCTCCAAATTATGGTGAATACGTGCCACTAGTGCACGTGTTGAACCACGATAACTTCTATGGAGATACCCTGGTAAGATTTTTTATTATTACGACATCCGTGCATCTTTTGCATACTTCTAAAACTAGTACATCATTGCTAACTACGAAGTTATTACTATGTTTTTCGAAAGAAACTCCTGATGGATTGTGTGCCTCATCTGATGTATCTGAATGGTCGCATTACAGTTCTGAACATACTGCCAGGTCAATCTAGGGAGCTCACCTGTGCATATCGGATTTCTAAAACCGGTGAACACATGCTCATCAAAGAACGGAAAAAAGTTTGGACAGTCGCAAAGAGGTTCTTGAAAGTAACATTAAGCGAAAGGCAAGAATTGGAGACATGATAATCTCCATTCTCCATAATGGAGAGTCAGGGGCTATCTTGTTTTTTGCTATTTTACCTTAGAGAACGTAGTAGGTCCTAAGAGAATGTAGTAGGTCCTATGAGGTACAATATGTTTATTATGTGGTACAATGTGTTAGAGTTGATGATGAGGAGTACTTTACGACTAGTGACCAATTTGCTATGTGATGTCACTGATGAAAACGATGATTTTGAGGAGGTGTTATATGACAGTGATGTATTATGATGATAAGTTGTTAATGATATGATGATGATGATGGTATCTATTATATCATTGGGTGAAAGAACCGCGGATTAGTTTCAAGTGGATGGACATCCACTTGAAACTAGTCCACGGTTCTTTCACCCCGTGATGTAATAACTCATTATGATGTAAAAACAATCTTTAAAATCCTGTTGTATGAAAACTTGTGTAAAGGTGTATGAATACAACATGAAATAAAAAAGAAATAAAATACGAAATAATAGTAGTAGCGCGGGCAGGGAGAAGCGCTACTACTAATTACCAGTAGCGCTCCTCTGAGAAAGCGCTACTACTATGTCGATTTAGCAGTAGCGTGTATCGAGGCACGCTACTGCTAACCTTTAGCTGTAGCGCCGTACCAGTAGTGCTCCTCCCCACGCTACTGATAGGCCTAAAACCCTTGCTGCTGCTAGGCTTTTCCCTAGTAGTGATTGCTCTCCACTCGGAGTGTTTTTTTAACTTAGGCGAATCGGGTTCGTGGCTAAGCCACCCACTGGGGGATTTGGACACAAGTGATTACGGGAAACCAATCATTAAGATACTGTAACGATCTTTTCCTTGTAAAATAATCTGAAATGCTTTTATTACAACTCGACGGGTCGAGTGATTCTAGGTGTAGAAACGACGAAGCAGCTCCGCGTTCCATGCACGTGGCTCGTCTATTTTCTTGGCTACATTGTAGATGTGATACGCTCCATTGTGAAGCACCTTGGTGATGATGAAGGGACCTTCCCAGGCCGGAGCGAGCTTGTGAGGGCGTTTCTGAACCACTCGGAGCACAAGGTCTCCCTCCTGAAACGTTCGACCTCTGACATTGCGGGCGTGGAATCGACACAGATCTTGCTGATAAATGGTCGACTGGACCAAAGTCATCTCGCGTTCTTCCTTCAAGAGATTGACTGCGTCTTCGCTTGCTTGCTCTGCTTCGGTTTCTGAGAACAGTTCAACTCTGGGAGCATTGTGCAGCAAGTCACTCGGAAGCATAGCCTCGGCGCCGTACACCAGGAAGAAGGGGGTTCGTTCAGTCGACCGGTTGGGTGTTGTCCTCAGCCCCCATAGGACTGATGGTAGTTCATTCACCCAGGCTCCAGCAGCATGCTTAAGATCACGCATCAGACAAGGCTTTAACCCTTGACGGATCAAACCATTTGCCCTTTCAGCCTGACCATTCGACTGCGGGTGCGTGACGGACGCGTAGTCGACCCAAGTGCCCTGAGATGCGCATAATGCCTTGAACTCATCAGAATCAAAGTTGGATCCATTATATGTAATGATGCTGTGAGGAACTCCATATCTGAATATCAACTCTCTAATGAAACTGACGGCAGTGCCAGCTCCAAGTTTCTTGATGGGCTTGGCTTCGATCCACTTGGTAAACTTGTCAACTGCTACGAGCAAATGGGTGAAGCCACTCGCGTCGGTTTTGAAGGGTCCGACCGTATCCAATCCCAAACTACAAATGGCCAAACGAGCGGAATAGCCTTCAGGGCAGATGCGGACTTGTGAGACATGTTGGAGTAAAACTGGCAACCTGCGCACTTGTCGACTATATCCTTTGCCATCTCACTTGCTCGAGGCCAATAAAACCCCGCTCGGTATGCTTTGGCCACGATGGTCCGAGATGACGCATGATGAGGACAGGTCCCCGAGTGGATATCATTTAGGATCATCTGACCTTCTACTGGGGTGATGCAGCGTTGTGCAACTCCTGTGACACTCTCTCTGTAAAGCTGCCCTTTTATCACGGTGAAAGCTTTGGATCAACAGACTATCTGGCGAGCCTCGTCTTCGTCCTCTGGAAGCTCTTTTCTGAGAATGTACGCGATGTATGGGACTGTCCAATCGGGAGTGATCACTAAGACTTCCATGATCAGGTCGACCACGGCTGGAATCTCTACCTCAGTCAGGTCGGTTGGACTTATCAGTTGCGGGGGCTCTTCCTTGAAGGGATCTTCTTGCACTGAGGGGTATGGAGATGCTCCAAGAACACATTGTTGGGGATAGGCTTCCGAGTGGAAGCTATCTTCGCCAGATCATCAGCAGCTTGATTTTTGATTCACGGTATGTGGTGGAGCTCCAATCCCTCAAACTTCTTTTCCAGCTTCCTCACGGTGTTGCAGTAACCTGTCATTGCGGGACTCCTGACATCCCATTCCTTCATCACTTGGTTAACCACCAAATCCGAGTCGCCATAAACCATTAGGCGTTGGACACCGAGTGAAATGGCCATACGCAACCCATATAAGTGCTTCATACTTTGCTTCATTGTTTGAAGAGTCAAAGTGAATCTGAAGGACATAACTGAGCTTGTCTCCTCGTGGGGACACCAAAACCACTCCCGCACTAGAGCCATTCAACATCTTGGACCCATCAAAGAACATGGTCCAATGTTTCGACTGAATGTGAATCGGCTGTTGCTGTTCAGTCCACTCTACGAGGAATTCTGCAATTGCTTGAGACTTAGTGGCCTTCTTTGCCTCAAATTTGATATCCAAAGGTAGAAGTTCAATCGCCCACTTTGCCACTCGACCAGTTGCATCGCTGTTATTCAGGATCTCTGACAAAGGAGCATCGCTGATGACTGATATTGAATGATCAGAGAAATAATGTGCAACTTTCTTCATGGTCAGGTAAATCCCATAAACAAGCTTCTGATAATGAGGATATCTCCGCTTGGACGGGGTTAATACTTCTGAGATGTAATACACGGGGTGCTGATATTTGAAGGCCTTGCCTTCTTCTTCCCGCTCGACCGTGAGCACTATGCTAACAACTTGTCCGGTGGCTGCGATGTAAAGCAACAGAGGCTCCTTGCTAACCAGAGCAGCAAGCACCGGCTGGGTGGAAAGGAGGGCTTTGAGCTCTTTAAACGCTGCTTCAGCTTCGTCACTCCAGTCAAATTTGTCAGACTTCTTCATCAGTCGGTAAAGAGGCAATGCCTTTTCACCGGGGCGTGAGATGAATCGGCTCAAAGCGGCCAAGCAACCAGTAAGCTTCTAAACGTCGTGCACGCGCACTGGGCGCTTCATTTGGAGGATTGTGCCAATCTTCTCTGGGTTTGCGTCGATCCCTCGTTCAAAAACAAGGAAACCGAGTAACTTTCCGCCTGGGCCTCCAAATGTGCACTTAGATGGGTTAAGCTTGATATCGTACCTTCTCAGGTTGGCAAATGTTTCAGCTAGGTCAGTCAGCAGGTCGGAACCTTTGCGTGACTTAACCACTATGGCATCCATATATGCTTCCACATTCCGACTAATTTGAGTGAGCAGACACTTCTGAATCATGCGCATGAAATGTGGCACCGACATTCTTGAGGCCGAAGGGCATAGTAACATAGCAAAAACACCTGAATGGGGTGATGAAAGCCGTTTTATCTCATCGGGTCCATACAGTCGGATCTGATGGTACCCGGAATAAGCGTCCAGGAAGGACTGTCTCTCACATCCCGCAGTTGAGTCGACAATCTGGTCGATGCGGGGTAGAGGGAAATGATCTTTCGGGCAGGCCCGATTGATGTGTTTGAAGTCAATACACATTCGAAGTGAATCGTCTTTCTTGGGAACCATAACGACATTGGCGAGCCACTCGGAGTGGTATATCTCGCGGATAAACTCAGCAGCCAGGAGCCGAGCCACTTCCTCGCCAATGGCTTTTCTCTTCTCCGTGGCGGACCGACGGAGGTACTCTTTGACGGGTTTTACTTTTGGATCGACTCGCAAACGGTGCTCAGCCAGTTCCCTGGGCACACCTGGCATGTCAGATGGTTTCGCAAAGATGTCCCAGTTCTCACAGAGGAACTGGATGAGCGCTTCTTCCTATTTGCTGTCGAGTGTCGACGAGATATGGGTCGGAGCAGCATTGGGATCGGTCGGGTGAACATGAACTGGCTTGGTCTCTCCGGCCGACTGAAATGCTGACTCTGAAGCATGCCTCTTAGCACACAGCAAATCACTCGGATTTGTTGTTTTCTGATATTCTTGGAACTCCACCGCTGCCATCTGTTCATCTGCTATTTTTGCTCCATCTTGAAGACAATCTTCTGCTCTCTGACAGTTACCAGAAACCGTTATTACACCTCTAGGGCCAGGCATCTTCATCTTGAGATAAACATAGCACGGTCGAGCCATAAAGCTAGCATAGGCAGGCCTACCCAGAATGGCTTGATATGCACTCTAGAAATCCACTACCTCAAACGTCAACTACTCCTTGCAAAAATTCTTCTCACCACCAAAAACCACATCGAGAGTGATCTGGCTGAGTGATTCGGCTTTATTTCTTGGAATGATCCCATGGAACCGCATGTTACTTGTCACGCCCAATATGCGACCCTATCCAAAAGGAACTCGAAGGTCCCACCAAGGATAGACCCGCATATTGAAACACTTTTGCAAGGTGGATATCATTACATCAACATTACATAATACATGGGGATACATACAAAAGGCATACAATGCCACACGAATACAACAACACAAAACATTAGAGCATCATCCGACTACGGATGGAACACAAACAGAAACTCAAACGACATCCACCCTGCTAGCCCAGGCTGCCGACCTGGAACCTATCCCCTGATCGAAGAAGAAGCAGAAGAAGAACTCAACGCAAGCAAGCATCGCTCTCGCGTCATGATCATCACATGAACCTGTACCTGCAACTGTTGTTGTAGTAATCTGTGAGCCACGAGGACTCAGCAATCCCATTACCATGGGTATCAAGACTAGCAAAGCTTAATAGGAAAGGAAGGGGTAAAGTGGTGAGGTTGCAGCAGCGACTAAGCATATATGGTGGCTAACATATGCAAATAAGAGCGAGAAGAGAGCAAGCGGAACGGTCGTCAAGTAGTAATGATCAAGGAGTGATCCTGAACTCCTACTTACGTCAAACATAACCCAGAAACCGTGTTCACTTTCCGGACTCCGCCGAAAAGAGACCATCACGGCTACACACACGGTTGATGCGTTTTAATTCGGATCTGGTGTCAAGTTATCTACAACTGGACATTAACAAATTCCCATCTGCCTATAACCGCAGGCACGGCTTTCGAAAGTTTATACCCTGCAGGGGTGTCCCAACTTAGCCCATGACAAGCTCTCGCGATCAACGAAGGATATACCTTCTCCCAGGAAGACCCGATCAGACTCGGAATCCCGGTTTACAAGACATTTCGACAATGGTAAAACAAGACCAGCAAAGCCGCCCGATGCACCGACAAATCCCGATAGGAGCTGCACATATCTCGTTCTCAGGGCACACCGGATGAGCAAGATGTCGGGTTGGCATAGACCCTGGTTGCCCAGGGGGCGCCGGACATCGCTCGATTCAGACCAACACTTAGACAAGCACTGGCCCGGGGGGGCTAAAATAAAGATGACCCTCGGGTTGGCCGACCCAAGGGAAAGGGATAGGTGGTGGTGAGGCAAATGGTAAAACCGAGGTTGGGCCTTGCTGGAGGAGTTTTATTCAAAGCGAACTGTCAAGGGGGTCCCATAAATCACCCGACCACGCAAGGAACGCAAAATCTGGGAACATAACACCGGTATGACGGAAACTAGGGCGGCAAGAGTGGAACAAAACACTAGGCAAAAGGCCGAGTCTTCCACCCTTTACCAAGTATATAGATGCATTAATAATATAAGAGATATTGTGATATCCCAACCAAAAATCCTGTCCACCATGGAGTAATCTTCAACTTCACCTGCAATTAGCAACGCTATAAGAGGGGCTGAGCAGAAGAGATAACATAGCCATTCAATGGTTTGCATAGGAAAGGTGTCAAAGGTTAGAGGTTCATGGCAATATGGGATGGCTTGATAGAACGAAGCAACTAGCATAGCAATGATAGTAGTGAGATCCAGGGTAGCGGTCATCTTGCCTGAAATCCCGCAAGGAAGAAGAACGATTCCATGAAGAAGACGAACGGATGAAGCCGAGCCAAGCGTAGACGAACGAATCCTCACGATCGCAACGAAACAGGAACTAACAAGAAGAAGCACACCACAAGGTAAACACACCACACATGAACAAGACATGATGCACAACAAGCATGATGCATGACAAGACTACATGAAGCTACTCATGGCAAGAGATGATGCAAACAAGAACAACACATCAAGGCAAGTTTAAATGAGGCCGGGAACAACATATAACAATTCCGGTAAGTCCTCATATGCAAATTTAGAAATTGGTCCAGATCTGAATAAACCTTATGTTCAAGTTGTTAAACAGCAAGTTAAGATGCACAAAGATGATCTACACGAGATTCTAGTCAAGTTACATATAAAGTTCATTAGATTTGGAGCTACGGCCTAGAAGATATGAGCAAAACAAGTTAAACATGACATTGATGCAAAATGCACCCAAACACCAAACAAACACCTCAAAACAAGGATGCAGCATGATAATATGAAACTACATGCAATTCTAAGCAAGTTTCACATATGGCACACTCAAAACGGAGCAACGGTTCAATACACACACATGAAACAAGTTTAAAGGACAAGCTGTCTAAAACAGCAACTAGGCATATTGCAAGCATCAAAACAACATGCTACAGTACCACAACATAATAAAAAAAGGCATGGACATGAATTACAGGTAAAGCATTACAAAACATGAACACTGAGCTAACTCCAGAAATCACTAGGACATGCTCAAACACACATGGTAAGATTGCAAGTTATAACAATTTCAGACTTTGCAGAAAATATCATCATGATGCAATATTTAGAGCTATCAAACAACATGTTACAGGAACTTATAATGGCAAACAAAGGCATGGAATGAATCTACTCAAGGCCTAGATCAAAAGACCCTTACTGACCATAAGCCAAAAAGGATCAGAAAATATGATGGCACCCATGTAAACATGGCAAGTTATATTACAGATTCAAACATGGCAGAAACATAATTATGAAGACATGTTAATGAGCTTGTGCAACTCACTACAGAGCAATACATGGCATGGCAAGGCAACCAACAGTAAGAAGGCATATTTGTGAAGCTAAGCATGGTAATAGAAAGATCATAGGGTGCATGGAACACTAGCAAAACACATGGGAACAAGTGAACTTAATGTAAACAGGCTGACAGCAACATTATCAAGCAATTTTAGAGCAAGATTACAACAAGCTACAGTAACCTATAAATGCAACCAGGGGCATGGATGCATAGAGGATGACATGTAGATCAAAACATGTTTATAGAATAGCTCCAGATTATGCATAGAATGACTAGTAGCAACATGTTTATATAGCATCACGAAATAACAGATTCAGCCTAGCAAAACAGCAACATCATGTACACTACTTAACAAGCTCGAATCACTCACCACAAGTCATTGCATGACAACATAAGCATAGCATCATCAAGAAGACATGTTTATATAACCAACGAAGGCAAGAACAAGTCCATAGCATGCAAGGATCAACTATAGCAAGCTTGGCCAAATTGAATAACATGTAAACAATCTGCCAGGAAATATTTTGAAGCAAAAGTAGAGCACTCAAATGACATGCTAGACTACTCCATAATTGCAACAAAGGGCATGAATGGATATACAATAACCTATTGTTCAAAACACACTTACTGAAGTATCTCTAAATATGCATGGGTCTCTCTGTAGTATCAAGTTTACATGGCATAAAAATAACAGCAGAACAGGGACTAAAATCAGCATTAACATGAAGCCTAGTTTGCATGCTTGTGCTAGTCACCACATTGATCAAAAAAATACATGGTAAGCACCTCTGTAAAGAAGACATAGCTTAGTTCAAAACACATGAAAACATCAACCTCATAGGATGCACACATCAATCATGGCAAAAATGACAAAAGAGCTCGTACTGCTAACAGACAGCAGAAAACATTATGAAGCACTCTTACAGCGATGATTAAGACATCAAGATGACCTCAAATGAATATGATGCAATGGAATGAAATGATGTACTCGTTGAGGCGAACAATTTGGCATATTACATGCACGAAACGGAGCTACGGATGCAGAGATATAGCATGATGAACATGGCATGAAAATTACAGAAACTGGGGACTTGGCAGTTTTTTTCACCTCGCGAAAAACGTGGACGGGGAGGACCCGGGACGGAGGGAACCGGGGAAGGAGCCGGTGCGTTTGGTTCGGGACCGGGTGGATCTCATCCCACCCGGCCGGATCTTGGACGGGGCGGCTGCCGGCGGCGGCGAGGTCGCCGGAGGCGTGGGCGACGGCGGCGGAGGGAACCGGAGGCGGGGAGGACCCGGCGAGGCGGGACTCCGGCGGGAGGCGGCTCGGGCGCGAGCGGCGCCGGCGGGCCTGCGCGGAGGCGGACGGGGCGGCGTTGGTGCGCGGGGTCGGTGGGGTAGGCGCGGCCGACGCCGGCGAGGGAGGTGGCTCGGCCTGGCGGAGGGCGGCCGGGGCGGCAAAGCGCGCGCGGGCTCCCGCGAGGAGCCGAGGCGGCGCGGGCGACAGTCGGCGAAGGGACGGGCGACGGCCGGCGACGGGGCCGCGGCAGCGGACGGTGGAGGGCGGCGGCAGCGAGGCCACCGGCGGCGGGGACGGGCGGCGCCCGGGAGGAGGCGGCGGCGGTTGCGGGCGCTGGGCCCAGATCGGCCCGGGGCGGGCCGCGGACGGGCCCCGGCGGGCTGCGGCGAAGCTGCGGAGGCGCCCGACGGCGGTGGTGCCACGTGGCAGGGGCTGATTGGACGAGGGCGGCGGCGGACGCGTCCGGACGGGGACGGAAATGTCCGGCGCGGCGCGGAGGGGAAAAATCTAGGGTTTCGGGGGTTTGGACTGCGGAATTTCGGGGAGAACACATATTTATAGGTAGAGGGAGCTAGGAGAGTCCAAATGAGGAACAGTTTTCGCCCACACGATCGTGATCGAACTACCGAGAGCATGGAGGGGAGTTAGGTGGGTTTTGGGCCACTTTGGTAGGGGTGTTGGGCTGCAAAACAAAGAGGGCTTTTACGGTTACCCGGTTAACCGTTGGAGTATCAAACGAACTCCAAATGGCACGAAACTTGACAGGCGGTCTACCGGTGCTATACCAAGGCCACATGACAAGACTCGGTCCATTCCGAGAAAGTTTAACACCCGCACATGAAAAGAGAGAAGAGGGGGACGCCGGAGGGCATAGGAGCGCCGGATTGCAAAACAGACAACGGGGAAAAGGCTCGGATGCATGAGACGAACACGTATGCAAATGAAATGCACATGATGACATGATAAAATGCAACACGCAAGCAAATGACATGGCAAAGACAGAGAATAACTGAAGGACACCTGGCGCATCGAATCCTGGGCGTTACAACACTCCTCCACTAACAAGAGATCTCGTCCCGAGATCTTAGGACCAAGACGAAAGGGAAAAAGGGATGAGGTGAAGCAAGAACTCAAGGGAAGAAGCAAAGGATCGAGAGCACTCGAGGAGAAGAGAGGAACGACGAGAATGGCGAGAATCAAATGCTCACGGAAACAGATAGACTATGAAACCACTCCGATTAAACGAGATAAGAAACGAATAAGACTGAAAGGATTTAGGTAGCCCTCCAGTTGAAACATGGAGGAAAAGAACATGAACTAGAGAGGATGGAATGATACTTGATGAAGACATGACACAAAACCTTCGGAAAGAAATGAAGTAAAATTGAAAGAAAAGAACTTAGAAGAAAGGATTGAACAGAGTTGTTGAGAGAATCAACAACGAAAAGAATAAGCTTGTCGTGGACTTATGGATAACATCTCAGAAATTATGAGGTGATAAACAACCACAAACAGAAATGATTGGATAGCTGAGAAGAACTAAGAAATGCAAAAACTCCACTTCAAAAGAATATGGAGAATTATTTGCGCTTCAAGATGCGAGAAGAAAAGATACTAGAACTCCTTGAACAAGAACCTCGATGAACACTTGAAGAATGAATTAAATCAAGAAGAACCAGCATGAAGAACTCTGTTGACAAAAGGACGATGAGATAGAATGTACGAAGAAAGAATAAGATGAGCCGTGCGATGATTTAGATGGAGGTTCCAACGAAATTGCTGAGGAAACTGAACTCCGGAAATGAAAAGATGGGAAACACTTGGAACTTCTTCTTGAAAATGATTGAGAAGTGACATAGCACAAAACTTGAGAAAGTCTTCATGAATCACTGGTAGAATTGAAAAGAACGAATGAATTAAAATGATGACCAAGGAAAAAGAATCTTGAACGAACCACCGTAAGAATTCGAAAATGACTGATGAAAGAGACTGAATCACCGGGAAGAATTAGAAGAACAAATCTGCTTGAGGGTATTTAGATGCAAAAGGACAAAGAGATCATGAGCTGATTAAGGAACACTAGAACGAAGCGCCTGAATAATTGGATAACGGTAACTTAAATGATGGCCTCCGGTGAAAGAAACGGGAAAACAACTCCTGAAATACTCCGGATGGTTAAGAAAAGAATATCTGACAAACTGAAATAATTTGAGATGATAACATGAAGCTAGAACCACGAATCTTCGAGAGAACGGGCAAGATTGAGAGGGAAAACTCTTCTTCAGTCTTCAAATGACGATGAGAAACACCACCAAAATTACTAAGATACTCGGGAAGAATGACAAGCGAAGAGGTTGAGCCAACAATGAAAAGAATTTGAATTGATCTTGGAAAAGCATCTGATTGATGAAATCATACTTACGTCAGACTTGAAAAGAATTTAGAATAGCTCCGGGGGAATTAGAAGAGTCAGGTAAGATCCTGGGGAAAAACCTGTGGGTTAGGGCCCACTGAAAAGAAAACACCGTTGGAAAGGATGATGAACAGATAGATGAAGCACCGGAACAATTGAAATATTTGAATGAGGTGACAACCACGAATTAATAGAACATAGACGAATCTGCTGAGATGTCTCGAACAATCCAGAAGGATAAACTGGCGAGAGGCGAACAAGCAAGGAGAACACTTGGTCCAAATAAAAGAATATGATCAATCTCAAAAACTTGAATTGAGTCCACCGGAAAAGAATGTCGAACAAGACGAGAATTCACCGGTTGAAAACAATTGACGAAAGACTAAAGAGGCTCCACATGAATGAAATAGATGGTCAAGAGAGACTCGGCTCCGGGAAGAAGAGGGTGGGAGGGCGGGAAAACAAAGGCAACTTGGAAGGGAAAACGACGAATATCTTGAAGAGGAAACACCGGTTGAAAGAATGCAAAGACTTCACACGAGTAGGATGGATACTCGATAACGGACTCCGGTTTCGAGAAGAAGAAGGGTGGGTGGGTGGGAAAAGAAAACAACTGAGGATTGAACTTGTAAAGATGAAGAGGCTCGAGTCGACTTGACGAGAAATGCACCAGATGAAAAGAGCTGAGAACCAACGATCGGAAAACCAACTGCGTGATCCTAAAGAAAAATTTGAAGGGGAAGAGGAGTAATTCAAAACACCTACGTCAAGATTCCTTACCAGAGGGACGAAGGGGCTGAGGAGTAAAAAGAATTCCTACTCTCCGATATAACTAGACTCCGAAAATAGTTTTCTTCTAGACTCAACAACGGCCAGACTACACGATCAATCAAGGGGGCTCCTAGGGTAGGTCGAGGCTCTGATACCAACTTGTCACGCCCAATATGTGACCCTATCCAAAAGGAACTCGAAGGCCCCACCAAGGATAGACCCGCATATTGAAACGCTTTTGCAAGGTGGATATCATTACATCAACATTACATAATACATGGGGATACATACAAAAGGCATACAATGCCACACGAATACAACAACACAAAACATTAGAGCATCATCCGACTACGGATGGAACACAAACAGAAACTCAAACGACATCCACCCTGCTAGCCTAGGCTGCCGACCTGGAACCTATCCCCTGATCGAAGAAGAAGCAGAAGAAGAACTCAACGCAAGCAAGCATCGCTCTCGCGTCATGATCATCGCATGAACCTGTACCTGCAACTGTTGTTGTAGTAATCTGTGAGCCACGAGGACTCAGCAATCCCATTACCATGGGTATCAAGACTAGCAAAGCTTAATAGGAAAGGAAGGGGTAAAGTGGTGAGGTTGCAGCAGCGAGTAAGCATATATGGTGGCTAACATACACAAATAAGAGCGAGAAGAGAGCAAGCGGAATGGTCGTCAAGTAGTAATGATCAAGGAGTGATCCTGAACTCCTACTTACATCAAACATAACCCAGAAACCATGTTCACTTTCCAGACTCCGCTGAGAAGAGACCATCACGGCTACACACACGGTTGATGCGTTTTAATTTGGATCTGGTGTCAAGTTATCTACAACCGGACATTAACAAATTCCCATCTGCCTATAACCGCAGGCACGGCTTTCGAAAGTTTATACCCTGCAGGGGTGTCCCAACTTAGCCCATGACAAGCTCTCGCGATCAACGAAGGATATACCTTCTCCTAGGAAGACCCGATCAGACTCGGAATCCCGGTTTACAAGACATTTCGACAATGGTAAAACAAGACCAGCAAAGCCGCCCGATGCACCGACAAATCCCGATAGGAGCTGCACATATCTCGTTCTCAAGGCACACCGGATGAGCAAGACGTCGGGTTGGCATAGACCCTGGTTGCCCAGGGGGCGCCGGACATCGCTCGGTTCGGACCAACACTTAGACAAGCACTGGCCCGGGGGGGGCTAAAATAAAGATGACCCTCGGGTTGGCCGACCCAAGGGAAAGGGATAGGTGGTGGTGAGGCAAATGGTAAAACCAAGGTTGGGCCTTGCTGGAGGAGTTTTATTCAAAGCGAACTGTCAAGGGGGTCCCATAAATCACCCGACCGCGTAAGGAACGCAAAATCCGGGAACATAACACCGGTATGACGGAAACTAGGGCGGCAAGAGTGGAACAAAACACTAGGCAAAAGGCCGAGTCTTCCACCCTTTACCAAGTATATAGATGCATTAATAATATAAGATATATTGTGATATCCCAACCAAAAATCCTGTCCACTATGGAGTAATCTTCAACTTCACCTGCAACTAGCAATGCTATAAGAGGGGCTGAGCAGAAGCGGTAACATAGCCAATCAATGGTTTGCATAGGAAAGGTGTCAAAGGTTAGAGATTCATGGCAATATGGGATGGCTTGATAAACAGGTAATAGGTAGCGCAACATAGCGATAGAACGAAGCAACTAGCATAGCAATGATAGTAGTGAGATCCAGGGTAGCGGTCATCTTGCCTGAAATCCCGCAAGGAAGAAGAACGATTCCATGAAGAAGAGGAACGGATGAAGCCGAACCAAGCGTAGACGAACGAATCCTCACGATCGCAACGAAACAGGAACTAACAAGAAGAAGCACACCACAAGGTAAACACACCACACATGAACAAGACATGATGCACAACAAGCATGATGCATGACAAGGCTACATGAAGCTACTCATGGCAAGAGATGATGCAAACAAGAACAACACATCAAGGCAATTTTAAATGAGGCCGGGAACAACATATAACAATTCCGGTAAGTCCTCATATGCAAATTTCGAAATTGGTCCAGATCTGAATAAACCTTATGTTCAAGTTGTTAAACAGAAAGTTAAGATGCACAAAGATGATCTACACGAGATTCTAGTCAAGTTACATATAAAGTTCATTAGATATGGAGCTACGGCCTAGAAGATATGAGCAAAACAAGTTAAACATGACATTGATGCAAAATGCACCCAAACACCAAACAAACACCTCAAAACAAGGATGCAATATGATAATATGAAACTACATGCAATTCTAAGCAAGTTTCACATATGGCACACTCAAAACGGAGCAACGGTTCGACACACACACATGAAACAAGTTTAAAGGACAAGCTGTCCAAAACAGCAACTAGGCATATTGCAAGCATCAAAAAACATGCTACAGTACCACAACATAATAACAAAAGGCATGGACATGAAGTACAGGTAAAGCATTACAAAACATGAACACTGAGCTAACTCCAGAAATCACTAGGACATGCTCAAACACACATGGTAAGATTGCAAGTTATAACAATTTCAGACTTTGCAGAAAATATCATCACGATGCAATGTTTAGAGCTATCAAACATGTTACAGGAACTTATAATGGCAAACAAAGGCATGGAATGAATCTACTCAAGGCCTAGATCAAAAGTCCCTTACTGACCATAAGCCAAAAAGGATCAGAAAATATGATGGCACCCATGTAAACATGGCAAGTTATATTACAGATTCAAACATGGCAGAAACATAATTATGAAGGCATGTTAATGAGCTTGTGCAACTCACTACAGAGCAATACATGGCATGGCAAGGCAACCAACAGTAAGAAGGCATATTTGTGAAGCTAAGCATGGCAATAGCAAGATCATAGGGTGCATGGAACACTAGCAAAACACATGGGAACAAGTGAACTTAATGTAAACAGGCTGACAGCAACATTATCAAGCAACTTTAGAGCAAGATTACAACAAGCTACAGCAACCTATAAATGCAACCAGGGGCATGGATGGATAGAGGATGACATGTAGATCAAAACATGTTTACAGAACATCTCCAGATTTTGCACAGAATGACTAGTAGCAACATGTTTATATAGCATCACGAAATAACAGATTCAGCCTAGCAAAACAGCAACATCATGTACACTACTTAACAAGCTCGAATCACTCACCACAAGTCATTGCATGACAACATAAGCATAGCATCATCAAGAAGACATGTTTATGTAACCAACGAAGGCAAGAACAAGTCCATAGCACGCAAGAATCAACTATAGCAAGCTTGGCCAAATTGAATAACATGTAAACAATCTGTCAGGAAACATTTTGAAGCAAAAGTAGAGCACTCAAATGACATGCTAGACTACTCCATAATTGCAACAAAGGGTATGAATGGATATACAATAACCTATTGTTCAAAACACCCTTACTGAAGTATCTCTAAATATGCATGGATCTCTCTGTAGCATCAAGTTTACATGGCATCAAAATAACAGCAGAACAGGGACTAAAATCAGCATTAACACGAAGCCTAGTTTGCATGCTTGTGCTAGTCACCACATTGATCACAAAAATACATGGTAAGCACCTCGGTAAAGAAGACATAGCCTAGTTCAAAACACATGAAAACATCAACCTCATAGGATGCACACATCAATCATGGCAAAAATGACAAAAGAGCTCGTACTGCTAACAGACAGCAGAAAACATTATGAAGCACTCTTACAACGATGATTCAGACATCAAGATGACCTCAAATGAATATGATGCAATTGAATGAAATGATATACTCGTTGAGGCAAACAATTTGCCATATTACACGCATGAAACGAAGCTACGGATGCAAAGATATAGCATGACGAACATGGCATGAAAATTACAGAAACTGAGGACTTAGCAGTTTTTTTCACCTCGCAAAAAACGTGGACGGGGAGGACCCGGGACGGAGGGAACCGGGGAACGAGCCGGCGCGTTTGGTTCGGGACCGGGTGGATCTCATCCCACCCGGCCGGATCTTGGATGGGGCGGCTGCCGGCGGCGGCGAGGTCGCCGGAGGCGTGGACGACGGCGGCGGAGGGAACCGGAGGCGGGGAGGACCCGGCGAGGCGGGACTCCGGCGGGAGGCGGCTCGGGCGCGAGCGGCGCCGGCGGGCCTGCGCGGAGGCGGACGGGGCGACGTCGGCGCGCGGGGTCGGTGGGGCAGGCGCGGCCGACGCCGGCGAGGGAGGTGGCTCGGCCTGGCGGAGGGCGGCCGGGGCGGCAAAGCGCGCGCGGGCTCCTGAGAGGAGCCGAGGCGGCGCGGGCGACAGCCGGCGAAGGGACGGGCGCGGCCGGCGACGGGGCCGCGGCGGCGGACGGCGGAGGGCGGCGGCGGCGAGGCCACCGGCGGCGGGGACGGGCGGCGCCCAGGAGGAGGCGGCGGCGGCTGCGGGCGCTGGGCCCAGATCGGCCCGGGGCAGGCCGTGGACGGGCCCCGGCGGGCTGCGGCGAAGCTGCGGAGGCGCCCGGCGGCGGCGGTGCCACGTGGCAGGGGCTGATTGGACAAGGGCGGCGGCGGACGCGTCCGGACGGGGACGGACATGTCCGGCGCGGCGCGGAGGGGAAAAATCTAGGGTTTCGGGGGTTTGGACTGCGGAATTTCGGGGAGAACACATATTTATAGGTAGAGGGAGCTAGGAGAGTCCAAATGAGGAGCGGTTTTCGCCCACACGATCGTGATCGAACGACCGAGAGCATGGAGGGGAGTTAGGTGGGTTTTGGGCCACTTTGGAAGGGGTGTTGGGCTGCAAAACAAAGAGGGCTTTTACGGTTACACGGTTAACCGTTGGAGTATCAAACGAACTCCAAATGGCACGAAACTTGACAGGCGGTCTACCGGTGCTATACCAAGGCCACATGACAAGACTCGGTCCATTCCGAGAAAGTTTAACACCCGCACATGAAAAGAGAGAAGAGGGGGACGCCGGAGGGCATAGGAGCGCCGGATTGCAAAACGGACAACGGGGAAAAGGCTCGGATGCATGAGACGAACACGTATGCAAATGAAATGCACATGATGACATGATAAAATGCAACACGCAAGCAAATGACATGGCAAAGACGGCGAATAACTGAAGGACACCTGGCGCATCGAATCCGGGGCGTTACATTACTCTTGCTGAGTTTGGACATCGGGATGCCCATTCCCTTGAGAGCTTCACCATACAGAATATTCAGGCCACTGCCACTATCCATCAGGACCTTAGTCAGTCAGGTGCCCCCCATGACTCGGTCGACCACCAGCGTCTGCGGCCCAGGGGTAGCTACGTGTGCCGGGTGGTCAGACTGGTCGAATGTAATAGGGACCTTTGACCACTTCAGATATCTTGGTGTTGCCGGAGCAACCATGTTTACTTCTCTGTTAATGACCTTCAGTCGACTTTTGCTCTCAATATCGGCAAAAATCACCAAGGTGGCATTGACATTGCGATAACCACCGCAATCGTCCTTATCCTCTTCTTCTTTCTCAGGCTCTTTGTCCTTGCCACTAGGTTTACTTTCTTGGAAGCTCTGAATAAGGAGTCGACATTGTCGAGTGGTATGCTTGGGGAGAATCAGTTTTCCCTCCTCATCCTTCTTGGTGTGAATGTGATACGGTAAATCCAACACATCATTTCCTTCCTGATATTTCACCTTCTTAGGGGTCCAGGGCCCTTTAGGTTTCCCTTTGAACTTTCCTTGATTTAACACCGCTGCCTCGGTAGGACCTTCTGCCTTAGCCTTTCGCTTCTGCTTCCGACTGGAATTTCCTCCTTCGGTGTCCTGGGAGACTGTTTTGTGCTTGCCACTCCGGAGTCGGTCTTCCTCTTCGCCGTTAGCGTATTTGGTAGCAATCTCCATCATCCGAGTCAAGGACATATCTCCTGTCCGACCGAATTTCAGGACAAGCTCCCTGTAACGAATGCCTTCCTTGAAGGCACATACTGCTTGGTGATCAGACACATTTTCCACTGTGTGGTGCAGAGTGATCCATCTCTGGATATAGTCCCTCATGGTTTCATTCAGTTTCTGCACGCAATGCTGCAGCTCTGGTAGACCGGCTGGTCTCTTGCAAGTTCCCTCAAACGTTCTGGTGAACACTCGGGCTAACTCATCCCAACTCAAAATGCTCCTAGGGGCCAACTGAGTCAGCCAAGCTCTGGCAGACCCTTCAAGCATCAGAGTAAGATGCTTCATGGCCATCTCATCGCTGCCACCGCCGATGTGCACAGCCACTCGATAATCTTCGAGCCAAGTATCGGGCTTCGACTCGCCCGTAAACTTACTGACGCCGGTCGCCAATCTGAAGTTATGGGGTATCTTACCAGCTCTGCTGGCCCTTCCAAAACACTCGGGGTCGGAAACATGGACTCTGCCTCCATTGTGTCTGTCCCGATCCAGCCCTTCTCTCTATGCTCTGTTCCGGTCGACCAGACCTTGCACAAGGACGGACCTTGCGTCAAAGCCAGGTTCTCTGGGGTCGACTGGAACTCTGCGGTCGTTCCCGTACGGACGCCTGTTGTCATTGCGCTGGGGCGCATATGATCCGTCCCTCGGAAGGGGCGAAGGCGCTCGACGGTAGTTGTCGCGGGCGTACTCACGATCATATTCGCCATGAGCCCTTCCCAAGTACCGATCCTGACGGTGATCATGGCCTCCCTGTCGCAAAGGGGACCTTGGACTGTGAGCCGACTAAACGGTGTCCGCCCTCACTGATCTGCTGTGGATTCTATTCCGTGACTGGGAAACATCGGAGTTCTGGTCTCCCGCAGCTCGAAGCAGCGCCCTGATCTGTTCCAGGCCTCTCACAGCCTCTGATCGGGATGGCTGAATAGACTCTGCAATATGCGCAGCCGCTGCCAAATTCTGAATCAGTGTACAGAATACTTGAGTTTCCAGCGGAAATAACTGTCGTGCGCGTCGAGTGGATTCAAGAATCAGTCGACGAGCACGCTCATCGAGAGAGCATTGGAGATTCTCCAGACGAGTGCGCTCAGCAAGAGTAGCCAGGCGCACCGCCTCCAAGGCCCGGGCCTTGGTGGTTTCCCCGATGATGGGGGTCTGGAGAGCCTCCACGTTGCGACGGTGCAACTCCTCCCTCTACTGCAAAATGAGAGGTTGGGGCGGGTACTCTTCATGGTCGAGTGACGGACCGGCACTCCTGCCGCCGTCGCCACTGCGATGGAAGCCAGGCGGACCGCGATGGGAGTCGACCATGAAGACCTCCGCCGCGGGGTCACAACTCCCGCTCTCAGAAAGAGTATCTGCGAAGTCAGTCGACAGATCGACCGATCCGCGAGAATACATGTCGGGCTCAATAGCCG
>NC_041381.1:676030878-676039595 GCF_002162155.2 Triticum dicoccoides | reverse complement strand
GGCCAGACCGCTTGCGGCGGCGTCCAGCGGAGTGAGTCGCCAACGCGATGACCGACTGGTACGGTGAAGATGGCTGCCTAAGGAGGACGCCGCAGGAACTCGCAGGAAGTGCGCCGAGCCGCGATCCGGAAGGGTCTCGATGTTGAGGGGAGCCTCTTGGAGTGAGGCGGAATCGTCGGTGACGAAGATGAGCGTGCCGAGCCGGATCTCGCGGCCCATGACCAAATCGCCACCAGAAACCATGTTGATGAAGATTGAAGAAAATGCAACCTCGCCGGAAGTCGCTAAGACGCTCAGCCCCACGGTGGGCGCCAACTGTCGTGGTACTAAGTCTGACAGTAAGAATAGGGGGTGCGAACCCTTGTCCCAGAGGAGGGGATGGCTTATATAGAGTTCGCCAGGGCCCCAGCCATCCCCCGTTACAGAGGGTTGAATGTGCATAAAGATTGAGGCGTTACTGGTAACGCCAGCTTTAAGTGTCTTTAATGACCTTAAAGACTACAGAGTGAATCGCTCGCCTGTTACTGTTTTGAGCGACTTCTGGTCTTCAGTAGGTCGAGTGGTTTCTTGTATGGTCGAGTGGTTGACTGGTCGTGTGACTTCAGGAAGGAGGGGTACCCGAGTGGTTCGTTGGTCGAGTGGATTGCACTCGACATCTTTACTTGGTACCCTCTGCTGTCTCTTGAGCTTCTTTGCTTCTAGGGTAGTGACCTTGGGTAGGGCGTATAGGTCAGGCCTGTGACCCTACCCTAGGTCTGTATCCTCATCACACACCACTTTGCCTACTATGATGCACGCTACCCTAGTCTAACCTCATGCCAATGACGATGCGGCAAGCCATAGAGCAACCAAGCCGTGTCACAACCAACGCCGAGACCTCTACAACAAGACCAAACCCAGGGCTAACACAAACCAACGTACCGTCATCCATTTGTGCCAAGAGGGAGTCGGCAAGTGAACGGCAGGCCTGAGCGGACCGCGGAAGGGTGTCGTCGAGAGAGCGCCGGCGATGGCGTACGTTGCGCCCAGGAGGCCCTCGCCTAGAGCGACCGCCGACCATGACTCAAGTCGCACCATCGAGACTCCTTGAGTAACAAGACGACGCCTTCCAGAAGGGAATGGCGTTATGCCGTCGTCGCCGCCGCCGCCGCCTGGTCTAAAAGCTGGACCAAGGGTTTCCCCCGAGCTCAAGGAAGGAAAACTGATCCCGCTTTTCTATCCGAACATATATTCAATAACATCCCAACCTACATATGACAGATGGGTCATTACTACGAGGCTGTGCATTGGCCGTTGCCCTAAATGTAAATGCATCCATTGCTGAGCGGCTTCCCCCTTGCTGCCTAAATCAATCCCAACTTTTTGTTCCCCTGCACCGCTGCCTTTTGTAGCTCTACCTCCACTCTAACTCTCTCTTCGTGTGGAATGTGGCACGGTGGCTTTGCACTCACGAGGCCAACAACTAGCTTTGGGTTCGCACATGTGCAGGGGCAGGATACACGCTGGATGAGGGATGGCCCACTGGCCACTGCACTCTCGCTGCGGCTAGCATCTTTGAACAGCAGCTAGCTCGCCCAGCCTTTCGAGTGTGCTGCACACCAAAATGCACCGGTACTTGGGAGGTGCTCGTGGCCACCGCGAATGTGTGTGTTGCCAACGGCGAACGCGTATGATTGATCGGGCTCCGGTTCCGGCGCGGGTCTGCCGTCTACGTGTGGCGCGGCGCCACCCTGTAGTCTCTCTCTGGTGATTCTTCGCGCTCTTTTTTTTGAGAATTTGTGCTGCCTCTAGTAGATCTGAGCGGGTGCAGTGCAGACACTGCAGACTGCATACAGACAGCCTAGTCGGATGGATGGCGTCGGTTGGTGGCAAAATTTCGTGTTTTGACCCTTTTGTGAAACAAAATCGAGATCTGACCCCAGTCTGAAAACATTTCGAAATCTGACCCTTTTGCTACCGCCAGAACCTCAGGCAGTAGGGTTGCACAGCCTACCGCCGCAGGTTCCGGCGGTAGGTGTGCCTGACGGTCGTCAATCCGTTAACGGCTGCTGATGTACCTACCGCCAAAGACCACGGCGGTAGCCCGCACAAACCTACCGCCGAGTTCCCTGGCGGTAGGTTGGCACTAAACTTAACTACTTTGTTTTTTTCTTCAATTTTTTTTCGCCATAAGACATAACAGAAGAAACATAACATAGACATAAGAAACATAACATAAGCACAATTTTATAGACATAACATAGTTTGATCACATCCACAAAATTTTGCCATTACGGACTAAGAAACAAGTACCAAATAACATACTTTGATCACATAACATAGTACGAAGGCAACATAAAAAGTTTAACGAGTTCAACGGTCATCGACCACATAAAAGGTTTCATCCATAGGTAGAAATCAAACACGACGATCATCAGCAGCCACACACATATATAGTTTAGATGATATCAATGACGATCATCATCTTCAAGCCTTGACGGGTGGTCTTCCTGATAGTAATAAGGATGGCCTGTCCAACATGAAGATTCTTGTCAACGAGGAAGCTCTTCCACCCATGTGTGCTTAAATTTGTGCGGCCGCCCGTGTCCACGCCGTACGCACAAGTAGTGACGGGGGCCGTTGCGGTAAGGCGTATTCCAGTATAGCCTTCTTCATCAGCCTCGATGCCACAACTCTCAGATAGGCTCTTTGGCAATTTCTGAATAAGAAAAACATATCAATTAATAAGTATGGATTATCTAAACTATTAACAATTACTTGGATTCTACACTAAAAACATACCATCTCATGTCGATCGACCATGATAGTTGTCAGACGGGTCACGAATGGCGCCCCGATCAATTCAGCATGTGGCAGAAAGTTGTCCCATAGGTTGCACACCTCCTGTTCGCTCAGCCTCACTCTTTGAGCACAGATGGCTTCCTCAAGTGGGTCTTCATCTTCATAGTCCTCATCAAGTGGTGGTGGTGGCGCCATGTTCCTTATATAAGCACTGATTGGATAAAGTTAATTAAACATGAATATTTGTTCTAATGCAAGCAAAACAAATATCTACAATATTCACACAATAAGTCATCACATATGGTGGTGGTGGTGGCTATAAGAAAGACTAAACCTAGGGTTCATCTAGGTTCTAGGGTTCATCTAGGTTCTACGATTCATCTAGGCTCTAGGGTTCATCTAGGTTCTAGGGTTCATCTAGGCTCTAGGGTTCATCTAGGTTCTAGGGTTCATCTAGGTTCTAGGGTTCTAGGATTCATCTAGGTTCTAGGGTTCATCATATCAACTAGATAGGGTTCCTCATATGGCTATAAGAAAGCGGAATGATTGACTCAAAGTAATTGGGGGATTGGAGGAGCTTACCTTCCTCTTTCCGTAGCCATCTCGATACGCAAAATCCGTGAATCAACGAAGAAGATCGGAGTGGGGAAGTGGAGGAGATGAGAAAATGGGCGAGAGGAAGAAGAAGGCGGCTGGGTGGGTGGGGATTAGGGTTTGTGGTGGGGTGCGCGCGGGTGGCTGGCTTTATAAATGCCCAAACCTTACCGCCATAGTATTCGGCGGTAGCCGGCCACGACCTACCGCCATCCGGCCCGGCGGTAGGATGCCTCCCCCCACGCCAATCTTCTGTGACCAAAAAATCGAGCAACGCAGCGGTAGGGTTGCGCGGCCTACCGCCAAGGGCCTGGGCGGTAGGGTGCTACCGGCGAGCGCCCTAGCGGTAGGCTGCGCAACCCTACCACTGCGGTTGTCGATTTTTTGGTCACAGAAGATCGGCGTGGGGGGAGGAACCCTACCGCCGGGCATGTTGGCGGTAGGTCGTGGCCGGCTACCGCCGCATACTATGGCGGTAGGGTGCCTTTGTGTGCAATTTTTTGCTCCTTCTAACTTCTTTTGGCTTTAATTTTTGGCATACAACATTTAAACAACATATGTATGACATATAAAGCACACAATGTATGATATATGATGCACACACCACAGAACTATAAATAAGGTAGGTTCGATACACCACAAATCTAAAAATAAGGTAGGTTCGGTACATAGCAAGTTAACGAAACAGTTTCACGAGCAAATTCATATGGTTCACGAAGCAAATATGCAAACAGTTTCACGAGCAAGTTCAATGACATGGCAGCAACTTCAGTCCTTCCTTCCCCTCTTCGACGTTCGGTCCTCGTTATCCTTGGATCGCTTCTCGGCCCCCGTCTTCTTGCGGGCCGTAGGATGTGCTTTCTGAAATAGGGAAGGACTCTTCCAATCCTTCTTCGGCACATTCCTCTTCTCACGCTGGGTTGGCTGAGTTGCTGGAGGTCCGTCGTCATCATCGTACTCCTCCTCCTCCTCCTCATCGTCCTCTTCCTCTTCCTCCTCATCATGTTCTTCTTCTGCGCCCTCTTCTTCATCTTCCTCTTCATTATCATCGTCCTCGCTCTCCTCCTCGTCATCTTGAACCGCCCTAGACGACGAGGGTGCATGGCTCGATGAAGCGAGGCTACGCATCGGTGCAGGAGGAAAAACATCCTCGGTGTTTGTAGCGCACCCAAGCAGGCCCACAAGCCGGCGTGCTTTGTTGACGTATTTCTGCAATGATAACAGAAGAATATGTTAAATTCTCCAATGTCCAATGATAACAAAAATGAACTCTGTATTACATTCACCGTTTCCCTCAACTTGTTCTTGCTAGCTCGAGTCCCAGGGACACCACTAAGCGCAGCAGAGGCATGAAAAATGCTTTTGTTCAGCTTCGAAGACTGCAAAGTAATAAAATGAGTCAATAGCACGAAAAGCTGATTTCATCCAACCGTCGGTTCGAAAGAGGTAAAAACAACATACCACTCTGTTCATGAGGGGTCCGTACTCCCTAAACCCGCCTTGAAGCTGTCTGATGCTCTCGTTGTAGGCTTCATTCTCTGAGGCGTCATCGAACAGGTCTTCGGCATCTGCTGTCGTCCACTGGGGCCTCAGACGCAGACGATGCTTGATGCCATCATCGTACCACAACGTGTGATCCTCGTACGCGTCCCAGTCAATCACTCTCCTCTCCGTGTCTTTGCGTGTTTTCCACTCGTTCCATTCCTTCACGTATCTCGCATGTTCGGCTTCCCAATCTGTGATTGATTGATTCTTCTGCCTACTCATCCTGCAATGCGTAAGAAAGAATGTAAAACACCCTTCTTTTATGAATGTAAAGCATCAAACAAGAACTTAGAATCGATGAGGACGGCTTGTGGTACTCACAGGTGTAGGTCGTAGCCACCGGTATCGCGGACGATGCCGGCTGGTGGTGTGTGTTGCGTCTTACCAAATTGTGCGACAACGCACTGTGGCAAGTGGTACTCCACGGCATAGACACGAATCATGGGCACTATGCACCGGAAGAGCAGCCGGTCCTGCTTGCACATGCTGTTCAGCTCGAACCCCCACTGTCGATCATCACTATACGGCCGCCAAGTAACCTATAACCAAACAATGGTAAGCTCAAGTGAAAGTTGTCTCGAAACAATGGTAAGCTCAAGTGAAAATGTAGTTCTTATACCTGGAAAGGCGTGAGATCATCAAGCTCGTTGCTGAAGACCTTGTACAAGGCCTTCGATTCGCCCGTGTAGACACGCACCACGTCCCAAGCGTATGCGACAGTCGGGTTCCGATCATCTTTGTCATCTCCTCCATAGTCCGTCCATGCACGCGAGCACATCTTCTCCGGACGGCCCACCGGGATTCGCTCCCACATCCAAATGGAGAGGCCCCACACACATCCACACATACCGGACGAGACTTCCGCTCTCTGGGTCGCGTCGTCAAGCTACCAACCAAGTATAGATGATAAGATGTCAAAATATAAATCAACACACATCTGATATTTGAAAGAAAGTGATATTCACTTACCGAACGGTATAGGTAGGCAAGTCCGGCGGCCCCCCAGCTGTACCCCGCATCCCAGTCCTTCAGGAAGTCGAGATACATCCATAGGGAAGAGTTCCCGGAGCAGTCCGGAAACACTACCTCCGTGAGAATGTACCACAGGTAGGCCCTGGCGTACTGCTCCACCACCCGGGGCTTGGCATCTTCCGGGCACTTCCTCTGGTGCTCGAGGAGCCATGGCAGCGGTATGCCGGAAGTCCGGTTGCTCTTAGCGGCGGGGCAGTCGCCGATGAGGCTGACAACCCTCTCGGGCCAGTTTGCCCTCTCAACTCTTCCTGTGAGAGGACGGCCCTCCAGCGGTAGTGCCGTAATCATCGCCCAATCCTCGAGGGTCACGGTCATCTCCCCGCATGGAAGATGAAAGATGTGCATCTCTGGCCGCCACCGGTCGATCAAAGCCGTGAGAGCTGAGTGAACGAGCGTCGGCGGCTTACGCTTGAACTGCAGGACGAAACCCAATAGTCGGGCTCTCCTGAAGAACGGTGCGTACCGATCGTCGTACTCCATCTTAACCGTCATCTTGTGAGCCCTCATCCGCAGTGGCGGCAACATCTATGAAAATCAATAACCAAAGCATAATTAGCATGGACATAATAGTTAGCAACTTGTTTTCATCATTTTGAAAGATTTGGTTTAAAATGCTAATTACCACTCATTCTCAATGAAACGGGCACGGTGATGCTTGTCGAACCTAGGGTCAAGCATTGTGTACTTTGTGTCGATGTCATCCGCAAGAGGTGGCCTCCTAAAAGAATTGCATAAGCACATCAAAAGATTTTTCAACATGAACTAGAGTTCAACATTAACTACGAAACACATCGATGCATAATAAAAGCTGAACCTAAATACTTTACACAATCTTTGAATAATCATATATCAAGATTATTATGAACTAAACACAATACATATATCAATAACTAAATAAAATACTTGCGTCATCCAAATACTTGCAATCACCATGTTAAAAAAATGAACTAGGGTTCATCTTGAGGATTCATATACTACATATAACAAATACTTGCAATCACCATGTTAAAAAAATGAACTAGGGTTCATCTTGAGGATTCATATACTACATATAACAAATATATCAAATATTTGCATCATCCAATACTTGCATCATAGCATCCAATACTTGCATCTTAGCATAGGAACATGCATCATCCATCATATAAAAAAACCCATTCAAATCAATTATGAACTAGGGTTCATGTTAACACAACCATAGCATAGGAACATGCATCATCCATCATATAGTTCAAATCTAACACAATATAACATCTAGAATCAACCTAAATCAATCCTAGGGTTAAAAAAATTCTAATAGGAGTGATTTCAAACGAATAATGCGATGAATCGGAAGGTGTTTGATTAAAACTTGTTGGAGGGATTGAAAGAGCTTACTTTTCTTTCTTCGGGTCCATCTCGATCCGCAAAATCCGTCAAGAAACAAGGAAGATCGGAGGGGGGGGAGTGGAGGGGATGAGAGAGGGCGACTTTGAGCAGTTTTGCTCTGTTCTTCGTGGTGGGGGGCGGCTGGGTGGGGGAGAAAGGGGTGGGGGCGGCCGGCCCGCGGTTTATATATGTCCACACCCTACCGCCGGAGACTCTGGTGGTAGGTTTAGACAACCTACCGCCGGGCGGGGCGGCGGTAGGGTCTGACGGAGGGGGAACGGCGGCAGTTATCGGCCCTGACGTGGAAAAGTTTGCTACCGCCGCAGTGCTTGGTGGTAGGCTATACGATCCTACCGCCGGGCCTCTTGGCGGTAGGCAAAAGGGTCAAATCCCGAAATGTTTTCAGACTAGGGTCAGATCTCGATTTTGTTTCACAAAAGGGTCAAAACACGAAATTTTGCCTCGGTTGGTCAAGATTTTGCTCCGGCTCTTTCCGGTTCGAGTACTTTGCATGGTACAGCGCAACCCTTTTACTATACGTGTTGGCCCGGACGCACGACGACACTCCTCAAACAAACGAGCAATAATAAGCCCGCTAAGAGAAGCTGCGGAATTTAGCATCAACTCGTCCACACAAAGTTGCATTCCTGTCATCCCATGTTACTGTAGCTAGGATCGACAGTCTGTCCGTCTTGACCACGTACCAAAGATGTGAAATTTGATTAATCCTTTTCAGAGTATATATCTATAGCAGAACGCCTCAAACGTCCGGACGGACACCCCAAGCGCCGATCAGTCATGAAAATGCGACCCAGACGGGTGTCTTAAACAGTCCTCAAACGCCGGACTGACCGGGACCCTTCATATCCAGCCCAAATTTGAGGAGGATACGTGGGCGCCCGGGCGCGTTTGCCACGTCGGACCGGACAGCCCGACCCCACCCCTCGACCTACCGAATCCATCTGCTCTCTCTTCTCTTCTTCCTACTCCGCGTCTCCCGCCACGTCGGACCCGGCAGGCCAACCACACTGCAAATTGCATCAAATTCACCCCGTCAACCTACCGGATCCATTTGCTCTCTCCTCTCTTCTTCCTCCTTCGCGTCGTTCGCCACGTCGGATCCGATAGCCCGACGCCACTGCAAATTGCACCAAATCCATCCCCTCGACCTACCGGATCCATTTGCTCTCTCCTCTCTTCTTCCTCCTTCCCGCCGTCCATTTCACAGCTCCGCCACCATGCGCGCTCCGGAGCCGTTCCGAACGTCTACGCGGCCAGCACCGGCCCAACAATCTTGTCCCCGACAACCCCCGAGCTCCCCCTTGCACTCTACTCCCTCCGTTCTACAATAGATGACCCAAATTTTTTACTAAAGTTAATACAAAGTTGGGTCATCT
>NC_041381.1:676018071-676030491 GCF_002162155.2 Triticum dicoccoides | reverse complement strand
GTTAGGGAAAACGATGAATTCCGATACTTCGTCCGATGAGGAGTATGGACCGACGGGGCTTGATCAAATAATTCAAGATGAGTTTTTTGATTCCTCAGATTCGGACGAAGTAGTGCATATGATCATGCTCATGAACATGCAAAAGGAAATGAACCGGCAAGTGGAGCATATTCTCAAGTTCAAGGGCTCAATCAAAGGGAGAAGAGTGACCAATAGGGATAGGGTGTCCGGAGCACGACTACTGCAAAAGGACTACTTTGCTCCGAACCCAACTTTCCCGGATGATCCATGGTTTCGTCGCCATTTTGCATGCGGAAACCATTGTTTTTGCATAGTGTGGAGGGAGTGGAGGCACATGCCGACTATTTCAAGCTCACAAGGGATTGTTGTGGTCAACTTTCTTTCACCGGTAAGCAGAATTGCACGACTGCTCTAAGGATGCTTGCACTTGGTACTGTTGCAGATACCGTTTGTGAGATGGTCAGGATTGGGGGAGCAGATGCCTGAGGACTACTGTCAAGTTGGCACGTGTCGTGGTGCAGGTGTTAGGAGCAGAGTATCTGAGAGAACCAAATGTGCAGGACATCGAGAAGTTGTTGGCTATCAGAGAGACAAGAGGATTTCCAGGAATGCTCGGATCAATTGATTACATGCATTGGCAATGAAAGAACTGCCCCAAAGGTTTGCGGGGAATGTATCAAGGTCACACCAAAAAGGCCACCATCATACTAGAAGTGGTGGCTTCACATGACTTATGGATTTGGCATGCTTTCTTTGGAATGCCGGGTTATCACAACGATATCAATGTGCTTCAACGATCTATGGTGTTTAGAAGGCTTGGCAATGGAGAATCACCGCCATGCAACTACACCGTCAATACTGTGACTACAACATGAGATACTATCTTGTCGATGTCATGTTTCCTTAGTGGGCGGCTTTTGTGATGACCATATCTGAACCACATGGCAGGAACCAAAGCCACTTTGCAACAATGTAGGAATCAACTAAGAAGGATGTGGAGAAGGCATCCGAAGTGCTTCAAGCTCGTTGAGAATTGTTCGTGGGGCTGCAATGATGTGGGAATCAGAAACTTTGTGGCAGGTCATGACGATTGTGTTATTTAGCATAACATGGTTGTCAAGGATGAGGGTGATGGTGTTGTCCAAACCAATGATTTTGAAGCACCTGGAGAACAAGTTCAAATCCAGGAAGAGCAAGATGCAACACAACTTATGAACTTTCTTGATATGCATCACAACTTATTAATTTTAAGTAAACACTATTTATTTTAGGTACTAACATTTTTTATTTATGTGTGATTTGACCTGTATGATCGATGTGCATGGATTTGAGAGTTTGTCTTTGAAATAGGTGGATGTCAAGGGCGAGATATGAGGGCATGTCCGGAAACGTCCGCGGGCATGCCCGGACGCGTCCGCGGACGTATAGAGGGCCGGATTTTCTAGATCCGGATGCTCCGAGGCTTTTGAGGCCAAAATATATCTTTACTGGTGCCACTACGCGAGCCTCGATCGACCAACCTGCACGCACGCACATACCAACATCATCATGATTACTGCATGTTCTAACTGGGTTAATCATGTGGTCTTCAGATGCCTAAGGCCAACTCCAGCGCCCGCCCCATTCTGTCCCGGTGCGTTGGTTTGGGGTAAAACGGACAAACCAGACAGCCCAATGCATAGGTGAAAACAGACTTTTTTCCGTTTTATGTCCGCTTTTGACCTATCTCCGGCCCAAGTTTGGGTCGCTTTTGGGGTGAAACAGACAGCGCGCGGACGGGCGGGACGCGTGCGCTTGTCCTCCCCTGGTCCGCCCATCGGTGGCACAAAGTACCACCCCGGCGCCCCATTTCGCGCCATTCCCCCCAAACCGTCCCACGTCCCGCCCATCACCCTCCCCATCCATGGCCAACGCCCCACCGAATTTCGGCGGCCATGCCATCGACCTGCCTGGAAAGGCGAAGAAGAAGGCGGCCAAGGGTCCGAGGAAGCCGTTGTCGGAATGCACGCTGGAGGAGCTCGCAAAGATGGACGCGGAATCGGCAAATAGGAGGAACCGGAGGGCGGTCGTCAACGGCAAGAACGTTGCGGCAAGTTCGCTGCTGAGCGCGATGCGGTGGAGGCCGTGCGGCGCAAGGCCGATGTCGACGAGAAGGAAGAAATTGTCAATAAAGCGCATGCTCTCCTCATGCTTGGGATTTGCCGTCCGTCTAGTTTCTCTGCTGCGGCCGTCGGCCCAGCAAGCACAGGCTCGTCGGTCGCCAGGCCTCCGCACTGCCCCTCACCGACGTCGCGGACCATGCCTTTGTCGCCCGATTTTCCTCCGCCAAGGCACGATGGCCAGACCCGTTTTCGGGGTCACCGGACGTTAGCGTGATCGCGCCGTCCACCCCACACCCCTCGACCGTCATCGACCTCAATGCACGCCGGGGTCCAGCAGCGGCCGCCGTCCGTCCGTCGAGATGCAAAGAAAGTAAGCACGACCGGCATCTACGGGCACCATGCCGTCGCCCCGCGTCCTGTTCGACAAAATGCCAACACCAACGCCAACGGTCGATGACCCCTTCTACAACTGGTTCATGGAGAATGTCATCTTTGAGGGTGGGCATGGCGGTGCCTACGATCCCGACAAGACCCAAAGTAAGGATGGCCGCGCCTAGTACATTGCTGATGAAGAGGCCCACGACCATGCTGACTACGACCATGCTGACTCGTGGCATAAAGATGATGAGATCTATTGCGACGGTGATGGTGATGAAGAAGAAGACACTGATATTGGGGGCGAGCCATTGTTCATCGACGAGCTCACCCAAAGAGCGGAAGCACAAAAGAGGAAGAAGAGCATTCGTACGGGTTCATACTCACAAGAAGAGCACAAGTTTATTTGCCAAAGTTGGATGGAGATTAGTCAAGATCCGAGGACCGGTGCGCAACAAAAGGGACTTGTTTTTTGGACAAGAGTTCACAAAACATTCCATGAAAGAAAGTTGTTTGCGTCCTACCAATTTACGAGGGACCGTGGCATCACCTCAGTTCAAAAGAGGTAGTTGTTCATCCAACAAGAATGCAACAAGTATTGTGCACCACTTGAGAGTTTTGAAGCACGGCCCGTGAGTGGTCTCGGCATTGGGGACATGGTATGCTCTCCTCATCCTAGTTCTTTCGTTGCTACGGCCACGAGACTTCGGCCTTCTATATGTTTGCATGTTCAATTGTTGTTGGTAGTGTAGGCATTTCAATCTTTGGAAGTGTTCAAGGCCCGGCACAATGACAAGCCATTCACTCTTACACATTGTTGGACGATCATCAACAATTGCCCTAAGTTCAAAGATCAATACCGTGAACTTCAAAGGAAGAGAGGCAAAAAGACGGCCACGTTGACTGGAGGTGGAGATGTTAGGCGTTGAAGAGGCCGAGGGGCGAGACCAACTCCAAGGTGGACGACATACATGCTGCGTCATCCATGGCCTTGCATGAGACTTTGCACGGCATGATGTCTCAAAAGGATGTGAGGGACGCGAAAAAGCGACAAAGCAAGGATGAACAAATGAAGCAATACCTAGAGCTTCAAAGGAAAAAGCTTGAGATGGACGAGGTGAAGGAAATATGCCCTAGAGGCAATAATAAAGTTATTATTTATTTCCTTATTTCATGATAAATGTTTATTATTCATGCTAGAATTGTATTAACCGGAAACTTAGTACATGTGTGAATACATAGACAAACATAGTGTCACTAGTATGCCTCTACTTGACTAGCTCGTTAATCAAACATGGTTAAGTTTCCTAACCATAGACATGAGTTGTCATTTGATTAACGGGATCACATCATTAGGAGAATGATGTGATTGACTTGACCCATTCCGTTAGCTTAGCACTTGATCGTTTAGTATGTTGCTATTTCTTTCTTCATCACTTATACATGTTCCTATGACTATGAGATTATGCAACTCCCGTTTATCGGAGGAACACTTTGTGTGCTACCAAACGTCACAACGTAACTGGGTGATTATAAAGGTGCTCTACAGGTGTCTCCGAAGGTACTTGTTGAGTTGGCATATTTTGAGATTAAGATTTGTCACTCCGATTGTCGGAGAGGTATCTCTGGGCCCTCTCGGTAATGCACATCACTATAAGCCTTGCAAGCAATGTGACTAATGAGTTAGTTGCGGGATGATGCATTACGGAACGAGTAAAGAGACTTGCCGATAATGAGATTGAGCTAGATATTGAGATATCGACAATCGAATCTCGGGCAAGTAACATACCTATGACAAAGGGAACAACGTATGTAGTTATGCGGTTTGACCGATAAAGATCTTCGTAGAATATGTAGGAGCCAATATGGGCATCCAGGTTCCTCTATTGGTTATTGACCACACAGGTGTCTCGGTCATGTCTACATAGTTCTCGAACCCGTAGGGTCCGCACGCTTAACATTCATTAACGATATAGTATTATATGAGTTATGTATGTTGGTGACCGAATGTTGTTCGGAGTCCCGGATATGATCACGGACATGACAAGGAACTCCGGAATGGTCCGGAGATAAAGATTTATATATGGGATAATAGTGTTTGGTCTCTGGAAGGGTTCCGGAATTCACCGGAAGGGGTTCCGGTTTCCCGAAATGTTTGGGTACGAGAACACGTTCTTTGGGCCAAAGGGGAAAGCCCACAAGGTTTTTGGAAAGCGCAAAAGGAAGTTTTGGCGGAGTCCAGGGGCCAGACGCCAGGGTCCCTAGCATCTGGGTCTAGACGCCAGGAACCCGGGCATCTGGCCCTGGAGTCCGAAAAGGACTCTTTCCTTTCGGGTGAAACCGACTTTGTGGAGGCTTTTACTCTAAGTTTCGACCCCAAGGCTCAACATATAAATAGAGGGGCAGGGCTAGCACCAAAGACACATCAAGAAACACCAAGCAGTGTGCCGGCAACCCCGTCCCCTCTAGTTTATCCTCCGTCATAGTTTCCATAGTGCTTAGGCGAAGCCCTGCGGAGATTGTTCTTCACCAACACTCTCACCACGCCGTCGTGCTGCCGGAACTCATCTACTACTTCGCCCGTCTTGCTGGATCAAGAAGGCGAGGACGTCATCGAGCTGAACGTGTGCAGAACTCGGAAGTGTCGTGCATTCAGTGACGAGGATATAGACCTGGGGTAGGGTCATAGGCCTGACCTATACGTCCTATCCAAGGTCACTACCATGGAAGATAGAAAGATCAAGAGTCAACAGGAGAGCGCCGGTCGAGTGCGTCGAGTGCAATCCACTCGATGACCACATAACTTGACGGTCCTCCCCCTACCGTCACTCGACCATATGGAGAGTCACTCGACTATATCTAAGACTAGGAGTCGGAAGAGCACACAACGGCCGGACGTTCACTCCTTAGTCTTTATGAGCATTAAGAGTACTTAAGGCTGGCGTTACCAGTAACGCCCCTTACTGTATGTACATTAAGCCTCTTGCACTCGAGGGCGGCGGCGGTCCTGACGCACTCTATATAAGCCACCCCCTCCTCTGGGACAAGGGTTCGCACCCCCTGTAATATCACACACATAATCCAATCGACCGACCCAGGGCACCGAGACGTTGGGCTGTTACTTCCACCGTGAAGGGCCTGAACTCGTAAACCTCGTGTGTACACCTTCACCATAGCTGAGATCTTGCCTCTCAATACCTACCCCCTTTCTACTGTCAGTCTTAGGACCACGACAGTTGGCGCCCACCATGGGGCAGGTATCTTAGCGACTTGCTGGTGAAGTTGTAAGTTTTTCCGATCATCATCGTCATGGTTTCCGGCGGCGGATTTGCTGAGGGCCGCGAGATCCGTCTCGGCGCGCTCGTGTTCGTCGCCGATGACTCCGCATGGCTTCAAGAAGCTCCCTTGGACGTTGAGGCACTCCCCGTCCAAGGGGCAACGCACTTCCGAGCGTGCGTTCACGGCGTTCTTCTTCGGCAACCGTCGACTCAGTATCAGTCGACCCCAATGGTGTTTTCACTCCCCGCCGTTCGTCGCCGCAAGCGATCTGGTCGATCGCGGCTTCAGCGGGGGATGAAGCACGTGGTGGCTCGACGTTCGACCACCCATCAAGTTGCGGCAATCAACCCCGACGAAACTCTCCATGGCCTGTTCGACTGGCTCCGCAGAGACCGCATCCGAGTGCGATATCAGCGACCCTGCAGCTGAAGTCTTGATGGTCGACGGACCTCACAGCCCGCCCGGTTTCCGCCATGAAGGCGGCGGAGACGGAGGCGGCGATCCGTTACGCGGCCACGAGGAATACCGACCCGAACCCCTCTCTTCGCAGCAGAGGGAAGAACTTCGTCGCCGCAACATGGATGCACTCCACACGCCCATCGTTGGAGAAACCCCCAAGGCTCGGGCCTTGCAGGAGGTGCGCCTAGTTAACTTGGCTGAGCGCACTCGACTGGATAACCTTCAGCGTGCTCTCGACGAGCGTGCTCAGGAGCGGATCCATTAGTCCAGTCGACGACAGCTTTTTCCGCCTCCACCTAAGGTATACCGCACTCCGATTCAGAATCTCACAGCTGCGGCCCGAATAGCAGAGTCGATCCAACCTTCCCAGTCAAAAGCTGGCAGAGGGTTGATGCAGATCTGGGCCTTGCTCCGGGCAGCAGGAGAGCAAAACACATCAATATCTCAGTCGCAAAATAGGATTCACAGCAGATCCGTTGCAGCGGACATGGTTCAGTCGGCTCACAGCCCAAGATCACCTCCATGACGTGAAGGCCGTGGGCAGTATGATCATCCACTCGACCATGAAAATCATCGTCGAGGACCCACGCCTCCTCCGAGGAGTGCGTCGTATGTGCCTCGGCGGAACGATGATAGGCGCCGTCACAGTGGCGAGCACAGAGCCTCAGTTGACCCAAGGGAACCGGGCTTCGACGCGAGGTCTATCCTCGTTCAAGGCCTGGTTGACTGGAACAGAGCACACAGAGAAGACCCTGGCAGAGATCGTCCAAGTGGCAGCAGAGTGCATGTTTCCGGTCCCGAGTGTTTTAGTAGGGCTATCAGGGCAGCGGTGATTCCTCCCAACATCAGGTTGGCGTCCGGGGTCAGTAAGTTCACCGGCGAATCCAAGCCTAAAACTTGGCTTGAAGATTATCGAGTGGCTGTGCAGATTGGAGGCAGAAACGATGAGATAGCGATGAAGCATATCCCTCTTATGTTTGAAGGGTTGGCCGGAGCGTGGTTGACTTAGTTGACTCCGGGTAGTATACACAGTTGGGAGGAGCTATCTCGAGTGTTCGTAAGAACTTTTGAGGGCACGTGCAAGCGACCAGCAGGGTTGCCTGAGTTGCAGCATTGTGTGCAGAAGCTGAATGATACTTTGAGGGAATTCATTGAGAGATGGACCATTTTGCATCACACCGTTGAGAATGTATCAGAGCATCAAGCGGTGTGCGCTTTCAAGGAAGGCGTAAAATATAGAGAGTTGGTCTTGAAATTCGGTCGGACTGGGGATATGACCCTGACTCGGATGATGGAGATAGCAACCCAATACGCTAACGGAGAAGAAGAGGATCGACTCCATAGCGGGAAGAGCAAACCAATCGGCCAAGAGGCCGGTGGGGGTAACTCCAGTCGGAAGCAGAAGCGTAAGGCCGAACCAGCGGCACCTGGAGAGATTGCAACAGTGACTCAAGGAAAGTTTAAGGGAAAACCTAAGGGGCCCTGGCCCCCTAAGAAGGTAAATAATCAAGCAGGGAATGATGTTCTGGATTTGCCATGTCACATCCACACGAAGAAAGATGAAGAAGGTAATCTGATTTACCTGAAGCATACTACTCGACAATGTCGACTCCTGATCCAGCAGTTCCGAGAGAAACAACCCAATGGGAAGGAGAAAGAGTCGGACAAAGATGAGGATGAAGAGGAAGACGATGGTTATCCCAAAGTCAATTTCACTCTGATGATTTTTGCTGATGATGAGAGCAAGAGTCGATTGAAGGTCATCAACAGAGAAGTGCATATGGTCGCTCCGGCGGCGACGACCACATACCTGAGATGGTCTCAGACAGCCATCATGTTCGACCAGTCTGACCATCCTGCTCGTGTAGCCACCCCTGGGAGGCAAGCACTCGTGGTCGACCCCGTGGTTGGGGGCACTCGACTGACCAAAGTACTGATGGACGGTGGCAGTGGTTTGAACATCCTTTACGCTGAAACCTTGAAGGGGATGGGCATTCCGATGTCCAAACTTAGCGAGAGCAACATGAGTTTTCATGGTGTTATCCCTGGAAAGAAAGCCGAATCACTCGGCCAGATCGCCCTCGACATGGTTTTCGGTGATTCCAAGCATTATCGCAAGGAGAAATTGACATTTGAAGTTGTGGATTTCCAGAGTGCCTATCATGCCATTCTGGGTAGGCCAGCCTATGCACGTTTTATGGCTCGACCATGTTATGTGTATCTCAAGCTGAAGATGCCTGGCCCCAAAGGTATGATCACAGTTAGTGGCAATCGGCAGAAGGCAGAGTAATGTTTCCAGAAAGGTTCCAAAATCGCCGATGCATAAATGGAAGTAGTTGAATTCCAAGAGTATCAGAAGAGTGCAGATCCGAGTGATTTGCTCCGAGCCAAGAAGCCTGCTATGGACTCTGCATTTTAGTCGACTGGTGAAACGAAGCCGATTCATATTCACCCGACTGATCCCAATGCTGCACCAACTCATATATCAACCACACTCGACAGCAAATAGGAAGAAGCGCTCATCCAGTTCCTCCATGAGAACTGGGGCATCTTTGCATGGAAACCCTCTGACATGCCAAATGTACCCAGGGGACTGGCTGAGCACCGTTTGCGTGTCGACCCCAAGGTAAAACCCATCAAAGAGCACCTTCGGCGGTCCGCCGTACAGAATAGGAAAGCAATTGGCGAAGAAGTGGCTCGACTGTTGGCAGGAGAGTTCATCCGTGAAATTTACCACTCCGAGTGGTTAGCCAATGTAGTCATGGTTCCTAAGAAGGACGATTCACTTCGTATGTGCATTGATTTCAAGCATATCAATCGGGCCTGCCCGAAAGATCACTTCCCTCTCCCTCGCATCGATCAGATTGTTGACTCGACTGCAGGGTGCGAGCACTTGTCTTTCTTAGACGGATATTCCGGGTATCATCAGATCCGACTGTATGGTCCTGATGAAATAAAAACAGCCTTCATCACCCCATTCGGGTGCTTTTGCTATGTCACCATGCCTTTTGGTTTGAAAAATGCCGGAGCCACATTCATGAGAATGATTTAGAAGTGTCTGCTCACTCAAATCAGTCGAAATGTGGAAGCATACATGGATGACATTGTGGTCAAGTCTCGCAAAGGTTCCGACCTATTGACTGACCTTGCAGAAACCTTTGCCAACCTGAGGAGGTACGATATCAAGCTTAATCCATCAAAGTGCACATTCGGAGTTCCAGGAGGAAAGTTACTCGGTTTTCTCATTTCCGAACGAGGGACCGACGCCAATCCAGAAAAAGTTGATACCATCCTCCGAATGAAACGCCCCGTGCGAGTGCATGACGTTTAGAAGCTGACTAGTTGTTTGGCCGCCCTGAGTCGATTCATTTCTCATCTCTGTGAAAAGGCCTTGCCTCTTTACCGACTGATGAAGAAATCTGATAAGTTCGAGTGGACTGACGAAGCTGATGCAGCGTTTGCATAGCTCAAAACCCTGCTTTCCACTCAGCCGGTGCTCGCTGCGCCAATCAGCAAAGAGCCCTTACTGCTTTACATCACAGCCACTGGACAAGTTGTCAGTACAGTACTCACTGTCGAGCGAGAAGAGGAAGGAAAAGCTTACAAGGTTCAACGCCCATTTTATTATCTCTCTGAAGTTTTGACTCCATCCAAGCAACGATATCCACATTATCAGAAGCTTGTCTATGGAATATACATGACCATGAAGAAGGTTGCGCATTATTTCTCTGACCACTCCATTACAATCGTCAGCGACGCGCCACTATCTGAAATTTTGAATAACAGAGATGCAACTAGTCGAGTGGCAAAATGGGCGATTGAACTCCTTCCATTGGATATCAAGTTTGAGGCAAAGAAGGCTATCAAGTCCCAGGCAATCGCAGATTTCCTTGCCGAGTGGATTGAGCAGCAATTGCCGACTCAAGTTCACTCGGAGCATTGGACTATGTTCTTTGATGGATCCAAGATGCTGAATGGTTCAGGCGCTGGGGTAGTATTGGTATCCCCCTGTGGAGACAAGCTTAGTTATGTTCTACAGATTCATTTTGACTCCTCCAATAATGAAGCCAAATATGAAGCAGTCTTATACAGGTTGCGTACGGCCATTTCACTCGGCGTCCACCGCCTGATGGTCTACGGTGACTCAAATTTGGTGGTTAATCAAGTGATGAAGGAATGGGATGTCAGGAGCCTAGCCATGACTGGTTATTGCAATGCAGTGAGAAAGCTGGAAAAGAAGTTTGATGGTTTGGAGCTTCACCATATACCCCGACTGAAAAATCAAGCTGCAGATGAGTTGGCAAAGATAGGATCAAAGAGAGAGGCCATTCCCCGAAATGTGTTTTTGAAACATATTCATTCGCCTTCAGTTCAGGAAGACCCTTTCGCCAAAGAATCGCCACAGCCCAAGAGTGCCACGGATCCGACTGAAATTGAAATCCCAGCCGTGGTCGACTTAGTCATGGAGGTTTTGGTCATTACTCCTGACTGGACAGTGCCTTACATTGCATACATTCTTAGGAAAGAACTTCCAGAAGATGAAGAAGAAGCTCAACAGGTCGTCCGACGGTTTAACCTTCACCGTGATAAAAGAACAGTTGTTCAGAGAAAGTGTAACTGGGGTCTGCCAGAAGTGCATCGTGCCAGAAGAAGGCCGAATGATCCTCAATGATATTCACTCGGGGACCTGTGGTCACCATGCATCCTCTCGGACCATCGTGGCCAAAGCATACCGAGCCGAATTTTACTGGCTGCATGCCAACGAGATGGCAAAGGAAATAGTGGACAAGTGTGAAGGTTGTCAGTTTTACTCCAACATGTCCCATAAACCTGCATCAGCTCCGAAGACTATTCCACTTGTCTGGCCTTTTGCTGTTTGGGGATTGGACATGGTTGGACCTCTGAGGACCGGCAGGAGGGGGTTTACCCATGTGCTAGTAGCACTCGACAAGTTTACCAAGTGGATCGAAGCCAAGCCCATTAAAAACCTTGAAGAAAGTACTGCTGTGAGTTTCATCAGAGAATTGATATTCAGATATGGCGTACCGCACATCATCATCACTGACAATGGATCGAACTTTGACTCTGATGAATTCAGGGCCTTTTGTGCTTCCCAAGGCACGAGGGTCGATTACGCTTCGGTCGCCCATCCTCGGTCGAATGGGCAGGCTGAGCGAGCGAATGGATTGATTCTCAAAGGACTGAAGGCCCAGTTGATGCGTGACCTCAAGCACGCGGCAGGAGCTTGGGTCGATGAGCTCCAATCAGTGCTTTGGGGGCCGAGGACAACTCCCAATCGTCCGACTGGACAGACTCCATTCTTTTTAGTCTATGGAGCCGAAGCCGTTTTGCTGAGCGACTTACTCCACAATGCTCCCCATGTCGAACTCTTCTCAGAAGAGGAAGCAGAGCAAGCTCGACAAGATGCAGTCGACCTCCTGGAGGAAGAAAGAGAGATGGCCTTGATCCGGCCGACCATTTATCAACAAGACTTGCGTCGATTCCATGCCAGGAACGTAAGGGTTCGAGCATTCCAGGAAGGGGACTTGGTCCTCCGAGTGGACCAGCAGAAGCCACACAAGCTTGCCCTGCTTGAGAAGGCCATTTTGTCGTTACCAAGGTGCTCCACAACGGAGCATATCGTCTCTTCAACATCGAGCACAACAAAGATGAACCACACGCCTGGAATGCGGAACTGCTCCACCCCTTTTACTCTTAAGTATTTAGACTGATGAGATGTGATAAGAAGTACCTCTTAATTTGATTATCAAAAGACATAATTTTACAATCTTCCGAATGATTGTTGTTTATTTCTTTTGTATGTGTCGCCTTAGCTGCGAATCTGTTTCGCCTAAGATGAAGTGATGAAAATCTACCGAGTGGTGAGTCTGCCTCTCACTCGGGGGCTTAGTTGCAGTCCAGTACTCGCCTAAGTGATGAAAATCCTACCGAGTGGTGAGTCTGCCTCTCACAAGGGGGCTTAGCTGCAGTCTAGTACTCGCCTAAGTGATGAAAATCCTACCGAGTGGTGAGTCTGCCTCTCACTCGGGGGCTTAGCTGCAGTCCAGTACTCGCCTAAGTTTGAGAAATCCTACCGAGTGGTGAGCCTTCCTCTCACTCAGAGGCTTAGGTGTGGTCCAGTACTCGCCTAAGTAATAAAAAGTTCTCCCAAACGGTATGGGTC
>NC_041381.1:675999214-676017527 GCF_002162155.2 Triticum dicoccoides | reverse complement strand
CTACCGAGTGGTGAGTCTGCCTCTCACAAGGGGGCTTAGCTGCAGTCTAGTACTCGCCTAAGTGATGAAAATCCTACCGAGTGGTGAGTCTGCCTCTCACTCGGGGGCTTAGCTGCAGTCCAGTACTCGCCTAAGTGATGAAAATCCTACCGAGCGGTGAGTCTGCCTCTCACTCGGGGGCTTAGCTGCAGTCCAGTACTCGCCTAAGTTTGAGAAATCCTACCGAGTGGTGAGCCTTCCTCTCACTCAGAGGCTTAGGTGTGGTCCAGTACTCGCCTAAGTAATAAAAAGTTCTCCCAAACGGTATGGGTCGGTCACGACCCTTTATCCCCCGGGGGGTTGCACCGTCAAGAATAAGGACGAGATTGTGGTGAGCAGCACTCACCTAAGTTTGAGAAATCCTACCGAGTGGTGAGCAATCCTCTCACTTGGGGGCTTAGCTGCAGTCCAGTACTTGCCTAAGTTTGAAAAATCCTACCGAGTGGTGAGCAATCCTCCCACTCGGGGGCTTAGCTGCAGTCCAGTACTCGCCTAAGTTTGAGAAATCGTACCGATTGGTGAGCAATCCTCCCACTCGGGGGCTTAGCTGCAGTCCAGTACTCGCCTAAGTTTGAGATATCCTACCGAGTGGTGAACGGCCCTCCCACTCGGAGGCTTAGCCACAGTCCAGTACTCGCCTAAGTACCGAGTGGTGAGCGGGGTTGCAAGTCGACCACGACACCCCCCCCCCCCGAGGTTGCACTTTCAAGAAGAAGGACGAGATTGTGTGCACCCATCCAACGGTTGGCCCCTTGATGATGACAGGAACGTCAGGACCATTGCTGAGTACCTTGCTGATGAGCTGATCAATGTTGCCCAAGGCTCGTCCAACTGTTCGACTGCTGATCCCTCTCCAGCACCTGCGTCAAACAAAGAGAGACAGATCCAAGAAAAGAACAGATTTCACTCGAAGATAAACCAACATATTCAAAGATAAATCCAGAGGTTCCTAACCGCAGATTAAAAGTGCTCGGGCGTCAGGCCCGAAGGAGTTTTAACGATTACATAATCACTCGGCATTCCGAGGCAAATAAAAGTGAGGCATAATGTTTTTTTCCGTCACTCGATGGGAGAAGGGCTAGACGGATCGCAGAAGCTGTCAAGATCAATGCTGTTAGCAATGCGGGTAGCTGCCTTGAGGAAGGTGTCGATGAAGTCCTGGAAAGAGTGCTTCTTCGTATTCGCCACCTTGAGGGCCGCCAGCTTCTCTTCTTTAGCCTCCTTGTAGTGCACGCGAACCAGTGACAAGGCGATGTTAGCGCCACAGGGGGCTGAAGACTTCTTCCACTCTTGCACTCGGTCAGGCATTTGGTTGAGTCGAGTCATCAGCAACTCGAGGCTTTGAGGAAGTTCTGCCCGAGGCCAGAGTTCGGCGTCCACTCGGGCCATCGCAACCTTCAAATGAGTCAGATAGTCGACTGTGCCGTCCAAGCGTGATTCCAATCGAAGCAAGTTCATCGCAACTTCATATTTCATGGGACAGTTGATGCGGTCGAGACCTGTCTTGACCCGTCCAGTTTCAGCTTCAAAGTCCTGACAAAGTTCTATTCCATCACAAAAAACAATGAGTCGACAGTATTGCAAATTTCAGCCGACGACAGTTATCTAACTGAACAGTCATTGTCGGTGTCAAAACCGGCGGATCTCGGGTAGGGGGTCCCGAATTGTGCGCCTAGGCGGATGGTAACAGGAGACAAGGGACACGATGTTTTTACCCAGGTTCGGGCCCTCTCGATGGAGGTAAAACCCTACTCATGCTTGATTAATATTGATGATATGGGTAGTATAAGAGTAGATCTACCACGAGATCAGAGAGGCTAAACCCTAGAAGCTAGCCTATGGTATGATTGTTGTTCGTCCTACGGACTAAACCTCTCCGGTTTATATAGACACCGGAGAGGGCTAGGGTTGCACAGAGTCGGTTACAATGGGAGGAGATCTACATATCGTATCGCTAAGCTTGCCTTCCATGCCAAGGAAAGTCCTATCCGGACACGGGACGAAGTCTTCAATCTTGTATCTTCATAGTCCGGGAGTCCGGCCAAAGGTCATAGTCCGGCCATCCGGACACCCCCTAATCCAGGACTCTCTCAGTAGCCCCCGAACCAGGCATCAATGACGATGAGTCCGGCACGCAGATTTGTCTTCGGCATTGCAAGGCGGGTTCTTCTCCAAATCCCATATACCTGTCGAATAGTGTCCGGCTTCCGATGAATGTTGCGCTCCTTGGCTTCTGCGCCCAATAATGGCCATCTTCCACGTGTCAAAAGAATGCAAAAAGACAGGGTGTTTTTTCATTTACCCCCTAGCTGCGAAAATGGGCCGCCTATAAAAGAGGCGGGGACTTAGATCCGAATCACACCATCTTCCCTCCACGAGCATTCATCGGAGCGCATTCGACAAAGATCCATTCCATCATGGCCAGTCGACGCAGCTCCTCCTCTCGCCCCCAGCCCTCATCTTGGAGATTGGGAGAGGTGTTCCATCCTGCACAGCGAGCTAGTAGCGCTCTAAGCCAAGGGGATTCTCCCCCCAGCTTACATGGTCCCAGTTCGAGCCGGGATTGCCACTTATAATGGCGGAGAGCAAGCGGAGAGCGTCCCCAATCCATCCAAAGGAGAGCGGGTATGCATTGTCCCTTATTTAATAAGAGGGCTCGGATTTCCAATGCATCCGTTTCTCCGGGGGCTTCTGGAGTTTTGTGGCCTCCAGTTACACAACCTTACGCCTGCCTCCATATTGCATATTGCGGGCTTCGTAGCCCTTTGCGAGCTGTTTTTGGGCATCGAGGCCCATTTCGCGCTGTGGAAGAAGTTGTTCTGCCTCGTGCCCCGTTCTCAGGAGGGGTTGATATATCAAGTGGGCGGAGCCGAACTATGGCGCATCGTCGGGACCGGATATCTATCCAGAACCCCAAAGAAGGCGTCCGAAGTCTGGCCTTCAGAATGGTTTTATATAGAAGACGTCCCTCTGCCGGACCCTGTACGGATCGGCCTCCTTGAGTTTGATAATTCTCCCTTGAAGAAACGCCTGAGCTGGCGCCCACGGAGCCCTTAGAAGGAAAATGACAGGGACGTCCTTTACTTGATGAGCCGGATAAGGTTGTTAGCTCATCCGGACTGACCATGATCGAGGTCATGGCCATATGCATTACGCGGGGGGTGCAGCCGCTTCAATACTGAGGCCACCCCATGTGGGATTTCAACGGGGAGGACGACGCCACCCGGTGCGGCCGTAAGGGGCTGGATTCGGCTGCCACTCTAACGAAGATCTTGTCCGCTTTGTACAAGGGAGAAGAGGAGGAATTCCTCCGCGTCAACCCACGGGGTGGATTTTCTATGTACAATCCTCCAAGCTGGGTAAGCGAACACGTTCACTTGCCCATCCGTTTTTATATTCCCATAGTTAAGTACTTAGTCTAGCAATTTCAACGCAGGAGCTACGCCAGACTGTGAAGGAGATAAAAAACCCTCCTCCACAACCCGAGGACCCGGAACGGTCCCTCGACCCGGACTCCCATGAGGACCCGGACTTATGTGTGGAGCTGATTGATGGGGTGTTTCATCAATTGAGTAAGGACAACACCTTAGTGGACATTACGGCCGATTATCCCGGACTACTTCCAACCTCAAAGGTAACTGAGATCGAAGTCCCAATACTTTCAAGAGGATCCATCCGTGCTTATGTTTGATCGCAGTATACCAATGGCGTTTTTCGCAGGGGAAATACTTGAGGCAGAGGGCCGAGCCCGCGGCGGCTAGCCAACAAGGGCCATCGAGGCCTAGTGGGCTAAAAAGAACTGCGAACCGGATCGAAACACCGACGCAACGGTACGGCATGTAACTTTAATGCCCAGGGTTTATGCCCTCAAGGCATACTAACGCTCATGCTTACTTTAGGAAGAAGAGCGTCCGCCGGACTATATCCACCGGCCAAGCTTCAAGGCCGGGTCCGGAAGCGGAGGCGAACACGGGGCGCGTACCGGACGCTCCTCCGACAGAGGATGCAGATGGGCTGTCTGCCACCAATTCCGAGGTGGAGAGTGCCATGAACCACAGGTGTCGCCGGACTGTTCTTCGTGACGCTCGTTTTTCCCAAGAGGCGTTGATCGCTTTTCATACGGGAGACGCGTACCTCCGTGCCGCTCAAAATGGTCTAGCCAGAGCCACAAAGCAATATGTAAAAGACATACGGGTGAGAAAATTTGATTGAGAAAATTTGATGGTTACATATGTCAGTAGCCCCCGAGACTTGAAACAGTTAGAATGACTGATTTAAGGATCATTTGTTATGCAGGATCTTACAGAAAAGAATACCCGACTGTCCCAGGAGCTGGAAGAGTGCAAAGCCCAACTTGAGGCCGCACTAGCCGCAACAGGGAAGGCCAAAGAGACCCCCTCTGGTAATATACGCTTCGAAAGGTAAGTATGTGGTGAAGTGCGGCATGTGTGCAATTCTGACAATAACAGTGCAGATGGCACCGGAGTGGATCCGGACAAGCAGCAACTCTTGCGCCAGTTAAAGGCCGGCGAGAGCGTGCTTACAAGGGTGAGGCAAGAGAAGAACAAGCTTCAAGATGCCAACACCCAGCTGGGCGAGGAACTAAAGGATGTTCGTGCTCAGCTGTCGGACTCCGTGAAGGAGAATCGGTGGCTTCGACGCGGCATTTTTAGTAAGGGCTTGAACGAACTTATGAAAAGAAGAGTTCGGCAAGGAAGTCGAATTGACAGCGTTATGCCTGTAGGTATGCTGACAGGTCGACCTGCGGAGGAAATGCCCGGTTCTACAGGTGACCTTCTTCCCGAGCTCTCGCAACTGCACGAATGAGTTCGACAGGTGATGCAAGGCGTCGCCCGGGCCTTGTGGCCATCCGTCTCCGTGCCCGAAGGCCTTGGAGAGCTTGTAGAGAAGCTGAAGGGAGCGCGGCGGCGCTTCCGATTATGGAAGATATCGGCCTACCGGTAAGGCGCCCGGGAAGCCTGGGCCATGGTGAAGACGCGGTACACGGAGGCTGACCCAAACCACATGGCCAAGGTCGGACCTGTGGGGCCCGATGGGAAGGAGATCCCTGTCAGTTTAGTGTACGGACATGTAGAGTTGGCTGCAAAATATTCCCAACAGGATTGCAAACTAGACAGCTTGTTGGATGGTATTGAAGAGGAATATACCCAGTCAAATTGACTATGTAATTTAAAATGACATGTAAAATGCCTTCTAGCCGGATTGTAGATCATTTGTCATAGTGGACCTTTTCGCTTCAACCTCGGGACCCGATAGTCCGGAGTGTGTCCGAATACCCTCTCGGTTATGTAAGAACCGGGGCATGCGTGGAGACCAGGCGTAGGGGTCATTAGTGCTTTAGCAGACAAGTGCCCAACTAGTTATGTTATATTACATGGTTAGTAAGAAACATCTTCCAGGGAGAATCGTTCTGTTAGGGGTTCCTTTCCCTGGGAGGCATGCCCTAAAGTGCATGTCTGAACTACGAAAAAGAGCAGGAAAGCATCCGGGGGCGGATAAATAATCAAGGTAAAAAAACATCTTTTAGTTCAGAGACCGAATATTCCCTTAAGAACTCTAGCTTTCGGCTTCACCCGGTCTGAGGTACACATCCGGCTGACCCGGCAGTAACAATCGCAGAGGTGCTCCCTTTACAACCTATGTAACACCCCGGATACAACTTTCCCTATTCATAACTCCAACTCTTGCCTTTTCCGGAGATGCAATATGATTTTTCCTTCGTGGTTGGGTTTTATCTGTTGTTTTGCATTTTGTTCTTGTTATGCATCTCATCTCATGGCATCATTCACATTGTATCAGCATCGTTTTCATAAAACTTGCATCCGCTTGTAGTTGTCGCTCCTCGCTTCTCTCTGTTGCGGTTGTTGAACATTCTGAGACCGACCGTGTTTTTGATTCCCTCTTGTCTGACCATTTGACCCTCTCTACGCTTTACTCAGACCCCTCGCGTGCGCGTCCGAAACTCCCCCAAACTCGAACCTGGATGTCATGACCGTTGGATCCAGATCATCCCCCAACATCTATAAAACATCTCCATTTTATTATTTGGGCTCCCTAAATATTTTATTCGCGACCGTCCGATTATGATCATAGGGATGAGGTAGCCCCTAACCTAATCCACCTAATGTATATATATATTGTCCAACCCTAAATCTCAGGGGAGCTGTCCCATCCTCCCAGCCGCCGCCGCTGCACCCATTTCCCACCTCGGGATCCTCTCATTCCCCTGCACCAACCATCAGCCACACCCAGATCCAATCCATCCATCCCATCAACCTCAACGACCGCCGACGCTCAAATCCCGCAGGTGCCCGAGCTCCACCTCCTCGCCCCCATCCCCGTCTCCTGGATCCCAGCACGCCCGAGCTCTTTGCTGCTCCTTGCGCCAACCACCACCGGAGTGCAGCCGCCCTTCTGCCGCCGTTGAGCGTCGGCTGTGCCCGACCTCGACCTTCAGGCCGCCCGCGCCTCTGCTTCAAGGACCTCCTCGTCCCCAACCAAGAGCGCCATCCGGTCCCGAGCACCATGCCATGGCCCCGCCGTCAAGGCTGCTCGCGTCCCCTCTGTCCCGTCGCCTGGATCGAGCGCCGCAAGTTTCCTATCTCCAGCGCTGCCGCACCTTGGAGCAGACTTGGTGGCATCCCGCTGTCTTCTCTCTGCTCTCTGGCTCACTTCATCTCTCTTCCTTTGTGGTTCTATAGAGACCTCCCCATGGATCCTCGTGGCCGAGCTCTCCCCGTCGCCAGTTGCCTCGCCGACCCGCCGCTTCTCGCGCCTACCGACCCCACCATCTCGCCTTCGCCCGCTGCCATCCTCTTCCTGGAGGTCCGCCGTCGCGCCCTTGTTTTGCCCGAGCGAGGCGAGCAGCGCTCGACCCCGCGTTCACCACGCCCTGCCCTGCTTCGATCTGCGCCAGGCCCAGCACGCCTCAGCCGCATCCAGCAACCGGGCCTTGGCCCATGGGTGAGCTGCCCCCCCTTCCTGTTGGGCCTGTGATTCAGATACGGCCTGACTAATGTTTTTTCCCGTGCTGCGATTTTAACATTATCCAGTGTATTACAATTTTGCAGAAAACCCCTCATACATCATGCATATAATAACTCTTTAACAGTGCATCATATGTAAAAACTTCATATATGTAAAATGCTTAGAATTTTGTGTAAATTAATAATTTGCCACTTTCATGCATGTTAAATATGTTTAAATTGCTGTTTGCATTAATTTGCTAAAATGCCATGTTAAAATGATTTATTTCATAACTAAATAACCGTAGCTCCAATTTTAATAAACTTTATATGTAAATGGGGTGGAAAAATGCCTAGTTTAACAGGGTTCACTTTATTTTCCTGTTTAACAACCTTAAAATGTGGTTTAGGGCAGAACAGTACCAAATTTGAATATTGCATATGGGGATTTTTCGGAATTGTTGTTTGATAGTTCCGGCCTCATTTAAACTTGCCTAATTAGTTAGTTTACTTATGCTTCACCTCTTGCCATGTTAACCAACATTTAATATTGTTGAGTAGTTTAAATGGGAGAGAACTAGATAATTGTTGTGAAGTTTCGTCAATATGCAACTCGTTGCATATTGAGCTCCACTTAATTTGTAGTATTGTTTGTGCACTTTGCCATGCTTTTAAACTGGTCATGCATCATACTTGATTGTGCATCATGCCATGTTTATGCTTGTGCATTTACCATGTTGTTTGTTTCTTTCCGGTGTTGCTTCTTAGTTCCAGTAATGTTGCGATTGTGATGATTCGTTCTACTACGTCCGTTGGTCTTCTTCATGGACTCGTTCTTCTTCCTTGCGCGATTTCAGGCAAGATGACTGCTACCCTGGATCTCACTACTATCATTGCTATGCTAGTTGCTTCGTTCTATCGCTATGCTGCGCTACCTATCACTTTTTCTTCAAGCCTTCCCAAATTGCCATGAACCTCTAACCTTTGACACCTTCCTAGCAAACCATTATTTGGCTGTGTTACCGCTTTGCTCAGCCCTCTTATAGCGTTGTTAGTTGCAGGTGAAGTTTAAGATTTCTCCTTGGTGGACAGGGTTATGTTGGGATATCACAATATCTCTTATTTAATTAATGCATCTATATACTTGGTAAAGGGTGAAGACTCGGCCTTATGCCTGGTGTTTTGTTCCACTCTTGCCGCCCTAGTTTCCGTCATACCGGTGTTATGTTCCCGGATTTTGCGTTCCTTATGCGGTTGGGTGATTTATGGGACCCCCTTGATAGTTCGCTTTGAATAAAACTCCTCCAGCAAGGCCCAACCTTGGTTTTACCATTTGCCTCACCTAGCCCTTTTTCCCTTGGGTTTCCGGAGCCTGAGGGTCATCTTTATTTTAGCCCCCCTGGGCCAGTGCTTCTCTAAGTGCTGGTCCGAACCAGAGCCCTTTGCAGCGCCCCCTCAGGGAAACTTGAGGTCTGGTTTTAGTTGTACGGATTGCTCATCCGGTGTTGCCTTGAGAACGAGATATGTGCAGCTCCTATCGGGATTGTCGGCGCATCGGGCGGCTTTGCTGGTCTTGTTTTACCATTGTCGAAATGTCTTGTAAACCGGGATTCCGAGTCTGATTGGGTCTTCCTGGGAGAAGGTATATCCGTCGTTGATCGCGAGAGCTTATCATGGGCTAAGTTGGGACACCCCTGCAGGGTTTAAACTTTCGAAAGCCATGCCCGCGGTTATGGGTGGATGGGAATTTGTTAATGTCCGGTTGTAGATAACTTGACACCAGATCCGAATTAAAACGCATCAACCGTGTGTGTAGCCGTGATGGTCTCTTTTTGGCGGAGTGCGGAAAGTGAACACGGTTTTGGGTTATGTTTGACGTAAGTAGGAGTTCAGGATCACTTCTTGATCATTGCTAGCTTCACGACCGTTCCGCTTGCTCTCTTCTCGCTCTTATTTGTGTATGTTAGCCACCATATATGCTTAGTCGCTGCTGCAACCTCACCACTTTACCCCTTCCTCACCCATTAAGCTTTGCTAGTCTTGATACCCATGGTAATGGGATTGCTGAGTCCTCGTGGCTCACAGATTACTACAACAACAGTTGCAGGTACAGGTTCTGCGATGATCATGACGCGAGAGCGATGTTTGCTTGTTTTGGAGTTCTTCTTCTGCTTCTTCTTCGATCAGGGGATAGGTTCCAGGTCGGCAGCCTGGGCTAGCAGGGTGGATGTCATTTGAGTTTCTGTTTGTGTTTCATCCGTAGTCGGATGTGATTTTATGTATGATGTATTGATGTATTCTTGCGGCCTTTGTATGCCTTGTATGTATCCCCATCTATTATATAATGTTGATGTAATGATATCCACCTTGCAAAAGCGTTTCAATATATGGTTCTATCCTTGGTGGGACCTTCGAGTCTATTTAGGATAGTATCGCATATTGGGCATGACAAGTTGGTATCAGAGCCTCGACCGACCATAGGAGCCCCCTTGAATGTTGGCCGTTGTTGAGTCTAGAAGAAAACTATTTTCAGTCTTAGAATTATATATTTCGGAGAGTAGGATTCTTTTTACTTCTCAGCCCCCTTCGTCGCTCTGGTGAGTACTCCTGACATAGATGTTTTGTCTTTGCTCTCCTCAAATTTCACTAAAAAAAATTTAGGATCACGCGGGTATCTTGGGATCGTTTCGATAGTCTTATGACGAGAACATTGTTCTTGGTGCCTCCTGTCTTTTATGTGGCAGTTACCCCGGGGAGTTGAGCTCCGAGGTGTTGTCCTCATAATTTTATCGTTGCAGTTCTGGAATACCTGAGTTTTGCCGACATCGAAAATCTCTTTTATGCAGTTGTTCGTGAGATAACCTCGATGCCACCCAGTACTGGGACGGGAGTTCGGGAGTATTGCCATAGCTCGTATAACGGATGCTTTTCGAAGGTTGAGGTACACAATTTCCAAAGGTTTCTTGGTTATGTGTTGACGGATGGATACAACTTGGATGTAGGTATTGTTAGTTTGGGTGAGATATATTGCTTCCCATGTATCCCCAACACCAGATTGCATAACCAGAAAGTTTTAGGAGTTTATAGGTGGGAATTCAAGTAGCTCTAGTTTTATCTTTCCAACAGACACATGATACGATATGGGATCTATCATATGTTTGTTTCCGGCTTATTTCTGCAAGCCAATCCTTTGTTTTGTTTTATTTGTGGTATTCGAGTTGCTTCGAAGTCAAATGTTGAATCCATACCTTTCCTAAACTATGTTCTCATATTGCTATGTGAATACTAATCCTTTTTTTATCATTGAGGTTGTAAGGTTAATCCTTTTCCAACCGGTGCGCTTCTCTTTGAGATGATCCCATCATTCTCCCCATCCGCAAGATCAATTCTAAGATTTCTCAACGGTGTTTGTTTCGTTCATCCCAAGTTGTCTTTGTTTTTCCCCACCCTCCCACCCTTAACCTCAAGGACTCATATATTTTAATCAAGTTTCCATTTATTCATGTGAAGTCTATTCACTCTTTTCAATCAATGTTCTGATCCGGTGATCCTCGCGAAGATGCTCACGAGCTTCAAGTTCATCATCCTTTGATCTTTTTTCTTCTCCGGTGGTTTAATTTCAAGTTTCGGTGTTGATCATATCTCTTCCTTTTGTTTCACATATCTTCCCATGTGAATTTCTTATCCAAGGCTCGTCTTTTCATTCAAGATCAGTTCAAGCTATTTGGAGATTATTATCTCATTCAAGTCAGTTAATTCAACCGGTGCAATCTCTCTTCAAAATCGTTCAACGGTGTTTTCTTTTGAGTGGGCCCTAACCCACAGGTCCTTTCCCAGGATTCTACCTGACTCTTCTAATTTTCCCGGAGCTATTCCCAAATTCTTTTCCAAGTTTGACGTAAGAATGAGTTATCATCAGTCATATTCCTTCTTCAAGATCGCTTTTAAAACATTTTCATCGTTGGTTCAACCTTTCTAATTTTCTCCCGAAGTATCTCAATAATTCATGGTGGTGTTTTCCATCATCATTCTCAACATTTGAAGACCAAAGAAGAGTTTTCCTACAAATCTTATCCGTTCTCTCAAAGATTCGTGATTCTAGCTTGATGCCATCCTCATAATTGTTTTTGATTGTGACAGTTCTTTTCTTACCATCCGGAGCATTTCATGGGTTGTTTCCATTTCTTTCCTCCGAAGGCCATCATGTCATAATTATTCATTCTCAGCATGTAGCTATCATTCTCCAAATCTTACCGGTGAATCGCTCAAGTGGTCTCCAATCAGTTCATGATTTGTTCGTTCTCATGTATCTAAATCCCCTCAAGTATCTTCATTCTTTTTTCAATTCTTCCCGGTGAATTTTTCCTTTGCTACGTTCATTTTCAATTCTTACGGTGGTTTGTTCAAGATTCCTCTTCCTTTGTTCTCATATTAATTTATTCATTGTTTCAATCCCACCGGTGGTTCCATCAATACCTTCTCAAGTTGGCGCTATATCTCTTTTAATCCTTTGTACGAGAATAAGTAGTGTGCCAAATCCATTGCTTGTCGTCAATTGAATTTGATGAAGGATAAGCATACAATAAATCTTATTCTTATTTCCTCGAGGTGATTCAATTCTTTTATTTCCAGAGTTCCAAGTTTTCTTGGTTATATCGTCGTGAAGCTCCATCTAAATCATCGCAAGGCTTCACCTTGTGTTGTCAACTTCTCTTTCTTTTTATCATCCTTTTATTACCGGATTTCTTCATGGAGGTTCTACATGGTGGTTTATCAAGGACCCCATTCATTCTTAAATTGTTCGTCAAGATTTCTCTCGAAGTTATGATCCGCCAAGCTATAGTCTAAAATAAACATGGTGTTCAACACATGTTTTGTTTTGAGGAGTTCAAGCATTCTTCATCCTGCATTTCGAAGTGCAATTCTTTCTACCTTATCATTTGAGGTGGTGTTATGTCATTCTTGATAATTTTGAGTTCATGTTTCTTGATTCACATGTTCTCAAGAATGAGGTATTTTAAATCCATCAATCTCTTCGTTGGAGTTAGATCGGTTAAGATTTCACCTAAAGCCTTCCCTAAGGAGTGTTGCTATTTGTGGTGCGTATGTATGGTCTGAGTTTTCTCTTTATCCTCGTGGCGAAAGAAGTTTTCATCTCCTTGTTGGTCTCAATCCAGTCAACTATTTCCGTTAGTGGCATGTATTCACCTCATAATTTTGAGTTGTTTTCCATAAGCCCACAACAAGCTTATCCTTTTGTTGTTGATAATCCAACAACTCCATTCTAGCATTTCTTGTAAGTGTGCTCTTTCAAGATCTTGTTTCCCTCCCTTCATTCCATTCCATTCTTTAATTTCTTCCGGAGGCATTGTGTTGTCGCTCTCTTTGACCCATCGTCTCGTTTTGTCAAGATCATGTTCTTTTCCGTGCTTATCCATTTAACATAAGCATTGTTCTATTCAAGTTCTTTCCATCTTGTCAAGTTATTGTTCTATTCATTCCATGTTCAACCGGAGTGCTGCCTGAATTCTTCCTTCTCTATCTAGTTTTAACCGGAGTGGTTTCTATATCTTTCTTATCACTAAACCTCTTGGTTCTCGTCGTATCCCTTGTTCCTCTTTTCTAACGTTGTGTTTTCAACTTTGTTCATCTTCGTTGTTTTCTTTCTTTCATTTTTCTCAACCTCTCAAGGTTCATGGTTTCACTCGTTTGTCGAAGAAGCAATTTAGTTTACCTCTTATCATTCTCTTCCTTTCCCTCCGGTGCCATCCTAGATCTCGGGACGAGATCCTCTTGTAGTGGTGGAGTGTTGTAACGCCCCGGATACAACTTTCCATATTCATAACTCCAACTCTTGCCTTTGCCTGAGATGCGATATGATTTTTCCTTCGTGGTTGGGTTTTATCTGTTGTTTTGCATTTTGTTCTTGTTATGCATCTCATCTCATGGCATCATTCGCATTGCATCGACATCGTTTTCATAAAACTTGCATCCGCTCGTAGTTGCCGCTCCTCGCTTCTCTCTGTTGCGGTTGTTGAACGTTCTGAGACCGACCGGGTTTTCGATTCCCTCTTGTCTGACCGTTTGACCCTCTCTACGCTTTACTCAAACCCCTCGCGTGCGCGTCCGAAACTCCCCCAAACTCGAACCTGGATGTCGTGACCGTTGGATCCAGATCATCCCCCAACATCTATAAAACATCTCCATTTTATTATTTGGGCTCCCTAACTATTTTATTCACGACCGTACGATTACGATCGTAGGGATGAGGTAGCCCCTAACCTAATCCACCTAATGTATATATATATTGTCCAACCCTAAATCTCAGGGGAGCTGTCCCATCCTCCCAGCCGCCGCTGCCGCACCCATTTCCCACGTCGGGATCCTCTCATTCCCCCTGCACCAACCATCAGCCACACCCAGATCCAATCCATCCATCCCATCGACCCATGTCGAGTCAACGACTGCCGACGCTCAAATCCCGCAGGAGCCCGAGCTCCACCTCCTCGCCCCCATCCTCGTCTCCTGGATCCCAGCGCGCCCGAGCTCTCTGCTGCTCCTTGCGCCAACCACCATCGAAGCGCAGCCGCCCTTCCGCCGCCGTCGAGCGCCGGCTGTGCCCGACCTCGACCTCCAGGCTGCCCGCGCCTCTGCTTCAAGGACCTCCTCGTCCCCAACCAAGAGCACCATCCGGTCCCGAGCACCACGCCATGGCCCCGCCGTCAAGGCTGCTCGCGTCCCCTTTGTCCCATCGCCTGGATCGAGCGCCGCAAGTTCCCTGTCTCCAGCGCCGCCGCACCTTGGAGCAGACTTGGTGGCATCATCCTCCTCTGAATCCCGCTGTCTTCTCTCTGCTCTCTGGCTCACTTCATCTCTCTTCCTTTGTGGTTCTACAGGGACCTCCCCATGGATCCTCGTGGCCGAGCTCTCCCCGCCGCCAGTTGCCTCGCCGACCCGCCGCTTCTCACGCCTACCGACCCCACCATCTCGCCTTCGCCCGCTGCCATCCTCTTCCTGGAGGTCCGCCGTCGCGCCCTTGTTTTGCCTGAGCGAGGCGAGCAACGCTCGACCCCGCGTTGACCACGCCCTGCCCCGCTTCGATCTGCGCCAGGCCCAGCGCGCCTCAGCCGCATCCACCAACCGAGCCTTGGCCCATGGGTGAGCTGCCCCCCCCCCTTCCTGTTGGGCCCGTGATTCAGATTTGGCCCGACTAATGTTTTTTCCCGTGCTGCGATTGTAACATTATCCAGTGTATTACAGTTTTGCAGAAAACCCCTCATACATCATGCATATAATAACTCTTTAACAGTGCATCATATGTAAAAACTTCATATATGTAAAATGCTTAGAATTTTGTGTAGATTAATAATTTGCCAATTTCATCCATGTTAAATATGTTTTAATTGCTGTTTGCATTAATTTGCTAAAATGCCATGTTAAAATGATTTATTTCATAACTAAATAACCGTAGCTCCAATTTTAATAAACTTTATATGTAAATGGGGTGGAAAAATGCCTAGTTTAACATGGTCCACTTTATTTTCCTATTTAACAACCTTAAAATGTGGTTTAGGGCAGAACAGTACCAAATTTGAATATTGCATATGGGGATTTTTCGGAATTGTTGTTTGATAGTTCCGGCCTCATTTAAACTTGCCTAATTAGTTAGTTTACTTATGCTTCACCTCTTGCCATGTTAACCAACATTTAATATTGTTGAGTAGTTTAAATGGGAGAGAACTAAATAATTGTTGTAAAGTTTCGTCAATATGCAACTCGTTGCATATTGAGCTCCACTTAATTTGTAGTATCGTTTGTGCACTTTGCCATGCTTTTAAACCGGTCATGCATCATACTTGATTGTGCATTTACCATGTTGTTTGTTTCTTTCCGGTGTTGCTTCTTAGTTCCGGTAATGTTGCGATTGTGAGGATTCGTTTGACTACGTCCGTTGGTCTTCTTCATGGACTCGTTCTTCTTCCTTGCGCGATTTCAGGCAAGATGACCGCTACCCTGGATCTCACTACTATCATTGCTATGCTAGTTGCTTCGTTCTATTGCTATGCTGTGCTACCTATCACTTGTTCTTCAAGCCTTCCCAAATTGCCATGAACCTCTAACCTTTGACACCTGCCTAGCAAACCATTGTTTGGCTATGTTACCGCTTTGCTCAGCCCCTCTTATAGCGTTGTTAGTTGCAGGTGAAGTTGAAGATTTCTCCTTGGTGGACATGGTTATGTTGGGATATCACAATATCTCTTATTTAATTAATGCATCTATATACTTGGTAAAGGGTGGAAGACTCGGCCTTATGCCTGGTGTTTTGTTCCACTCTTGCCGCCCTAGTTTCCGTCATACCGGTGTTATGTTCCCGGATTTTGCGTTCCTTACGCGGTTGGGTGATTTATGGGACCCCCTTGACAGTTCGCTTTGAATAAAACTCCTCCAGCAAGGCCCAACCTTGGTTTTACCATTTGCCTCACCTAGCCCTTTTTCCCTTGGGTTTCCGGAGCCCGAGGGTCATCTTTATTTTAGCCCCCCCGGGCCAGTGCTTCTCTAAGTGCTGGTCCGAACCAGACCCCTTTGCAGCGCCCCCTCAGGGAAACTTGAGCTCTGGTTTTAGTTGTATGGATTGCTCATCCGGTGTTGCCCTGAGAACGAGATATGTGCAGCTCCTATCGGGATTGTCGGCGCATCGGGCGGCTTTGCTGGTCTTGTTTTACCATTGTCAAAATGTCTTGTAAACCGGGATTCCGAGTCTGATTGGGTCTTCCTGGGAGAAGGTATATCCTTCATTGATCGCGACAGCTTATCATGGGCTAAGTTGGGACACCCCTGCAGGGTTTAAACTTTCGAAAGCCATGCCCGCGGTTATGGGCAGATGGGAATTTGTTAATGTCCGGCTGTAGATAAATTGACACCAGATCCGAATTAAAATGCATCAACCGTGTCTGTAGCCGTGATGGTCTCTTTTCGGCGGAGTCTGGAAAGTGAACACGGTTTTGGGTTCTGTTTGACGTAAGTAGGAGTTCAGGATCACTTCTTGATCATTGCTAGCTTTACGACCGTTCCGCTTGCTCTCTTCTCGCTCTTATTTGCGTATGTTAGCCACCATATATGCTTAGTCGCTGCTGCAACCTCACCACTTTACCCCTTCCTTACCCATTAAGCTTTGCTAGTCTTGATACCCATGGTAATGGGATTGCTGAGTCCTCGTGGCTCACAGATTACTACAACAACAGTTGCAGGTACATGTTCTGCGATGATCATGACGCGAGAGCGATGTTTGCTTGTTTTGGAGTTCTTCTTCTGCTTCTTCTTTGATCAGGGGATAGGTTGCAGGTCGGCAGCCTGGGCTAGCAGGGTGGATGTCGTTTGAGTTTCTGTTTGTGTTTCATCCGTAGTCGGATGTTGATCTTATGTATGATGTATTGATGTATTCTTGCGGCCTTTGTATGCCTTGTATGTATCCCCATCTATTATGTAATGTTGATGTAATGATATCCACCTTGCAAAAGCATTTCAATATGCGGTTCTATCCTTGGTGGGACCTTCGAGTCTCTTTAGGATAGTATCGCATATTGGGCGTGACAACCTAGCCGAACAATCGGGAACGTAGGGGTAAGCACAGGAGCCAGGCAACCCAGCTTGGACAAAACTTAAGTCATATCGATGCATATAATGGTGAATAAAAGGTACACGCGGAAGTGTGACGCATGTCTTGGGCACGAGGCCCATATAAATAAGCTTCTATTGAAGAAGCCCCCAGGTATAATGAGCGCGGATAGCGCGTCAATTGTGTGCGAACGAGGCGCGAATGAGCCCTTAAAAGGCTGTAAGATAAAAGGAGGGAGTAGGAGAGAAATATAAGACAACTAATGTGTAAAAGATAGACAGAGGAAGGAGACGAACACAGAGTCCGGCGCTAGGCGTAGAATCTCGTAGGCACGCGGCGTTCCATGGGTTCGGCTCAAGTCGGTTATCCGATGCATTTTGCAGACGGTACGCTCCACCAGTCAGGACTTGGTCGATTATGAAGGGACCTTCCCATTTGGGCTTGAGTTTGTCCTTTTTCTTGTCCGGCAGGCGTAGAACTAATTCACCAACATTGTAAGTTTTGGCCCGTACTTCTCTGCTTTGATATCTTCGAGCCTGCTGTTGATAGAATGTCGAACGAGCTTTTGCCACGTCGCACTCCTCCTCCAATGCGTCCAAATTGTCCTGTCGATCGAGTTCGGCTTCTCTTTCTTCGTACATGCGCACGCGAGGTGAGTCATGAATTATGTCGCAGGGCAGAACTGCCTCTATGCCGTATACCATAAAAATGGTGTGAATCCGGTAGTGCGGTTCGGCGTGGTCCGCAGCCCCCAGAGTACGGAGTTGAGCTCCTCTACCCAGTGCGTCTTAGATTCCTTGAGGGACCGCACTAGTCTGATGCCGCTCATGATTAGACCATTTGCCCGCTCGACTTGACCGTTAGTTTGTGGGTGATAGACTGAAGCGTAATCGAGCTTGATACCCATGTTTTTGCACCAGAGTTTTACCTCGTCGGCCGTAAAGTTCATGTTGTTATCAGTGATGATGCTGTGGGGGACGCCGTAACGGTGTACGAACCCTGATATGAAGTCTATCACTGACCGGATTCGGCCGTCTTAACAGGCTTGGCCTCTATCCATTTGGTGAATTTGTCAACCATGACCAATAAGTATTTTTGCTTGTGGGTTCCCGCTTTAAGGGGTCCAACCATGTCAAGCCCCCAGACCGCAAAGGGCCAGGTGATGGGTATAGTTCGGAGGGCGGTGGGTGCCATATGGCTTTGGTTAGCGAATAATTGGCAGCCGACGCATCGTTGTACTAAGTCCTGAGCATCTGTCCGGGCCGTAGGCCAATAAAATCCAGTACGGAAGGCCTTGCTTACGAGGGCCCGGGCTGCAGCGTGCTGCCCGCCTAGTCCGGCATGAATTTCAGCCAGAAGATTCCGCCCTTCCTCTTCGGAGATACACCTTTGAAGGACTCCGGTGGTGCTTTTCCTATAAAGCTCTCCTTCATGGACTCTGTAGGCTTTAGATCGCCGCACTATGTAGCGTGCCTCGTTTTGGTCCTCGGGGAGTTTTTGCCTAGTTAGGTAGGCTAAGAATGGTTCTGTCCACGGGGCAATGACTGCCATTATTACGTGGGCTGAGGATGTTACTTCGTTGGCAGAGCCTTTCATTGTGTCAGAATGTTCGGTGTCAGGTGGTGCGGCTGAGTCCGGGTTGTTATTTCCGGACTCCCCTTCCCATTGGACG